>NC_069501.1:1009709580-1010064818 GCF_027579735.1 Bombina bombina | reverse complement strand
TGCAATTTTAGCGCGTAGAGCGTTATGGCTTAAGTCCTGGTCTGCTGATGTGTCATCAAAAGCTAAGCTTTTAGCCATCCCTTTCAAGGGTAAGACCCTATTCTGGCCTGAACTGAAAAAGATCATTTCAGACATCACTGGAGGGAAAGGCCATGCCCTTCCTTAGGATAAGACGAATAAGATGAGTACCAAACAAAATAATTTTCGTTCCTTTCTTAACTTCAAAGGTGGTCCCTCTTCCCCTGCCGCAAAGCAAGAGGGGAATTTTGCTCAATCCAAGTCAGTCTGGAGACCTAACCAGACTTGGAACAAGGGTAAACAGGCCAAGAAGCCCACTGCTGCCACTAAGACAGCATGAAGGGGTAGCCCCCGATCCGAGACCGGATCTAGTAGGGGGCAGACTTTCTCTCTTTCGCTCAGGCTTGAGCAAGAGATGTTCAGGACTCCTGGGCTTTAGAAAATAGTAACCCAGGGGTATCCATCTAGATTTCAAAGATTCTCCCCCAAGGGGGGGGAGATTCCATCTTTCTCAATTCGTCTGTAAACCAGACAAAAAGAGGAGGGCTTTCTTACGCTGCGCAGTAAGACCTATACAGTATACCAAGGGGAGTGATCTGCCCAGTTCCGAAAACAGAAGAGGGGCCCTAGGGTATACTCCTCAATTCTGTTTGTAGGGTTCCCAAAAAAAAGGGAACCTTCAGACCAGGGAATTTTGGATCTCAAGATTCTAAACAAATTTCTCAGAGTCCCATCCTTCAAGATGGAGACATTCGGACTATTTTTGCCGGGGATGATCCCCGGAGGGTCAATATATGACCACCGTGGATTTAAAAGGATGCGTATCTACACATTCCTATCCTACATAGATCTATCACCCAGGTCCTCAGGGTTCTCCTTTCCTGGACAAGCATTACCAGTTTGTGGCTCTTCCCTTCGGGTGGGCCACGGCTCCCAGAATTTCACAAAGGTGCTAGGGTCCCCATCTGGCGGTTCTAAGGCCAACGGGGCATAGCTGTGGCGCCTTATCTGGACGATATCTTAATCCATAGCGTCGACTTACCAACTAGCCAGTCTCACTACGACATCGTGTTGGCTTTTCTAAGATCTCACGGGTGGAAGGTGAACGTAAAAAGAGTTCACTTATCCCTCTCACAAGAGTTCCATTCCTGGGAACTCTGATAGATTCCGGGTAGACATAAAAAAAATCTGACGGAGGTCAGGAAATCAAAAATTTTATCCATCTGCCAAGCTCTTCATTCCATTCCTCGGCCGTCAGTGGCTCAGTGTATGGAGGTAATCGGCTTAATGGTAGCGGCAATGGACATAGTTCCGTTGCCTCGTTTGCATCTCAGATCACTGCAACTTTGCATGCTCAAAACAGTGGAATGGGGATTATGCAGATTTATCTCCTCAGATAAATATGGACCAAGAGACCAGAGGACTCTCTTCTTTGGTGGTTGTCCACAGGATCATCTGTCCAAGGGAATGTGTTTCCGCAGGCCAGCATGGGTCATAGTGACGACGGACGCCAGCCTATTGGGCTGGGGTGCAGTCTGGAATTCCCTGAAAGCTTGGGGTTTGTGGACTCAGGAGGAGGCTCTCCTCCCGATAAATATTCATAGAACTGAGAGCAATATTCAACGCACCTTCAGGCGTGGCCTCAGCTGGCATCGGCCAGATTCATAAGATTCCAGTCAGACAATATCCCGACTGTAGCATATATCAATCATCAGGGGGGAACAAAGAGTTCTCTAGCGATGATAGAGGTTACCAAAATAATTTGATGGGCAGAGACTCACTCTTGCCATCTATCTGCTATCTATATCCCAGGAGTGGAGAACTGGGAAGCGGATTTTCTTAGTCGTCAGACTTTTCATCCGGGGGAGTGGGAACTCCATCCGGAGGTGTTTGCACATTTGATTCAGCAATGGGGCACACCAGAATTGGATCTGATGGCGTCTCGTCAGAACGCCAAACTTCCTCGTTACGGGTCCAGGTCAAGGGATCCTCAGGCGGTACTGATAGATGCTCTAGCAGTACCCTGGTCGTTCAACCTGGCTTATGTATTTCCACCATTTCCTCTCCTTCCTCGTTTGATTGCCAGAATCAAACAGGAGAGAGCTTCGGTAATTTTGATAGCACCTGCGTGGCCACGCAGGACTTGGTATGCAGATCTGGTGGACATGTCATCTCTTCCACCATGGACTCTGCCACTGAGACGGGACCTTCTGATCCAAGGTCCGTTCCAGCATCCAAATCTAGTTTCTCTGCGACTGACTGCTTGGAGATTGAACGCTTGATCTTATTCAAGCGGGGGTTCTCTGAGTCGGTCATAGATACCTTGATTCAGGCTCGAAAGCCTGTCACCAGGAAAATTTATCATAAGATATGGCGTAAATATATTTATTGGTGCAAATCCAAAGGTTACTCATGGAGTAAGATCAGGATTCCTAGGATTTTGTCCTTTCTCCAAGAAGGATTGGAGAAGGGGCTATCAGCTAGTTCCTTAAAGGGACAGATATCTGCTTTATCAATTTTTCCTCGACAAGCATCTGGCAGATGTTTCAGTCATTCTGTCAGGCTTTAGTTAGAATCAAGCCTGTGTTTAAACCTGTTACTCCGCCATGGAGTTTGAATTTAGTTCTAAATGTTCTTCAAGGGGTTCCGTTTGAACCTATGCATTCATAGATATTAAGCTTATGTCTTGGAAAGTTCTGTTTTTAGTTGCTATCTCTTTGGCTTGAAGAGTTTCTGAACTACATCTGCATTGCAATGTGACTCACCTTATCTTGTTTTCCATGCTGATAAGGAGGTTTTGCGTACCAAAACCTGGATTCCTTCCTAAGGTTGTTACTAATAGGAATATAAATCAGGAAATTGTGGTTCCTTCTCTGTGTCCTAATCCTTCCTCTAAGAAGGAGCGTCTGTTGGACAGCAGCCTCCTGAAAGGATTACAGCTCACTCTACTAGAGCGGTGGCTTCCACATGGGCTTTTAAAAATGATGCTTCTGTTGAACAGATTTGTAAGGCTGCGACTTGGTCTTCGCTTCATACCTTTTCCAAATTTTACAAATTTGATACCTTTGCTTCTTCGGAGGCTATTTTTGGGAGAAAAGTTCTTCAAGCAGTGGTGCCTTCTGTTTAACCATCTGTCTTGTCCCTCCCGTTCATCCGTGTCCTGTAGCTTTGGTATTGTATCCCACAAGTAAAGGATGAATCCGTGGACTCGTCTTACCTTATAGAAGAAAAGTAAATTTATGCTTACCTGATAAATTAATTTCTTGTATGGTAAGACGGTCCACGGCCCGCCCTGTCATTTTAAGACAGATTATATGTTTTTTTATTTAAACTTCAGTCACCTCTGCACCTTGTAGTTTCTCCTTTTTCTTCCTGTACCTTCGGTCGAATGACTGGGGGGTGGAGCTAAGGGAGGAGCTATATAGACAGCTCTGCTGTGGTGCTCTTGTGCCACTTCCTGTTAGGAAGGATAATATACCACAAGTAAAGGATGAATCCGTGGACTCGTCTTACCATAGAAGAAATTAATTTATCAGGTAAGCATAAATTTACTTTTTCTGCTTCAACCAGATTACACATTTTGGCTCACATATCAGCTTCAATGTTTAGTTAACTAAAGAGGCTTAGCCAACTACTACAGGGTACAATGCAGAACTGCTTCAAGTATGTGTCAGCAGTAGTCTGCATAGAAACTGACAGCATGTTTTTTCAATATTGCACATGTATGTTTTGTACACACGGCTGCATATTGAGATGGCCATACTATTCAGTTGTAAGGTTTCTGTAATGGGGTTGTGTGTTTTTATTAGGACAGAGGTTATGTTTCAGTCTGCTCAAACAAAGTTTACTCAGTGACAGTTGCTTTAAATTTCATAGCAAACAACCAGCTTCCTTAGTGCTCTGAAGTCAGCCTGGAGCGCTGGGGGGGGGGGGGGGGTTCCACACTTGGAGAGCTGACATTAAGTGCAGCAATGATCTCCTCGGGAGAAGGGGGTAAAGAAAATCTGCATGTCATCTCCATCATCCCTCTCTCTTTCTCTGAGTTCCTCTGCTAGTACTGGAGCTGGTAAGATTTATAGCTAAAGCATGAGGGGAGCGCTTCATTAGTTTTATTGAGACTAACATGTCTCTCAGTCTTAATTTGGGAAAACATTGTCAAAGTGCTTTACCAAAGATACAATTATTATCTGTGTTTCCTACTTTTGTGTCCTTCAATTCTAAGGTATCTCAGCCATGCTTGTTAGCCCTGACTTCAACGACGATCCTAGTCTTGGTTGTGTTGAGGTTGTTGGTATACTAGGTACTACTTAATTTTGTTTAGATTGTATGACAAGTGTGTTTTACTGTGCAATAGACTACATTTGCTTGTAGAAGGAATATACAGTACTTTACATAGCTGGTAGTAAAATTTATATATTGCTGTGCAATACAAAGCTACAGTACTTTCTATACCTTATACTATAAGCTTTATATTGCTGCGCAATAGACTATTTTTTATTGTAAAGGAAGTCTATGGTATTTTGCATATCTGGTACTCCTATCTTTGTATTGTATTCTACAGTATTTTGCATTTTTGTCAGCACTATGTTTTCATTGCTATGAAATAAACTACATTTGCTTGTACTGGAAATCTCAGTATTTTTTTCATAAGATATGGAGAGTCCATGACATCATAAATTACTAGTGGGAATATCACTCCTGGCCAGAAGGAGGAGGCAAAGAGCACCACAGCAAAGCTGTTAAATGTCAGTCCCCTACCCATAATCCCCAGTCATTCTCTTTGCCTCTGTCAATGAAGGAGGTGAAGTTTTGATGTCTGAAGAAAATTGGATTTCTTTCACTACAAGCAAGATTTTTTTTGGGTTTAGCCGTAGTCCACGTTAATCTCTTCAGTAGGGTAGTGGTGGCTTTAAAGCCGCTAGGAACTTGAAAGGTGGGCCTTGCTGCGTTTTCCTAACATATTTGCTGCCCTAATATAGAAAGCCAGAGTAGGTTTACTCTGTTGTTTCTTGTTTACACAGGTATCTGTAAGGAGTATGTGTCCTTTCATGCCTTGTGAGCTGTCTCCCTGCCGTACAGCTAGATTGCAAGTAAGTGCATTTTTGTCTTCTAGGTGGAGGCTTGCACTTAACAATTAGTATGGCTGCAATAAATGTTGGGGACACATGTATCCTTAAGGATTTTATTTTGGCAGGATGCAGGCACTGACAGTGAGAGACTGAGGGGTTAATTTTTTCTAGAGAAGGATTAACCTACTTATGTTTTTTGGCTCCATTATTTTTTATTGGGGTATGTGTGGAAAATATTTGTTTATTACATTTTTTCACCTTGTGAGAGGGATCAATTTTTGCTCTGCATTACGATATGTGCAGATATAGAGCCCATCCGGATCATAACGCTTTTAATTGCTGACAGGTAGCAAGCGTTAGTATTGGGCTTATTGTGACGTAGTCATCCTGGGATAGCGCACTTTTTTTAGTGGGCGCAGCTCCCTTCGGTTTGTCTGTTTTTGTATCTTCATGATTTGCTTGCTCTTCCACTCTTTCTTTGAGATCAGAGCGGCGGTTCATGTTGGAGCAGCTTTTATATCTTTCTGCGGCTATCCGGACTGCTGGAGGCTTTTTAGTTGCAGATTGAAGTTGCGGTTATTATATTAGAGGTCAGGTAGGAGCACCTCAGTTAATCTGAGGTGTAGAGGTGGCCAATATCATATGAATTTCCTCCTTGGGGTAAATTAAAATTGTGTGTTTAAGGAAAGGAAAGTTTTTCTTAAAGTGATAGTGAAAGTTTTTTATTTTTGGTCTCTTTCATCTGTTTTTGGGGCTATGTCTGACATGGAGCAGGAGTCTACTCTTATGAATACCTGTTTCCTTCATGTAAGTGGCAAGAGTCCATGAGCTAGTGACGTATGGGATATACATTCCTACCAGGAGGGGGCAAAGTTTCCCAAACCTCAAAATGCCTATAAATACACCTCCCACCACACTCATTCCTCATTTTTACAAACTTTGCCTCCTGTAGAAGTGGTGAAGTAAGTTTGTGCTTGATTTCTTCTAAGATAAGGCGCTTCTATGCATTTTGAAGCCCAATTCCTCTCAGAGTACAGTGTTTGTCAGAGGGATGTGAAGAGAGTATTACTTGTTGATTTCATGGTTTCACTCATGGAAAATCTTTTCAAAGGCTCTCTGTTATCGATCGTAGGGATTCATTCTCTACCTCCCTTTTCAGATGATATACTCTTATAACATTACCTCTGCTGATATTTTTCAGTACTGGTTTGGCTGTCTGCTGTAAGTGGATGGATGTCTTCTGGT
The DNA here is from genome assembly GCF_027579735.1 of Bombina bombina. Taxonomy (NCBI): domain Eukaryota; kingdom Metazoa; phylum Chordata; class Amphibia; order Anura; family Bombinatoridae; genus Bombina; species Bombina bombina. Next base: position 1,010,058,486 of record NC_069501.1, on the reverse strand, counting down.
AAGTATGTATAATTTTTGAAGACACTCTCAGCTATGTTTGGCGCTTTATGTTATATTGTAAAGTTTTAAATATATGTGTTTACTTATATTTGCCATGAGTCAAGTCTATGTATATTTCCCTTTTGCAGTCTAGCAGTTTCAGTATGAGAATCGTGTTTTAAGAATTTTATTAAACTTTTTTTCTTACCTGGGGTTTCAGAGTTTTTTTCCAATTTGACTTGTATTTCCTTAATTTTCACAGGCAAATCTAGGCTCAAGTAGATGCAATATGCTGTTTATTTATTGCGTCATTCTTGGCGATAAAAAAATTTTGGCGCGAAGTTGCACCTATAGTGGCTCAAGTTTAATCATTTCCTGCATCTTTATTGACGCTAGTTGTTTTGGCGTGAAGTCGCGCTTGTTATGACGCAAGTTGCGTCATTTCCTGGTGTTGGTTTGGCTTAAAAAAAAAGTCACCTCCTTTTGCATCGTGCTTCATACTTGCCACCAAAAAAAAAAAGTGTTAATTTACCCCACTTCCTTTTATGCTTCTTGCTCTCTTTATATTTTTTAGAGAGCTATGCTGTTTGCCTTTTTGCCTATTTTTTTAGCATGAGCATTTTTTTCCCACTCCTGAAACTGCTATGAGGAAATTGAATATTTTGTTTAAATGTTATTTTTTATTCCTTTTACATTTGGCAAGATGTCTCATACTGATCCTTACTCTGATGTTACTATAGAAACTAAGATGCCCTGAACACATTTCTTCAACAATCTAAGTGTGTTTTTTATTGTCAAGCTGATTTTATTCTCTTCAGCTCAATTATGTGTCATTTATTTATTTTATTTCATGCTAATAATGTTTCTATATGTACAAATACATTTACTGTTTTTAATTTTTCAGTTTAATGTACTGCAATCATAAGACGGCTATGACTGTTTTTGTGTCTTCAAATAAACTTATAAGGTTTTTCCAAAATTGTTATAAGATTTAATCAATTTTGTTTTGACCGACAGCATACTTAAGTTTATTCTACTGATGAGGGTTTCTTGGGCTCAAAGGATCCCAAATCAGAGACTGTATTTGACAAAATCTTGTTCTTTATTTTTGAACATTTTTTGTTCTTTATTAAAGAAGTTTTGATAATTTTAGATATTAGGAGTCTAGTCCTCCTATTAAATATGTTATATTCATTTAAAGATTTCTTTAAATTGCTTCTGATGTTTTTTTCCTATTCTAGATGCTATCTATTATATGTTTGCTAGAATGGTTTAAACCTGATTCCTTTTTGGGAATGTACTACTATTTCTATGGAAGTTAGTACTTATTTTCTGGATCTTTTTAAGTTTTAATCTTACATTAAAAGATCATATTTACATACTGTTTATATTCTTAGTTCAGCTATATTTATGACTGACATTTCTGTTCTCTCAACTTTATTGTTGGACAGTTAGTATAAGAAGTTTTCAGATTATGAAGTATATAACACTGCTCATTTACTTCAAAATGTATGCATTTTATTTATGATACTATATGTGTTGTCATTTAAGATTAATTTCAAATCTATGTTTTTAGCTTTTCTATTTAGAAGAGCTTCATGGTTTTAATCTTGAATTTTGACATGGTCTAAATATATTTTATTATCTATATCTTATTAGGATAATAATTTGTTTTGATTTCTATTATCGCCACTATATCTGGAGGTAAAAGAGTTTTTTTCTGCCCTTCTTTTTGGCCGGTGATGTAGATCAGTTGGTAAATGCCCTGACTACAAAAGCTTGTTCTAAGATCCAAGGGTCACAGGTTCATATCCGGCAGGGTCGATGCAGGCCTTTGGCCTTTTGAGGTTAATAAAATGTGTACCATTTATTTGAGTAATAATAACAATTATTACTATTCAGCTGCCAATTTGGTTAACTCTGAGTGCAAACGCTGAAAAAGCATTTTTTTTAGCCCTACTAGGAGAAAAGCGCTATACAAATGCTAGTTATTAAGACTGCTTGAAGGTGTGGTTCTCAAACCAGTTCTTCTGGTGGGGGGGGGCAGATTAAGTTATTTTTGGATGGATTCAGTCTATAGAATATTATTCTTTGGGTTTTGAATCGATTTTTAGAATAAGACCTTCTATGGGAAGATTCTTTCCCATGTTTCAATACACTCTGTGAAGGTTCAAGTATTTTCTGAAATATATTTCAGAACTGGAATTTTTTTTCAGAGGTGCTTGTACCAGTTCCTTAGCAGGAACAGGGTTTGGGTTTCTATTCAAATCTATTCTTTGTCCCAAAGAAGGAAGATTCATTCAGACCAATCTTGGATCTGAAAGCTTTAAATAGTTTTGTGAGTGTCCCAAATTTCAAGATGGCGACTATAAGGACTATTATGCCTTTTGTTCAACAAATGCTCACAATAGTTGTATGGGATGCTTATTCCACATTTCATTTCATTCAGTTCACTTTCGGTTTCTGAGATTCTCTTTTCTAAGCAAGCTTTACCAATTTGTCGCTTTTCCATTTGGTCTAGTGACAGCTCCAAGAATCTTTTTGAAAGTTCTCGGTGTCCTTCTATCTGTAATCAGAGAGCAGGGTATTGCGGTGCTTTCCTTATTTTGGATGATATCTTGGTACTAGCTCATCCTTTCATTTAGCAGAATCTCACATGAATCAACTAGTGTTGGTTTTTTTCAAAGACATGGTTGGAGGTTCAATTTACCTAAGAGTTTTGTGATTCCTCAGGCAAGGGTCACCTTTTTAGGTTTCCAGATAAATTCAGTGTCCATGAATCTGTCTTTAACAGTCAAGAGCCGAATGAAATTATTTTTAGCCTGTCTAAACCTTCAGTCTCTATTATTCCCTTCAGTAGCTATGTGCAGGAAATTTTTAGGTTTCATGACTTCAGCATTGGACGTGATCCCCTTTGCTCGTTTTCTTATAAGACCTTTGCAGCTTTGCATGCTAAATCTATGGTGCAGGGATTATTCTCAGGTTTCACCGTTGATATACTTAAATCCCAACACTCAACTCTCTCTGACTTGGTGGTTAGACCATCATCGTATTATTCAAGGGGCCTTCTTTGTTCGTCCTTGCTGGACTGTGTTCTTACGGATGCAAGTTTTACAGGTTGGGGAACTGTCTGGGGTTCGGTGACAGCACAAAGGGTTCGTAAACCTTTTTTCTGAACTCTTCAGGCTTGGCCTCAATTTAATTTTTAGAGAAAATGTTTCATTAGTTTTCAGACAGACAATATCACAACTGTGACATATGTCAATTATCCGGGAGGGACTCGCAGTCCTTTAGCGATGAAAAGAAGAATCCCAAATAATTTTTTTGGGCAGAATTCAACTCCTGTTTAATTTCTGCAATTCATATCCCAGGTGTAGACAATGGGAGGTGGATTATCTCAGCCGTCAGACTTTACCTCCAGGAGAGTGATCTCTCCATCCAGATGTGTTTTTTCAGATTGTACAGATGTGGGGTCTTCCAGAAATAATTCTGATGGCCTCTCATCTAAACAAGAAATTTCCCAGATACCTTTCCAGGTTTAGGGATCCTCAGGCGGAGATGGTGGTTACGTTTACAGTTTCTTGTTTTCTGCTTACATTTTTCCACCTCTGGTTCTCCTTTCAAGGGTGATCTCCAGAGAACAGTCTCATGTGTTTCTGATAGCACCAGCATGGCCTCACAGGTTTAGTATGTGGATCTTGTCCGGATGTCCAGTTAAAAGTGGGGGATTTCACTCAAATAGAAAGGATCAACAAACTAAACACCTTAAAAAACAAACAAAAAAACCCTCAATAATGGGTTAAAAAGTTACAATTTAAAAAAATATTTTTCAAGGTGCGCCTCTATAGCCCAATGTGGGGATATACAGTCTTTATAGTTTTAAAGAGAACTGACTTGTACTAAGAGGATTAGGATAAACAATAAAAAGTACTATAGTGATTGGGCAAAATTTTTTTTTTTTTTATTGCCTAATAAATGTGCTATGAAATTACATACTATGCAGAGGTAGGATTTATAAAATTAATCAATTGCTGAACCATAAAAACTTTTTCAGAAAAGATAAATAAATCGATTTAAATACATAGATAAAATACATGAGACAAATACATATTTGGCCAAATATAAAAACAATTAATTGCAGGAAGCTTCCTTTATGTTGTACAGCAACAATTTAGATACTTTGTGACAAAGTCTGTTGTGTAAAACTGTCTTTGAGTTATTCACCGACACCTAGACACTTAGTAACAAAGTTTTATTTTTTGGAAATACCTTGTTTGGTGATACCGGTAAAAGCCCTTCCTTGTCTTTTTTAAGATCCAGCTTACACCGCTCCTTATTGTTTGGCTAGTCGATCCTTATGGTGCTTGATTCACCTTGCTGTGGAAAGTTATTAAGCCTGTTATTCTCATCAGCTGTACTTATCCACTTTGGATCCTCTCTAGCCCCAAATTCCTTCAGTTGCGGTTGAACATATAGCTCCAAGCTGTATGAAGTTGTCGTTATTCCGTCAAAGTTTAAAAGGTTTTTAGCACACTGCTACGCATTTCAGCTGATTCCTTCAGCCTTTCTCAAGCAGAATAATGCTATGTCAACGGTGTCGGCTTTTTAAATCTTGTCTGTAGATTCTATTGGTTGGGGCAATCCTGCCATAATTTCATAGGCTCTTAGAAATTAATTATGTTCACAAGAGTTATTCACGGTCTAAAACAGCTAATTGGATTTAAACGATCATAAATACATAGATATTTTCTTTTCTAAACATTAATCCTATGCTAAAATCTATTATTTCTTTCACGTAATTAGCAAGAGTCCATGAGCTAGTGACGTATGGGATATACATTCCTACCAGGAGGGGCAAAGTTTCCCAAACCTCAAAATGCCTATAAATACACCCCTCACCACACCCACAATTCAGTTTTACAAACTTTGCCTCCCGTGGAGGTGGTGAAGTAAGTTTGTGCTAGATTCTTCATTGATATGCGCTTCGCAGCAGGCTGGAGCCCGGTTTTCCTCTCAGAGTGCAGTGAATGTCAGAGGGAGGTGAAGAGAGTATTGCCTATTTGAATGCCATGGTCTCCTTCTCCGGGATCTATTTCATAGGTTCTCTGTTATTGGTCGTAGAGATTTCTTCTCCTACCTCCCTTTTCAGATCGACGATATACTCTTATATAGCATTACCTCTACTGATTCTCGTTTCAGTACTGGTTTGGCTATCTACTATATGTAGATGAGTGTCTTGGGGTAAGTAAGTCTTATTTTATTTTGACACTCTTAAGCTATGGTTGGGCACTTTATTTATAAAGTTCTAAATATATGTGTTTAAACTTATATTTGCCATGATTCAGGGTAATCAGTATTCCTTATTTTAGACAGTCAGTTTCATTATTTGGGATAATGCATATGAATGATTTTTTTACCTTAAGTTTTTTCAATTTACTTTTTTCCCTGTGGGCTGAAAATACTTCAATTTATTGCGTCATTTTTGGCACTGACTTTTTTGGCGCAAAAATTTTGTCATTTCCGGCGCCCTAATTGACGACGAATGTTGTGTGTTCAGACTTTTTTTTGCGCAAAAAATGTGGGCGTTATTTTTTTCGCCGTCACCGGATGTGCCGTCATTCTTAGTGCCAAAAAATATAGGCGTTGTATTTAGCGCCAATAATGTGGGCGTCATTTTTTGGCGCCAAAAGATGTGGGCGTCATTCTTGTCTCCACCCTTTTTTCACATTATTTCAGTCTCATTTTTCATTGCTTCTGGTTGCTAGAGGCTTGTTCATTGGCATTTTTTCCCATTCCTGAAACTGTCATTTAAGGAATTTGATAATTTTGCTTTATATGTTGTTTTTTCTATTACATATTGCAAGATGTCTCAACTTGACCCTGGATCAGAATCTACTTCTGGAAAGACGCTGCCTGATGCTGGTGCTACCAAAGTTAAGTGCATTTGTTGTAAACTTGTGGTAACTGTTCCTCCGGCTGTAGTTTGTGATGAATGTCATGATAAACTTGCTAATGCAGATAGTATTTCCATTAGTAATAATCCATTACCTGTTGTTGTTCCCTCAACATCTAATGCTCAGGATGTTCCTGTTAATGTAAAAGAATTTGTTTCTAAATCTATTAGGAAGGCACTGTCTGTTATTCCTCCTTCCAGTAAACGTAAAAGGTCTTTTAAAACTTCTCATATGTCAGATTAATTTTTAAGTGACCGTCATCATTCTGACTTGTCTGTTTCTGATGAGGATTTGTCTGGTTCAGAAGATTCTGTCTCAGATATTGACACTGATAAATCTTCATATTTATTTAAAATGGAATTTATTCGTTCTTTACTCAAAGAAGTATTAATCGCATTAGATATGGAGGAGTCTAGTCCTCTTGATACTAAATCTACTAAGCGTTTAAATTCGGTTTTTAAACCTCATATAGTTATTCCAGAAGTTTTTCCTGTTCCTGATGCTATTTTTGAAGTAATTTCTAGGGAATGGAATAATCTGGGTACTTCATTTACTCCTCCTCAAAGGTTTAAGAAATTGTACCCTGTGCCTTCTGATAGATTAGAGTTTTGGGACAAAATCCCAAAAGTTGATGGGGCTATCTCTACTCTTGCTAAACGTACTACTATTCCTACGGCGGATAGTACTTCCTTTAAGGATCCTTTAGATAGGAAGCGTGAATCCTTTCTAAGGAGAGCTTATTTATGTTCAGGTAATCTTCTTAGACCTGCTATTTCTTTGGCTGATGTTGCTGCTGCTTCCACTTTCTGGTTGGAGGCTTTAGCGCTACAAGTGTCAGACCATAATACTCATAGCATTGTTAAACTTCTTCAACATGCTAATCACTTTATTTGTGATGCCATCTTTGATATCATTAGAATTGATGTAAGGTATATGTCTTAAGCTATTTTAGCTAGAAGAGCTTTATGGCTTAAAACTTGGAATGCAGATATGACTTCTAAGTCAACTTTGCTTTCTCTTTCTTTCCAAGGTAATACATTATTTGGTTCTCAGTTGGATTCTATTATTTCATCTGTTACTGGGGGGAAAGGAACTTTTTTGCCTCAGGACAAAAAATCTAAAGGTAAATACAGGGCTGCTAATCGTTTTCGTTCCTTTCGTCAGAATAAGGAACAAAAGCCTGACCCTTCCCCTAAAGGAACGGTTTCCATTTGGAAACCTTCTCCAGTCTGGAATAAATCCAAGCCTTTTAGAAAGTCAAAGCCAGCTCCCAAGTCCACATGAAGGTGCGGCCCTCATTCCAGCACAGCTGGTAGGGGGCAGGTTACGATTTTTCAAAGATATTTGGATCAATTCGATTCACAGTCTTTGGATTCAGAACATTGTTTCACAAGGGTACAGAATAAGTTTCAAGGTAAGGTCGCCTGCGGGAAGATTTTTTCTCTCTCGCATTCCAATAAGCCCAGTGAAGGCTCAGGCGTTTCTGAAATGTGTTTCAGATCTAGAGTTGGCTGGGGTAATTGTGCCAGTTCCAGTTTTGGAACGGGGTCTGGGGTTTTACTCAAATCTATTCATTGTACCAAAGAAGGAGAATTCCTTCAGACCAGTTCTGGATCTAAAAATATTGAATCGTTATGTAAGGATACCAACATTCAAAATGGTAACTATAAGGACTATTCTGCCTTTTGTTCAGCAAGGGCATTATATTTCCACAATAGATTTACAGGATGCATATCTTCATATTCCAATTCATCCAGATCACTATCAGTTTCTGAGATTCTCTTTTCTAGACAAGCATTACCAGTTTGTGGCCCTTCCGTTTGGCCTAGCAACAGCTCCAAGGATCTTTTCAAAGGTTCTCGGTGCCCTTCTCTCTGTAATCAGAGAACAGGGTATTGCTGTATTTCCTTATTTGGACGATATCTTGGTACTTGCTCGGTCTTCACATTCTGCAGAATCTCATACAAATCAACTTGTGTCGTTTCTTCAAAGACATGGTTGGAGGATCAATTTACCAAAGAGTTTGTTGATTCCTCAGACAAAGGTAACCTTTTTGGGTTTTCAAATAGATTCAGTGTCCATGACTTTGTCTCTAACAGAAAAGAGACGTCTGAAATTGGTTTCAGCCTGTCGAAACCTTCAGTCTCAATCATTCCCTTCGGTAGCTTTGTGCATGGAAATTCTAGGTCTCATGACTGCTGCATCGGACGCGATCCCCTTTGCTCGTTTTCACATGCGACCTCTTCAGCTTTGTACCAGTGGTGTAGGGATTATACAAAGATATCACAATTAATATCCTTAAATCCCAATGTACGACACTCTCTGACGTGGTGGATAGATCACCATCGTTTAGTCCGAGGGGCTTCTTTTGTTCGTCCAACCTGGACTGTGATCTCAACAGATGCGAGTCTGTCAGGTTGGGGAGCTGTATGGGGATCTCTGACAGCGCAGGGGGTTTGGAAATCTCAGGAGGCGAGATTACCAATCAACATTTTGGAACTCCGTGCGATTTTCAGAGCTCTTTAGTTCTGGCCTGTTCTGAAGAGAGAATCGTTTATTTGTTTTCAGACAGACAATGTCACGACCGTGGCATATGTCAATCATCAAGGGGGGACTCACAGTCCTCAGGCTATGAAAGAAGTATCTCGGATACTTGTATGGGCGGAATCCAGCTCCTGTCTAATCTCTGCGGTTCACATCCCAGGTGTAGACAATTGGGAAGCGGATTATCTCAGTCGCCAAACATTACATCCGGGCGAATGGTCTCTTCACCCAGAGGTATTTCTTCAGATTGTTCAAATCTGGGGACTTCCAGAAATAGATCTGATGGCCTCTCATCTAAACAAGAAACTTCCCAGGTATCTGTCCAGATCCAGGGATCCTCAGGCAGAGGCAGTGGACGCGTTGTCGCTTCCTTGGAATTATCATCCTGCCTATATCTTTCCGCCTCTACTTCTTCTTCCAAAAGTGATTTCCAAAATTCTAATGGAACGTTCGTTTGTACTGCTGGTGGCTCCAGCATGGCCTCACAGGTTTTGGTATGCGGATCTCATTCGGATGGCCAGTTGCCAACCTTGGACTCTTCCGTTAAGACCAGACCTTCTATCTCAAGGCCCTTTTTTCCATCAGGATCTCAAATCATTAAATTTGAAGGTATGGAAATTGAATGCTTGATTCTTAGTCATAGAGGTTTCTCTGACTCAGTAATTAATACTATGTTACAGGCTAGTAAATCTGTGTCTAGGAAGATTTATTATCGAGTCTGGAAGACTTACATTTCTTGGTGTTCTTCTCATAAATTCTTCTGGCATTCTTTTAGAATTCCTAGAATTTTACAGTTTCTTCAGGATGGTTTGGATAAAGGTTTGTCTGCAAGTTCCTTGAAAGGACAAATCTCGGCTCTTTCTGTTCTTTTTCACAGAAAGATTGCTAATCTTCCTGATATTCATTGTTGTGTACAGGCTTTGGTTCGTATCAAACCTGTCATTAAGTCAATCTCTCCTCCTTGGAGTCTTAATTTAGTTCTGAGGGCTTTACAAGCTCCTCCGTTTGAACCTATGCATTCTCTGGACATTAAATTACTTTCTTGGAAAGTTCTGTTTCTTTTGGCCATCTCTTCTGTTAGAAGAGTTTCTGAGTTATCTGCTCTTTCTTGTGAATCTCCTTTTCTGATTTTTCATCAGGATAAGGCGGTGTTGCGGACTTCATTTAAATTTTTACCTAAGGTTGTGAATTCTAACAACATTAGTAGAGAAATTGTTGTTCCTTCATTGTGTCCTAATCCTAAGAATTCTTTGGAGAGATCTTTACATTCTTTGGATGTAGTAAGAGCTTTAAAATATTATGTTAAAGCTACTAAAGATTTTAGAAAGACTTCTAGTCTATTTGTTATCTTTTCTGGTTCCAGGAAAGGTCAGAAGTCCTCCGCCATTTCTTTGGCGTCTTGGTTAAAGTCTTTGATTCATCATGCTTATGTAGAGTCGGGTAAATCTCCGCCTCAAAGGATTACGGCTCATTCTACTAGGTCAGTTTCTACTTCCTGGGCGTTCAGGAATGAAGCTTCTGTTGATCAGATTTGCAAAGCAGCGACTTGGTCTTCTTTGCATACTTTTACTAAATTCTACCATTTTGATGTTTTCTCTTCTTCTGAAGCAGTTTTTGGTGGAAAAGTACTTCAGGCAGCTTTTTCAGTTTGATTCTTCTGCTTATAATTTCATTTTTTTTTCATTATTGAGATTAAAACTTTTGTTTTGGGTTGTGGATTATTTTTTCAGCGGAATTGGCTGTCTTTATTTGATCCCTCCCTCTCTAGTGACTCTTGCGTGGAAGTTCCACATCTTGGGTATTTATTATCCCATACGTCACTAGCTCATGGACTCTTGCTAATTACATGAAAGAAAACATAATTTATGTAAGAACTTACCTGATAAATTAATTTCTTTCATATTAGCAAGAGTCCATGAGGCCCACCCCTTTTTTGTGGTGGTTATGATTTTTTTGTATAAAGCACAATTATTCCAATTCCTTATTTTTTTATGCTTTCGCTCCTTTCTTATCACCCCACTTCTTGGCTATTCGTTAAACTGAATCGTGGGTGTGGTGAGGGGTGTATTTATAGGCATTTTGAGGTTTGGGAAACTTTGCCCCCTCCTGGTAGGAATGTATATCCCATACGTCACTAGCTCATGGACTCTTGCTAATATGAAAGAAATGAATTTATCAGGTAAGTTCTTACATAAATTATGTTTTTCCAGCAACAAGAATAGTACTCGTAATTGTGTAATGTATATAAAATCTTTATATATAAAAACGTAATTATACTATAGAAGGAAATGACATGTAGATTTCTCTGCAGATGTATAGAGAGTATGTTTAGTTCAGTTGGTATACATGATGGGACTATTTTCTTATTATGTCAGTAATCTATAATATAACAGTCTATATATATTCCAAACTAAAGACTGTATCTAGCCCTATGGATTATAAATTTAAAAGCAATATTTAAAAAATGTATTATAAATATTAGAAATTGATAATAATAAATAAAGATTATATAAAATGTATATAAGCAACGTATGTAAAACGGGTATAAAAAATAGTAATTATGTTTTTTATTGGATTCATTAATAAAATTTGATTATTATAAATCAACTTATATGGCATTGATTTATTTACATATATACAAGAGTCAACTTAGAATATTTTTTATTATATTTGATAGAATAAGGGATTAATATTAAATTTTATTTTTAATGGAGGAAAGGAGTAATACTGAATTCTATGTTGAGGCCTTTTGGATATTTGGTTTCTAGTTCATATATCTAATTTTAAGAGCTCTCTTTGTATATCACCTCCTCTCCATCTTGGAGTCAATTTTGCAATTGCAGTATAATTGAAGGATTTTAGATTGCAATTATTGCATTTACTAAAATGTTTTGGGACTGGGAGGTCTTTATTATGGTCCTCATGTGCATTTTCGATAGATAAGATATGTTCTCGTATTCACTCACGGACAGGTCTAGTAGATTCTGGTATAAACCAAAATAAACCAAGGAAAGCAACTTGGTATAAACCAAACCAACAAATAAGATGGGAAGAAAATCCCTACACTAACAATCAGAATTACTATAAAATGAATAGAGATGAATATAATAGACCAAATTACAATAGGGGTTGGTATGATAATAGACCAACTAGATCAGAATACAATAACCAACAACAGCACTATAATAGGCAATCTAATGGATACAATAGAAATAAATAATTTATTCCATATTACTACTCGCAAAGAAAAAATGAGGATTGGAATAGAGGAAGAGAGTATGGTAATAGTGATAGAGGAATTGAATTAAATAACCGCTACACTCCATTAGATAATCAATCAAATTATGAAAGTAGTAACCAAAGATATACAGAAAATGAAAAAGAGAAAGATTTTTTAGAGATAGGTCAGATGAAAAGGGTAGGAATACATACAGAAAGGGAGCCCATGCATACAAGAAAGAGAAAAGACTCCGAAAGAGAGGAAGGAGAGGAAGGCAGGTACATAATATCGAAAGACAAGAAAAGAAAATAGAAAAAGAATATAAAGGGATCTATAATTTTGGCACAGTTATACTATCTGAGGAACAAAAAGAGATACTAAGTAAAGGCTTAACATTTGCACCTACAAATAAAATCAACAAATTTAATACTTATGTGGATATACAGAAATACATTAGAACTCTGAATCTAAAAAGATATTTTTCAAAAACTCCCCTGGAAAGACAAATAACAGAAACTAAAATTGAAAGAAAATATAATATACATTCAGGATTAAAGAGGAAATCTACCTTTTACCCCAAAACTGAAAAGGGAAATGCTTTAGAAACCATTGAGACATTAGTCTTTGAGGATTTGAAAAATATGAAAGATACTAAGCCAACTAGAAATGGGAATAAAACAAAAAAACAAAAAAGACAAAAAAAGAAAGAACTGTATTAGAAGAATTGGATGGCAATAATAATTTAGTAATTTAAGCAGCCGACAAAGGGGGGAATAGTTATCCTTAATAGAGAAGAATATTTGAGAATACGTAGGGATTTAATTGAAGATAGTAATACCTACAAAAAATGTATTAGGGACCCCACTAGTTTCTACAAACTAGAATTAAACATTATTCTAAACAAAGCAAAAAGTAAAGGAATATTGACAGAGGGAGAATACAACTACCTACTACCAGAGTTTCCAAAAATACCACTATTTTATATATTACCTAAAATTCATAAATCACTAACAAATCCACCCGGTCGCCCAATTGTATCTGGGATAGATTCTTTAACATCAAATCTATCCCTGTATGTTGATGTATATTTACAGAAACATGTAGTTACTTTGGCAAGTTATTTAAAAGATTCTACAGATGTTTTAAAAATACTAGAAAGAATTGTTTTGGATAAAGATATGTGGCTTATCACTTGGGATGTAGCTTCTCTCTACACTAGTTTTAAACATATAGACAGTCTATTTGCAGTACAACAATATCTGGCACTAGATGAAGATATGGATGTCATGCAAAAAGATTTTATTTTGGAAAGTATAAAATTTATCCTTACACACAATTATTTTTCTTTTGAAGACCAGTTCTATAATAAAATATGTGGTATAGCAATGGGGACCAGGTTCGCTCCAAGCTATGCAAATTTATTCATGGGTCATTGGGAAAATGATTTTCTCATGAATGCATCACCTGGAGCGAGCCTGGTCTGCTTTAAAAGATATATTGATGATATTTTATTAATCTGGAAAGGCAGTAAGGATTCATTTGAAATATTTTTCAATAAAATGAACAATAACAATAAAAATTTTAAATTCACATATGAAATTGACAAAGAAAAAATAATATTTCTAGACTTGGAGATTTTTATTGAAGATAATAGATGTAATACAAGAACACACTTTTAAAAAAATAGATAGTAATAACTACAACCCACTCAGAAAGTTGCCATTTAACTAAATGGAAAAAGAATATTCCTAAAGGTCAAATTCTACGAATTAAAAAGAACTGCACACAAGAAAATGACTTTATACAACAATTGAATATATTAAAAGAAAAATTTATAGATAGAGGTTATGATGCTAAGGATATAGATAAAGAGATAGAATGTGCAAAAAATAAAGATAGAAAAGATATACTGTATGGCAATAAAAATGGAAGTACAATTAACAAGAAACCAATAATTCCATTTATAACAATATAACAGTAATTATAAAAAGGTAGAAAAATAATGAAAAAACACTGGAATGTCTTAAGATCAGATGGAATTTTAAAAGATATAGTGGGAGAGAAACCACAAATAATGTACAAAAAAGCAAGAAATGTAAAACAAAGATTAGCTCCTACCGATTTAAAAAAGAACAAACTTAATCTAGATAAAGATTTGCATGGAAATGAATTGAAAGGATTCTTCCCATGTTTTGCATGTAAGGCTTGCAGACACTCAAAGAAAAAGAAAACATTTAAATCATCAATAACAGGTAAGGAATATGAAATACAGGACCTTATAAGATGTACAGATACGAACATAATATATTTACTGGAATGTAGCTGTGGAAAACAATATATAGGGGAATCTACTAGACCTGTCCGTGAGCGAGTATGAGAACATATCTTATCTATCGAAAATGCACATGAGGACCGTAATAAAGACCTCCTTGTCCCAAAACATTTTAGTAAATGCAATAATTGCAATCTAAAATCCTTCAATTATACTGCAATATATAAGTTGATTTATAATAATCAAATTTTATTAATGAATCCAATAAAAAGCTTAATTACTATTTTGTATACCCGTTTTATATACGTTTTTTTATATACGTTTTATATACGTTTATTTTAATCTTTATTATTATCAATTTCTAATATTTATAATACATTTTTTAAATATTGCTTTTATAATCCATAGGGCTAGATACAGTCTTTAGTTTGGAATATAATTCAGATTAGGATCATATAACAAAACCATTGCTATAAATATATAGACTGTTATATTATAGATTACTGACATAATAAGAAAATAGTCCCATCATGTATACTAACCGAACTAAACATACTCTCTATACATCTGCAGAGAAATCTACATGTAATTTCCTTCTATATTATAATTAATTTTTTAATTATAAAGATTTTATATACATTACACAATTACGAGTACTATTCTTGTTGCTGGAAAATAATAGATTTTAGCATAGGATTAATGTTTAGAAAAGAAAATATCTATGAATTTATGATCGTTTAAATCCAATTAGCTGTTTTAGACCGTGAATAACTATTGTGAACATAATTCATTTCTAAGAGCCTATGAAATCATGGTAGGATTGCCCCAACCAATAGAATCTACAGACAAGATTTAAAAAGCCGACACCATTGACATAGCATTATTCTGCTTGAGAAAGGCTGAAGGAATCAGCTGAAACGCGTATCAGTGTGCTAAAAACCTTTTAAACTTTGACGGAATAACGACAAATTAATACAGCTTGGCGCTATATGTTCAACTGCAACTGAAGAAATTTGGAGCTAGAGAGGATCCGAAGTGGATAAGTACAGCTGATGAGAATATCAGGCTTAATAACTTCCCACAGCAAGGTGAATTAAGCACCATAAGGATCGACTAGCCAAACAATAAGGAGTGGTGTAAGCTGGATCTTAAAAAAGACAAGAAAAGGCTTTTACCGGTAATCGCCAAACAAGGTATCTTAAAAAAACAAAACTTTGTTACTAAATGTCTAAGGCCTAGATTTGGAGTTCGGCGGTAAAAGGGCTGTTAACGCTCCGCGGGCTTTTTTCTGGCCGCACCATAAAATTAACTCTGGTATCGAGAGTTCAAACAAATGCTGCGTTAGGCTCCAAAAAAGGAGCGTAGAGCATTTTTACCGCAAAAGCAACTCTCGATACCAGAGTTGCTTACGGACGCGGCCGGCCTCAAAAACGTGCTCGTGCACGATTCCCCCATAGGAAACAATGGGGCTGTTTGAGCTGAAAAAAAACCTAACACCTGCAAAAAAGCAGCGTTCAGCTCCTAACGCAGCCCCATTGTTTGCTATGGGGAAACACTTCCTACGTCTGCACCTAACACTCTAACATGTACCCCGAGTCTAAACACCCCTAGCCTTACACTTATTAACCCCTTATCTGCCGCCCCCGCTATCGCTGACCCCTGCATATTTTTTTAAACCCCTAATCTGCCGCTCCGTAAACCGCCGCCACCTACGTTATCCCTATGTACCCCTAATCTGCTACCCCTAACACCGCCGACCCCTATATTATATTTATTAACCCCTAACCTGCCCCCCACAACGTCGCCGACACCTGCCTACACTTATTAACCCCTAATCTGCCGAGCGGACCTGAGCGCTACTATAATAAAGTTATTAACCCCTAATCCGCCTCACTAACCCTATCATAAATAGTATTAACCCCTAATCTGCCCTCCCTAACATCGCCGACACCTAACTTAAATTATTAACCCCTAATCTTCCGATCGGAGCTCACCGCTATTCTAATAAATGGATTAACCCCTAAAGCTAAGTCTAACCCTAACACTAACACCCCCCTAAGTTAAATATAATATTTATCTAACGAAATAAATTAACTCTTATTAAATAACTTATTCCTATTTAAAGCTAAATACTTACCTGTAAAATAAATCCTAATATAGCTACAATATAAATTATAATTATATTATAGCTATTTTAGGATTAATATTTATTTTACAGGCAACTTTGTAATTATTTTAACCAGGTACAATAGCTATTAAATAGTTAAGAACTATTTAATAGTTACCTAGTTAAAATAATAACAAAATTATCTGTAAAATAAATCCTAACCTAAGTTATAATTAAACCTAACACTACCCTATCAATAAAATAATTAAATAAACTACCTACAATTACCTACAATTAACCTAACACTACACTATCAATAAATTAATTAAACACAATTCCTACAAATAAATACAATTAAATAAACTAGCTAAAGTACAAAAAATAAAAAAGAACTAAGTTACAGAAAATAAAAAAATATTTACAAACATAAGAAAAATATTACAACAATTTTAAACTAATTACACCTACTCTAAGCCCCCTAATAAAATAACAAAGCCCCCCAAAATAAAAAATTCCCTACCCTATTCTAAATTAAAAAAGTTACAAGCTCTTTTACCTTACCAGCCCTGAACAGGGCCCTTTGCGGGGCATGCCCCAAGAATTTCAGCTCTTTTGCCTGTAAAAAAAAACATACAATACCCCCCCCCCAACATTACAACCCACCACCCACATACCCCTAATCTAACCCAAACCTCCCTTAAATAAACCTAACACTAAGCCCCTGAAGATCTTCCTACCTTGTCTTCACCATCCAGGTATCACCGATCCGTCCTGGCTCCAAGATCTTCATCCAACCCAAGCGGGGGTTGGCGATCCATAATCCGGTCCAGAAGAGGCTCCAAAGTCTTCCTCCTATCCGGCAAGAAGAGGACATCCGGACCGGCAAACATCTTCTCCAAGCGGCATCTTCGATCTTCTTCCATCCGGAGCGAAGCGGCAGGATCCTGAAGACCTCCAGCGCGGAACATCCATCCGGACCGACGACTGAACGACGAATGACTGTTCCTTTAAGGGACGTCATCCAAGATGGCGTCCCTCGAATTCTGATTGGCTGATAGGATTCTATCAGCCAATCGGAATTAAGGTAGTAATTTTCTGATTGGCTGATGGAATCAGCCAATCAGAATCAAGTTCAATCCGATTGGCTGATCCAATCAGCCAATCAGATTGAGCTCGCATTCTATTGGCTGTTCCGATCAGCCAATAGAATGCGAGCTCAATCTGATTGGCTGATTGGATCGGCCAATCGGATTGAACTTGATTCTGATTGGCTGATTCCATCAGCCAATCAGAAAATTCCTACCTTAATTCCGATTGGCTGATAGAATCCTATCAGCCAATCGGAATTCGAGGGACGCCATCTTGGATGACGTCCCTTAAAGGAACAGTCATTCGTCGTTCAGTCGTCGGTCCGGATGGATGTTCCGCGCTGGAGGTCTTCAGGATCCTGCCGCTTCGCTCCGGATGGAAGAAGATCGAAGATGCCGCTTGGAGAAGATGTTTGCCGGTCCGGATGTCCTCTTCTTGCCGGATAGGAGGAAGACTTTGGAGCCTCTTCTGGACCGGATTATGGATCACCAACCCCCGCTTGGGTTGGATGAAGATCTTGGAGCCAGGACGGATCGGTGATACCTGGATGGTGAAGACAAGGTAGGAAGATCTTCAGGGGCTTAGTGTTAGGTTTATTTAAGGGGGGTTTGGGTTAGATTAGGGGTATGTGGGTGGTGGGTTGTAATGTTGGGGGGGGGGGTATTGTATGTTTTTTTTTACAGGCAAAAGAGCTGAAATTCTTGGGGCATGCCCCGCAAAGGGCCCTGTTCAGGGCTGGTAAGGTAAAAGAGCTTGTAACTTTTTTAATTTAGAATAGGGTAGGGAATTTTTTATTTTGGGGGGCTTTGTTATTTTATTAGGGGGCTTAGAGTAGGTGTAATTAGTTTAAAATTGTTGTAATATTTTTCTTATGTTTGTAAATATTTTTTTATTTTCTGTAACTTAGTTCTTTTTTATTTTTTGTACTTTAGCTAGTTTATTTAATTGTATTTATTTGTAGGAATTGTGTTTAATTAATTTATTGATAGTGTAGTGTTAGGTTAATTGTAGGTAATTGTAGGTAGTTTATTTAATTATTTTATTGATAGGGTAGTGTTAGGTTTAATTATAACTTAGGTTAGGATTTATTTTACAGGTAAATTTGTTATTATTTTAACTAGGTAACTATTAAATAGTTCTTAACTATTTAATAGCTATTTTACCTGGTTAAAATAATAACAAAGTTGCCTGTAAAATAAATATTAATCCTAAAATAGCTATAATATAATTATAATTTATATTGTAGCTATATTATGATTTATTTTACAGGTAAGTATTTAGCTTTAAATAGGAATAATTTATTTAATAAGAGTTAATTTATTTCGTTAGATAAAAATTATATTTAACTTAGGGGGGTGTTAGTGTTAGGGTTAGACTTAGCTTTAGGGGTTAATACATTTATTAGAATAGCGGTGAGCTCCGGTCGGCAGATTAGGGGTTAATAATTGAAGTTAGGTGTCGGCGATGTTAGGGAGGGCAGATTAGGGGTTAATACTATTTATGATAGGGTTAGTGACGCGGATTAGGGGTTAATACATTTATTATAGTAGCGCTCAGGTCCGCTCGGCAGATTAGGGGTTAATAAGTGTAGGCAGGTGTCGGCGACGTTGAGGGGGGCATATTAGGGGTTAATAAATATAATATAGGGGTCGGCGATGTTAGGGCAGCAGATTAGGGGTACATAGGGATAACGTAGGTGGCGGCGATTTGCGGTCGGAAGATTAGGGGTTAATTATTTTAAGTAGCTCGCGGCGACTTTGTGGGGGGCAAGTTAGGGGTTAATAAATGTAATACAGGGGTCGGCGGGGTTAGGGGCAGCAGATTAGGGGTACATAAGTATAACGTAGGTGGCGGTCGGCAGATTAGGGGTTAAAAATTTTAATCGAGTGGCGGCGGTGTGGGGGGACCTCGGTTTAGGGGTACATAGGTAGTTTATGGGTGTTAGTGTACTTTAGGGTACAGTAGTTAAGAGCTTTATGAACCGGCGTTAGCCAGAAAGCTCTTAACTCCTGCTATTTTCAGGCGGCTGGAATCTTGTCGTTAGAGCTCTAACGCTCACTTCAGAAACGACTCTAAATACCAGCGTTAGAAAGATCCCATTGAAAATATAGGCTACGCAAATGGCGTAGGGGGATCTGCGGTATGGAAAAGTCGCGGCTGAAAAGTGAGCGTTAGACCCTTTAATCACTGACTCCAAATACCAGCGGGCGGCCAAAACCAGCGTTAGGAGCCTCTAACTCTGGTTTTGACGGCTACCGCCGAACTCCAAATCTAGGCCTTAGTGTCTAGGTGAATAACTCAAAGAAAGTTTTACACAACAGACTTTGTCACAAAGTATCTAAATTGTTGCTGTACAACATAAAGGAAGCTTCCTGCAATTAATTGTTTTTATAAAAAGTTTTTATGAATCGGCAATTGATTAATTTTATATATCCTACCTCTGCATAGGATGTAATTTCATAGCGCATTTATTAGGCAATAATAGAGATACAGAATACACTATATAGAATCATTCATTAAAACTACATAACTTTTTTATCATCATCTGTCTGATAGTTAATTAAAAAAAATTTTTTGCCCAATCACTATAGTACTTGTTATTGTTTATCCTAATCCTCTTAGTACAAGTTAGTTCTCTTTAAAACTTTAAGACTGCATATCCCCACATTGGGATATAGAGGCGCACCTTGAAAAATAATTTTTTAAACCGGATGTCCAGTTGCCAGATTTTCTGTCACAATGGCCGTTTTTCTATCAGGATCTCAAATTGTTAAATTTGAAGGTAAGGTATGGCATTTGAACGCTTAGTGCTTAGTCATAGAGGTGTCTCTAGTAACATAGTGGTTAACACTATGGGGCCTATTTATTATATGTCTGTCGGACCTGATCCGACACTGCGGATCAGGTTCAACAGACATCGCTCTCCGTATTCAGCATTGCACCCGCCCCCTGCAGACTCGTGGCCAATCAGCCGCCAGCAGGGGGGTGTCAATCAACCCAATCGTACTCGATCGGGTTGATTTCCGGCGATTCTTGTCCGCCTCATCAGAGCAGGCGGACAGGGTTATGGAGCAGCGGTCTTTAGACCGCTGCTCCATAACTTGTGTTTCTGGCGAATCTGAAGACTTGCCAGAAACACGAACCTTCATGATCCGTTCGGAGCTTGATAGATAGGCCCCTATGTTACAGGCTCATAAATCTGTTTCAAGAAAGATTTATTATCGGGTTTGGAAAACCTATATTTCATGGTATTCTTTTTATTAATTCTCTTGGCATTCTTTAGAATTCCTAGAATTTTATAATTTCTTAAGAATGGTTTGGATAAGGTTTTGTCTGCAATTACTTTGAAGGGACAAATCTCTGCTCTTTCTGTTTTATTTCATAGAAAGATTGCTAAACTTCCTGATATTCACTGTTTTGTTCAGGCTTTGGTTCGTATCAAAACCTGTTATTAAATTAATTTCTCTTCCTTGGAGTCTTAATTTGGTTTTAAGGGTTTTGCAGGCTCCTCCTTTTGAGCCTATGCATTCTTTGAATATTAAACTACTTTCTTGGAAAGTAAATACCAAAAAAGTTGCACACTATGTAGTGAGCTAAAGGAATCTTACCGCTCTCGGTGACACCCTATCTTCTCCGATCACTATCCGGATCGTCCAATCTCCCTCTGTCGTTTTCGGAAGGACAAAGTGCTGCTAGGCTGGCTCCCAGCGGCTCTTCACGGCTTCTCTACTCCAATATTTCAATTTGAAGGTGCCGACTACTGCCGCTCTGCCTCCTCTCCCCTCACCAGTGTGTCGGCGTCTGACGTCACCCGGCCTGTTCGGTCACGTGACTTCCTCTCTGCCTCTGGTATCGGGGTATTGCAAAATCCTCCGCTCCGTAAGATCTAGGGAATGTCTCCTTCAGTTGGGGTGTCACCGGTCCTGGCGGCCCACTTTGGAAGTCCTGTGGGGTAACCCAGATGCCACTGGGATTTGTTTGCAAAAATAAGTCTTACTTAAACCTGGCCGGACGGCACTCTCCTATGCCGTATTGCAGCAATCACCAAAGGAAAACGGCACAGGTGTAAAACTTAAAAATTACTTTATTACTTCTTCTTAAAACAAGGCATATTAATAAAAACACAGCACACTCCTGATAGACATGTCTAACATGTTTCGGCTTTAATTAGCCTTAATCATAGACTCTACTTGTCATAACCAATTGGTGTCTTTTATTTCACTCCCTTTGTGTTGATTGGTTGTCTGTGTTAAATGTTTCTAGCTCCTTTTCCCTATTTTGTCTGAGGATACTGGTTACTTGTTAGTGCTCACCTAAATAATATTTTATTATTACAATAACCGATTGATATTCTATTTAGTAATGTTAGATAAGATAACTTTTATGCACAATTCCTTTTTTATGCACAATATTAGATAAGATAATTTTTATGCACTATTCCTTTGCAGTAGTTGTCAATATTTCTAAAAAAATTTTTAACATTATTTGCTTTTATTTTAGTAATTACCATTGCTATCTTCGGCATTATGTCTTCCTACTCTCATTACTTCTATTTCCATAATTTGACAAAACACATCTTTTGTATGTATCTTGGTATTAATACACACGTGATCCCCATTGTTGATAATATTATTGTGGATTTGACATACAGATTTGCTAATCAGGTATCAGAGGTGGGGGCATTTTCTATTCCCTCCTGGTTATTACCAGTGATATTTATTATGATGTTATCCTTAGAGAAATGCTTTTATCTATTCTTTTGGGGCATAGTTTTGGTGCAGTTAGGAAAGTACAAATGGAACACAATATCTTTGCTGTATATTAGATTTTCAATAGATTATTGCCAGTGATTAATGAGATCAGTCTCGATATTTAGGCCTTTCGGCATTCGTGTGTTCAATTTGAAAATCCAAAAAGCCTCCTTTTTATATAGCTCCTTTACTCTATTGCCTCCTCTAGGTTTGTTTTTAATAATATCTATAATCATCCAGGTAAATGTTTTAACACTACCTCCATGTTCATAGATAAAATGCTTAGATGCCCCTGTTGCTGTCCTCCCTTTCTCAATGTCATTCAAATGTTCACGTATCCGTTCACGTGTCTCTCGTGTCGTGCACCCTATATACTGTTTCTGACAGAATGTACAGGTGATTGCATAAATTGCAAATTCAGAACAACAGTTGGTACAATAGTTACAATCAAAAACTCGTTGCGTATAGCATGACTGAAACACCTTGCCACTGGTGGTATATCCACATGCAGTGCAGCCATGTGAACCACATTTATAGTGTCCCTTACAGCTAAGCCAACTACTTTCCTTCTGTAATTTCCTAAGGGCACTGGGTGACACAATGTTGCCTATTGTTAAGTTTCTTTTTGAAACAAATTGGCAACCTTTATCTATCACTCCTTTCAATGCTTCGTCTGCCCTTAAGATTGGCAAATTTTTCCTAATAATCTCGCAAACCTCCCTGTACTGATTTGAGTAGTTTGTCACAAATGTAATCTCACTTTGCCTTTTTGTACAATCACCTGATGCTTTTGGCTTTAGTAGATCTTCCCTAGAGATTTTTTGTACATCAAAATAAGCCTTTCTCAAAGGCCCATCCGGGTAACCCCTGGCTTTAAGTTTTTTCCATAACAACTTGCTTTCTACTTGGTAATCTGTTTCTCTAGAGCAGTTGCGTTTCAGCCTTATGAACTGTCCCTTTGCCACTCCATAATTCATATGGCGTGGATGACAGCTCTTTGCATGCAGAAATGCATTAGCCGTAATTGGTTTTACATACAGGGTGGATATTACTGCTCTCTCTGCTCTGTCACCTTCCAATTCCACATCTAGGTATGGTACTTTCTTGACATCAAAGGCATAAGTAAACTGCAAACCAGCTCTATTGCAGTTTAGGTATTCCATAAAGGATGCACTCTCTGCTTCCGTACCTGACCAAACCATTATCAAATCGTCAATGTAGCGCTTGTATGCTACAATTGAGTCTCTGAAGGGATTGTCATCTGCATAGACGTGGGACAGCTCCCACCAGCCCATATAGATGTTTGCAAAGGCCGGGGCAAATTTTGCCCCCATGGCTGTCCCACGTCTCTGCAGGTAAAACAAGCCATTAAACTCAAAATAATTGTGAGTTAGTAAAAATAGGAGCGTTCGCAAAATATAACTTTTAAGGTTGGTGTCGTAATCACTGAAGCTGTCTAACATATATTTAACAGCTTCAAGGCCCTCCTTGTGGGGGATAGCTGAATAAAGTCCCACCACGTCTATGGTGAGCCAGTTATAATTTGGCTCCCAAACCAATTCTTCTGTTAAATTTAACAGGTGCTTGGTATCTCTTAGAAATGATGGCAGTTTCCAGACGACGGGCTGGAGCAGAGATTCTATCCAGTTAGACAGGTTCTCAAAGAGGGACCCTATACCAGACACTATAGGACGTCCCTTGACATCCTCCAATGTCTTATGCACCTTTGGCAAATGGTGGAAGATCGGGGTAACCGGCTCCTCCACCATTAAGTAATCAAAGGTATCCGGATCTATTATCCCAAACTCCAGCCCGTCATCCAGCAAACTCCTCATCTCTTTTTGGAAGGACAAAACCGGGTTCCCCCGTAACACAAGGTACACCTCCTCATCATTGAGTTGTCTCAACGCCTCTTGGATATAGGAGCTTCTATCCATAATTACAATTTCTTGGAAAGTGTTGTTTCTTTTGGCTCTTCTTCTAAAAGAGTTTCTGAGTTATCAGCTCTCTCTTGTGAGCCTCCTTATCTGATTTTCTATCAAAATAAAGCTGTTTTATGGACTTAATTTAAATTTCTTTCTAAAGTTGTGAATTCTGTCAAGATTTAGTATGGAAATTGTTGTTCCTTCTTTATCCTAAGAACTCTCTGGAAAAATCTTTACATTCTTTGGATTTCAGAAAGACCTAGTCTATTTGTTTTTTTTTTCTGGTTCCAGGAAAGGTCAGAAAGCCTTTGCCATTTCTTTGGCATCTTGGTTAAAGCTTTTTCATTCACAAAGCTTATTTGGAGGCAGGGCAGTGTCCGTCTCAGAGAATTACAGCTCATTCTACTAGATCAGTAGTTTCTTCTTGGGCTTTTAAGAATGAAGCTTCTGTTGATCAGATTTGCAAAAGCAGCAACTTGGCTTTCTTTGCATACATTTACTTAATGTTACCATTTTGATGTATTTGCTTCTTTTTAAGCAGGCTTTGGTAGAAAAGTTCTTCAGGCAGCTGTTTCAGTTTTTTTGAAGTTTATAAGAAAAACTTAATTATTGTTTGGATTTAATTTCTCAGCGGAAATAGCTGTTATTTTATCCCTCCCTCTCTAGTGACTCTTCTGTGGACTTCCACATCTTGGGTATTTTATCCGATACGTCACTAGCTCATGGACTCTTGCCACTTACATGAAAGAAAACATAATTTATGTAAGAACTTACCTGATAAATTCATTTCTTTCATAGTGGCAAGAGTCCATGAGACCCACCCTTTTTTGTGGTGGCTATGATTTTTTTGTATAAAAGCACAATATTTTTTCCAGTTCTTCTTTTTGTATGCTTTTTTACTCCTTTTTACTCCTCACTACTTGGCTTATCATTAAACTGAGGAATGAGTGTGGTTGGAGGTGTATTTATAGGCATTTTGAGATTTGGGAAACTTTGCCCCCTCCTGGTAGGAATGTATATCCCATACGTCACTAGCTCATGGACTCTTGCCACTATGAAAGAAATGAATTTATCAGGTAAGTTCCTATATAAATTATGTTTTATTGTGTTTAGAGGCCCAAATTGTTACCCCTATGCAATTTTGTTCCTTATGTGTAGAGAGGACATTGAAATGTAAAGATAAAGTTCTTTTTGCTGAGCCTATTGTCTCTCAGGGTGATGCTGTTCAGGCAATGCCACAGCTTTCTCCTATCACGCCCCAAGCATCATATGCAGTGTCCTGCGGTTCCCTTCAGCCTTCTGGAGGCGTATATTTTCCTGCAGAGTTTGCTGCTCAGGTATCTTCTGCTGTATCTGCAGCATTATCTGCTTTTCCTATGTTAAAGAGAAAATGCAAGAGGAACTTTAGAGATTCAGATAGTAAGGTTTCTGTTCCGTCTGTTGCAACACAGGTTATTCCCCCCTCTTCAGTCTCTTAAGTCTGATTAGGAGGATACATCGGTAGCTTCTGAGGGTGAAATCTCAGCTTTGGACAGTAATTCCTTCTTCTGATGCTGAAGTAGTAACCTTCAGCTTTAAGCTTGAACACCTTCGTGTTTTGGCTACTTTAGATGACTCAGATACGCCTGTCGTTGTCAACCCTAAGATATCTAGTAAACTTATTAGATATTACAATGTTTCTTCCTCTGCGTGTTTCCTGTTCCAAACCATGCAACAGAGATTATTGCACAGGAATGGAAGAAGCCAGGGATTTCTTTTTCCCTGTCTCCTGTCTTTAAAGGTTGTTTCCTGTTGCTGACTCCATTAAAGATCCGTGACGCACAGTGCCTAAAATAGAAGGGATTATTTCTACTCTGGCTAAGAGAACTACTATTCCTATAGAGGATAGCTGCTCTTTTAAGGATCCAATGGACAAAAAGCTGGAGGCTTATTTGAAGAAGATGTATGTTCATCAAGGTCTTTAATGGCAACCTGCAGTTTGTATTGCCACTGTGTCTAGTACGGCATCCTTTTGGTTCGACTCCTTGTCTGATTCTCTTTAGGAAGAGGCTCCTTTGGAGGAGATCCAAGACAGGATTAAGGTTCTCAAGCTAGCCAATTTGTTTATTTCTGATGCTACCATGCAAGTTATTAAACTGGGAGCCAAAATATCGGGCTTCGCTGTGCTAGCCCGCAGGGCATTTTGGCTACAATTTTGGTCAGCTGATGTCCAAGTTTCTGGCTCTTCCTTACAAGGGTAAAACCTTGTTTGGACCTGGTCTGACAGAAATAATTTCTGATATTACAGGTAGAAAAGGGTCTTTTCTTCCACAAGACAGGAAGAATAGGCCTAAAGGACGTCAGAGTAATTTTTGTTCCTTTCGTAACTTCAAAGGAAAATCTTCCTTTCTTTCATGTAATTAGCAAGAGTCCATGAGCTAGTGACGTATGAGATTACCAATCAATATTTTGGAACTCCGTGCAATTTTCAGAGCTCTTCAGTCATGGCCTCTTCTAAAGAGAGTATCGTTCATTTGTTTTCAGACAGACAATGTCACAACTGTGGCATATATCAATCATCAAGGAGGGAGTCACAGTCCTCTGGCTATGAAAGAAGTATCTCGAATACTGGTATGGGCAGAATCCAGCTCCTGTCTAATTTCTGCGGTTCATATCCCAGGTATAGACAATTGGGAAGCGTATTATCTCAGTCGCCAAACGTTACATCTGGGCGAATGGTCTCTTCACCCAGAGGTATTTCTTCAGATTGTTCAAATGTGGGGACTTCCAGAAATAGATCTGATGGCTTCTCATCTAAACAAGAAACTTCCCAGATATCTGTCCAGATCCAGGGATCCTCAGGCGGAAGCAGTGGATGCATTGTCACTTCCTTGGAAGTATCATCCTGCCTATATCTTTCCGCCTCTAGTTCTTCTTCCAAGAGTAATCTCCAAGATTCTGAAGGAATGCTCGTTTGTTCTGCTGGTGGCACCAGCATGGCCTCACAGGTTTTGGTATGCGGATCTTGTCCGGATGGCCTCTTGCCAACCGTGGACTCTTCCGTTAAGACCAGACCTTCTGTCACAAGGTCCTTTTTTCCATCAGGATCTCAAATCCTTAAATTTGAAGGTATGGAGATTGAACGCTTGATTCTTAGTCAAAGAGGTTTCTCTGACTCTGTGATTAATACTATGTTACAGGCTCGTAAATCTGTATCTAGGAAGATATATTATCGAGTCTGGAAGACTTACATTTCTTGGTGTCTTTCTCATCATTTTTCCTGGCATTCTTTTAGAATTCCGAGAATTTTACAGTTTCTTCAGGATGGTTTGGATAAAGGTTTGTCTGCAAGTTCCTTGAAAGGACAAATCTCTGCTCTTTCTGTTCTTTTTCACAGAAAGATTGCTAATCTTCCTGATATTCATTGTTTTGTACAAGCTTTGGATCGTATAAAACCTGTTTTTAAGTCAATTTCTCATCCTTGGAGTTTGAATTTGGTTTTGGGGGCTCTTCAAGCTCCTCCATTTGAACCTATGCATTCACTGGACATTAAATTACTTTCTTGGAAAGTTTTGTTTCTTTTTGCCATCTCTTCTGCTAGAAGAGTTTCTGAATTATCTGCTCTTTCTTGTGAGTCTCCTTTTCTGATTTTTCATCAGGATAAGGCGGTGTTGCGAACTTCTTTTAAATTTTTACCTAAGGTTGTGAATTCTAACAACATTAGTAGAGAAATTGTGGTTCCTTCATTGTGTCCTAATCCTAAGAATTCTAAGGAGAGATCATTGCATTCTTTGGATGTAGTTAGAGCTTTGAAATATTATGTTGAAGCTACTAAGAATTTCCGAAAGACTTCTAGTCTATTTGTTATCTTTTCCGGTTCTAGGAAAGGTCAGAAGGCCTCTGCCATTTCTTTGGCTTCTTGGTTGAAATCTTTAATTCATCATGCTTATGTCGAGTCGGGTAAAACACCGCCTCAAAGGATTACAGCTCATTCTACTAGGTCAGTTGATCGGGTTGATTTCCGGCGATTCTTGTCCGCCTCATCAGAGCAGGCGGACAGGGTTATGGAGCAGCGGTCTTTAGACCGCTGCTCCATAACTTGTGTTTCTGGCGAATCTGAAGACTTGCCAGAAACACGAACCTTCATGATCCGTTCGGAGCTTGATAGATAGGCCCCTATGTTACAGGCTCATAAATCTGTTTCAAGAAAGATTTATTATCGGGTTTGGAAAACCTATATTTCATGGTATTCTTTTTATTAATTCTCTTGGCATTCTTTAGAATTCCTAGAATTTTATAATTTCTTAAGAATGGTTTGGATAAGGTTTTGTCTGCAATTACTTTGAAGGGACAAATCTCTGCTCTTTCTGTTTTATTTCATAGAAAGATTGCTAAACTTCCTGATATTCACTGTTTTGTTCAGGCTTTGGTTCGTATCAAAACCTGTTATTAAATTAATTTCTCTTCCTTGGAGTCTTAATTTGGTTTTAAGGGTTTTGCAGGCTCCTCCTTTTGAGCCTATGCATTCTTTGAATATTAAACTACTTTCTTGGAAAGTAAATACCAAAAAAGTTGCACACTATGTAGTGAGCTAAAGGAATCTTACCGCTCTCGGTGACACCCTATCTTCTCCGATCACTATCCGGATCGTCCAATCTCCCTCTGTCGTTTTCGGAAGGACAAAGTGCTGCTAGGCTGGCTCCCAGCGGCTCTTCACGGCTTCTCTACTCCAATATTTCAATTTGAAGGTGCCGACTACTGCCGCTCTGCCTCCTCTCCCCTCACCAGTGTGTCGGCGTCTGACGTCACCCGGCCTGTTCGGTCACGTGACTTCCTCTCTGCCTCTGGTATCGGGGTATTGCAAAATCCTCCGCTCCGTAAGATCTAGGGAATGTCTCCTTCAGTTGGGGTGTCACCGGTCCTGGCGGCCCACTTTGGAAGTCCTGTGGGGTAACCCAGATGCCACTGGGATTTGTTTGCAAAAATAAGTCTTACTTAAACCTGGCCGGACGGCACTCTCCTATGCCGTATTGCAGCAATCACCAAAGGAAAACGGCACAGGTGTAAAACTTAAAAATTACTTTATTACTTCTTCTTAAAACAAGGCATATTAATAAAAACACAGCACACTCCTGATAGACATGTCTAACATGTTTCGGCTTTAATTAGCCTTAATCATAGACTCTACTTGTCATAACCAATTGGTGTCTTTTATTTCACTCCCTTTGTGTTGATTGGTTGTCTGTGTTAAATGTTTCTAGCTCCTTTTCCCTATTTTGTCTGAGGATACTGGTTACTTGTTAGTGCTCACCTAAATAATATTTTATTATTACAATAACCGATTGATATTCTATTTAGTAATGTTAGATAAGATAACTTTTATGCACAATTCCTTTTTTATGCACAATATTAGATAAGATAATTTTTATGCACTATTCCTTTGCAGTAGTTGTCAATATTTCTAAAAAAATTTTTAACATTATTTGCTTTTATTTTAGTAATTACCATTGCTATCTTCGGCATTATGTCTTCCTACTCTCATTACTTCTATTTCCATAATTTGACAAAACACATCTTTTGTATGTATCTTGGTATTAATACACACGTGATCCCCATTGTTGATAATATTATTGTGGATTTGACATACAGATTTGCTAATCAGGTATCAGAGGTGGGGGCATTTTCTATTCCCTCCTGGTTATTACCAGTGATATTTATTATGATGTTATCCTTAGAGAAATGCTTTTATCTATTCTTTTGGGGCATAGTTTTGGTGCAGTTAGGAAAGTACAAATGGAACACAATATCTTTGCTGTATATTAGATTTTCAATAGATTATTGCCAGTGATTAATGAGATCAGTCTCGATATTTAGGCCTTTCGGCATTCGTGTGTTCAATTTGAAAATCCAAAAAGCCTCCTTTTTATATAGCTCCTTTACTCTATTGCCTCCTCTAGGTTTGTTTTTAATAATATCTATAATCATCCAGGTAAATGTTTTAACACTACCTCCATGTTCATAGATAAAATGCTTAGATGCCCCTGTTGCTGTCCTCCCTTTCTCAATGTCATTCAAATGTTCACGTATCCGTTCACGTGTCTCTCGTGTCGTGCACCCTATATACTGTTTCTGACAGAATGTACAGGTGATTGCATAAATTGCAAATTCAGAACAACAGTTGGTACAATAGTTACAATCAAAAACTCGTTGCGTATAGCATGACTGAAACACCTTGCCACTGGTGGTATATCCACATGCAGTGCAGCCATGTGAACCACATTTATAGTGTCCCTTACAGCTAAGCCAACTACTTTCCTTCTGTAATTTCCTAAGGGCACTGGGTGACACAATGTTGCCTATTGTTAAGTTTCTTTTTGAAACAAATTGGCAACCTTTATCTATCACTCCTTTCAATGCTTCGTCTGCCCTTAAGATGGGCAAATTTTTCCTAATAATCTCGCAAACCTCCCTGTACTGATTTGAGTAGTTTGTCACAAATGTAATCTCACTTTGCCTTTTTGTACAATCACCTGATGCTTTTGGCTTTAGTAGATCTTCCCTAGAGATTTTTTGTACATCAAAATAAGCCTTTCTCAAAGGCCCATCCGGGTAACCCCTGGCTTTAAGTTTTTTCCATAACAACTTGCTTTCTACTTGGTAATCTGTTTCTCTAGAGCAGTTGCGTTTCAGCCTTATGAACTGTCCCTTTGCCACTCCATAATTCATATGGCGTGGATGACAGCTCTTTGCATGCAGAAATGCATTAGCCGTAATTGGTTTTACATACAGGGTGGATATTACTGCTCTCTCTGCTCTGTCACCTTCCAATTCCACATCTAGGTATGGTACTTTCTTGACATCAAAGGCATAAGTAAACTGCAAACCAGCTCTATTGCAGTTTAGGTATTCCATAAAGGATGCACTCTCTGCTTCCGTACCTGACCAAACCATTATCAAATCGTCAATGTAGCGCTTGTATGCTACAATTGAGTCTCTGAAGGGATTGTCATCTGCATAGACGTGGGACAGCTCCCACCAGCCCATATAGATGTTTGCAAAGGCCGGGGCAAATTTTGCCCCCATGGCTGTCCCACGTCTCTGCAGGTAAAACAAGCCATTAAACTCAAAATAATTGTGAGTTAGTAAAAATAGGAGCGTTCGCAAAATATAACTTTTAAGGTTGGTGTCGTAATCACTGAAGCTGTCTAACATATATTTAACAGCTTCAAGGCCCTCCTTGTGGGGGATAGCTGAATAAAGTCCCACCACGTCTATGGTGAGCCAGTTATAATTTGGCTCCCAAACCAATTCTTCTGTTAAATTTAACAGGTGCTTGGTATCTCTTAGAAATGATGGCAGTTTCCAGACGACGGGCTGGAGCAGAGATTCTATCCAGTTAGACAGGTTCTCAAAGAGGGACCCTATACCAGACACTATAGGACGTCCCTTGACATCCTCCAATGTCTTATGCACCTTTGGCAAATGGTGGAAGATCGGGGTAACCGGCTCCTCCACCATTAAGTAATCAAAGGTATCCGGATCTATTATCCCAAACTCCAGCCCGTCATCCAGCAAACTCCTCATCTCTTTTTGGAAGGACAAAACCGGGTTCCCCCGTAACACAAGGTACACCTCCTCATCATTGAGTTGTCTCAACGCCTCTTGGATATAGGAGCTTCTATCCATAATTACAATTTCTTGGAAAGTGTTGTTTCTTTTGGCTCTTCTTCTAAAAGAGTTTCTGAGTTATCAGCTCTCTCTTGTGAGCCTCCTTATCTGATTTTCTATCAAAATAAAGCTGTTTTGTGGACTTAATTTAAATTTCTTTCTAAAGTTGTGAATTCTGTCAAGATTTAGTATGGAAATTGTTGTTCCTTCTTTATCCTAAGAACTCTCTGGAAAAATCTTTACATTCTTTGGATTTCAGAAAGACCTAGTCTATTTGTTTTTTTTTTCTGGTTCCAGGAAAGGTCAGAAAGCCTTTGCCATTTCTTTGGCATCTTGGTTAAAGCTTTTTCATTCACAAAGCTTATTTGGAGGCAGGGCAGTGTCCGTCTCAGAGAATTACAGCTCATTCTACTAGATCAGTAGTTTCTTCTTGGGCTTTTAAGAATGAAGCTTCTGTTGATCAGATTTGCAAAAGCAGCAACTTGGCTTTCTTTGCATACATTTACTTAATGTTACCATTTTGATGTATTTGCTTCTTTTTAAGCAGGCTTTGGTAGAAAAGTTCTTCAGGCAGCTGTTTCAGTTTTTTTGAAGTTTATAAGAAAAACTTAATTATTGTTTGGATTTAATTTCTCAGCGGAAATAGCTGTTATTTTATCCCTCCCTCTCTAGTGACTCTTCTGTGGACTTCCACATCTTGGGTATTTTATCCGATACGTCACTAGCTCATGGACTCTTGCCACTTACATGAAAGAAAACATAATTTATGTAAGAACTTACCTGATAAATTCATTTCTTTCATAGTGGCAAGAGTCCATGAGACCCACCCTTTTTTGTGGTGGCTATGATTTTTTTGTATAAAAGCACAATATTTTTTCCAGTTCTTCTTTTTGTATGCTTTTTTACTCCTTTTTACTCCTCACTACTTGGCTTATCATTAAACTGAGGAATGAGTGTGGTTGGAGGTGTATTTATAGGCATTTTGAGATTTGGGAAACTTTGCCCCCTCCTGGTAGGAATGTATATCCCATACGTCACTAGCTCATGGACTCTTGCCACTATGAAAGAAATGAATTTATCAGGTAAGTTCCTATATAAATTATGTTTTATTGTGTTTAGAGGCCCAAATTGTTACCCCTATGCAATTTTGTTCCTTATGTGTAGAGAGGACATTGAAATGTAAAGATAAAGTTCTTTTTGCTGAGCCTATTGTCTCTCAGGGTGATGCTGTTCAGGCAATGCCACAGCTTTCTCCTATCACGCCCCAAGCATCATATGCAGTGTCCTGCGGTTCCCTTCAGCCTTCTGGAGGCGTATATTTTCCTGCAGAGTTTGCTGCTCAGGTATCTTCTGCTGTATCTGCAGCATTATCTGCTTTTCCTATGTTAAAGAGAAAATGCAAGAGGAACTTTAGAGATTCAGATAGTAAGGTTTCTGTTCCGTCTGTTGCAACACAGGTTATTCCCCCCTCTTCAGTCTCTTAAGTCTGATTAGGAGGATACATCGGTAGCTTCTGAGGGTGAAATCTCAGCTTTGGACAGTAATTCCTTCTTCTGATGCTGAAGTAGTAACCTTCAGCTTTAAGCTTGAACACCTTCGTGTTTTGGCTACTTTAGATGACTCAGATACGCCTGTCGTTGTCAACCCTAAGATATCTAGTAAACTTATTAGATATTACAATGTTTCTTCCTCTGCGTGTTTCCTGTTCCAAACCATGCAACAGAGATTATTGCACAGGAATGGAAGAAGCCAGGGATTTCTTTTTCCCTGTCTCCTGTCTTTAAAGGTTGTTTCCTGTTGCTGACTCCATTAAAGATCCGTGACGCACAGTGCCTAAAATAGAAGGGATTATTTCTACTCTGGCTAAGAGAACTACTATTCCTATAGAGGATAGCTGCTCTTTTAAGGATCCAATGGACAAAAAGCTGGAGGCTTATTTGAAGAAGATGTATGTTCATCAAGGTCTTTAATGGCAACCTGCAGTTTGTATTGCCACTGTGTCTAGTACGGCATCCTTTTGGTTCGACTCCTTGTCTGATTCTCTTTAGGAAGAGGCTCCTTTGGAGGAGATCCAAGACAGGATTAAGGTTCTCAAGCTAGCCAATTTGTTTATTTCTGATGCTACCATGCAAGTTATTAAACTGGGAGCCAAAATATCGGGCTTCGCTGTGCTAGCCCGCAGGGCATTTTGGCTACAATTTTGGTCAGCTGATGTCCAAGTTTCTGGCTCTTCCTTACAAGGGTAAAACCTTGTTTGGACCTGGTCTGACAGAAATAATTTCTGATATTACAGGTAGAAAAGGGTCTTTTCTTCCACAAGACAGGAAGAATAGGCCTAAAGGACGTCAGAGTAATTTTTGTTCCTTTCGTAACTTCAAAGGAAAATCTTCCTTTCTTTCATGTAATTAGCAAGAGTCCATGAGCTAGTGACGTATGAGATTACCAATCAATATTTTGGAACTCCGTGCAATTTTCAGAGCTCTTCAGTCATGGCCTCTTCTAAAGAGAGTATCGTTCATTTGTTTTCAGACAGACAATGTCACAACTGTGGCATATATCAATCATCAAGGAGGGAGTCACAGTCCTCTGGCTATGAAAGAAGTATCTCGAATACTGGTATGGGCAGAATCCAGCTCCTGTCTAATTTCTGCGGTTCATATCCCAGGTATAGACAATTGGGAAGCGTATTATCTCAGTCGCCAAACGTTACATCTGGGCGAATGGTCTCTTCACCCAGAGGTATTTCTTCAGATTGTTCAAATGTGGGGACTTCCAGAAATAGATCTGATGGCTTCTCATCTAAACAAGAAACTTCCCAGATATCTGTCCAGATCCAGGGATCCTCAGGCGGAAGCAGTGGATGCATTGTCACTTCCTTGGAAGTATCATCCTGCCTATATCTTTCCGCCTCTAGTTCTTCTTCCAAGAGTAATCTCCAAGATTCTGAAGGAATGCTCGTTTGTTCTGCTGGTGGCACCAGCATGGCCTCACAGGTTTTGGTATGCGGATCTTGTCCGGATGGCCTCTTGCCAACCGTGGACTCTTCCGTTAAGACCAGACCTTCTGTCACAAGGTCCTTTTTTCCATCAGGATCTCAAATCCTTAAATTTGAAGGTATGGAGATTGAACGCTTGATTCTTAGTCAAAGAGGTTTCTCTGACTCTGTGATTAATACTATGTTACAGGCTCGTAAATCTGTATCTAGGAAGATATATTATCGAGTCTGGAAGACTTACATTTCTTGGTGTCTTTCTCATCATTTTTCCTGGCATTCTTTTAGAATTCCGAGAATTTTACAGTTTCTTCAGGATGGTTTGGATAAAGGTTTGTCTGCAAGTTCCTTGAAAGGACAAATCTCTGCTCTTTCTGTTCTTTTTCACAGAAAGATTGCTAATCTTCCTGATATTCATTGTTTTGTACAAGCTTTGGATCGTATAAAACCTGTTTTTAAGTCAATTTCTCATCCTTGGAGTTTGAATTTGGTTTTGGGGGCTCTTCAAGCTCCTCCATTTGAACCTATGCATTCACTGGACATTAAATTACTTTCTTGGAAAGTTTTGTTTCTTTTTGCCATCTCTTCTGCTAGAAGAGTTTCTGAATTATCTGCTCTTTCTTGTGAGTCTCCTTTTCTGATTTTTCATCAGGATAAGGCGGTGTTGCGAACTTCTTTTAAATTTTTACCTAAGGTTGTGAATTCTAACAACATTAGTAGAGAAATTGTGGTTCCTTCATTGTGTCCTAATCCTAAGAATTCTAAGGAGAGATCATTGCATTCTTTGGATGTAGTTAGAGCTTTGAAATATTATGTTGAAGCTACTAAGAATTTCCGAAAGACTTCTAGTCTATTTGTTATCTTTTCCGGTTCTAGGAAAGGTCAGAAGGCCTCTGCCATTTCTTTGGCTTCTTGGTTGAAATCTTTAATTCATCATGCTTATGTCGAGTCGGGTAAAACACCGCCTCAAAGGATTACAGCTCATTCTACTAGGTCAGTTTCTACTTCCTGGGCGTTTAGGAATGAAGCTTCAGTTGATCAGATTTGCAAAGCAGCAACTTGGTCTTCTTTGCATACTTTTACTAAATTCTACCACTTTGATGTGTTTTCTTCTTCTGAAGCAGTTTTTGGTAGAAAAGTACTTCAGGCAGCTGTTTCAGTTTGATTCTTCTGCTTATAATTTTAGTTTTTTTCATTATAAGATTTAAACTTTATTTTGGGTGTGGATTATTTTCAGTGGAATTGGCTGTCTTTATTTTATCCCTCCCTCTCTAGTGACTCTTGCGTGGAAGATCCACATCTTGGGTAGTCATTATCCCATACCTCACTAGCTCATGGACTCTTGCTAATTACATGAAAGAAAACATAATTTATGTAAGAACTTACCTGATAAATTCATTTCTTTCATATTAGCAAGAGTCCATGAGGCCCACCCTTTTTGTGGTGGTTATGATTTTTTTATATAAAGCACAATTATTCCAATTCCTTATTTTTTTATGCTTTCGCACTTTTGTCTTATCACCCCACTTCTTGGCTATGCGTTAAACTGATTTGTGGGTGTGGTGAGGGGTGTATTTATAGGCATTTTGAGGTTTGGGAAACTTTGCCCCTCCTGGTAGGAATGTATATCCCATACGTCACTAGCTCATGGACTCTTGCTAATATGAAAGAAATGAATTTATCAGGTAAGTTCTTACATAAATTATGTTTTTCCTCCTTCCAGGCAGGAACAGTCCAAGTCTTCTGGAAACCTAATCAGTCTTGGAACAAGGGGAAGCAATCAAAGAAACCTGCAGCCGAGTCTAATCAGCAAACAGGGTTTGCCTCTGATCCGGGATCAGATCAAGTGGGGGGCAGATTTTCTCTGTTTTATCAAGCATGGATATGAGATGTCCCAGATCCCTGGGCTGTAGACATAGTATCTCAGGGTTACAAGATATAATTCAAACTTTTCCTCCCAGGGGCAGGTTCCACCTCTCAAGATTATCTGCAGACCAGATAGAGAGGCAATCTGAAATTGCGTTCAGGACCTTTCTTCCCTGGGGGTGATAGTTCCAGTTTCTGTAAAGGAACAGGGTCTAGGATTCTATTCAAATCTGTTCGTGGTTCCCAAAAAAGAGGGAAATGTTAGTCCTATTTTAGACTTAAAGTGTCTTAACAAGTTTCTCAGGGTACCATCCTTCAAAATGGAAACCATTGATTCCATTTTTCCCTTGGTCCAAGAGGGTCAGTTCATGACGACCATAGATTTGAAAGATGTGTATCGTCATGTTCCCATCCGCTGGGATCAATACAAGTTCCTGAGATTCGCCTTTCTAGACAAACACTTTCAGTTTGTGGCTCTTCCGTTTGGTCTTGCCACAGCTCCCAGAATTTTCTCAAAGGTTCTGGGGACTCTCTTGGCAGTGATCAGGTCTCAGGGATTTGCAGTTGCGCCATATTTGGATGACATCTTGGTTCAGGCGCAATCTTTTCAACAAGCAAACTCTCAAACAGAGATCTTGTTGTCTTTTCTACGTTCTCACAGATGGAAAGTGAATCTGGGAGAGAGTTCCCTTGTTCCAACTACAAGGGTGGTTTTCTTGGGGACCATAATAGATTCCCTATCTACGAAAAAAATTCTGACGGAGGTCAGAAAATAAATAATTCTCTCCTTTTGCCTCTACCTACAGTCTTCTGTTCAGCCATCAGTGGCTCAGTGTATGGAGGTAATTGGTCTGATGGTCGCTTCCATGGACATCATTCCCTTTGCTCGATTCTATTTGATATCTCTGCAGTTATGCATGCTCAGACAAGGGAATGGAGACCATTCAGATCTGTCTCAGAGGATAGATCTAGATCAGTCGACAAGAGACTCTCTCCCGTGGTGGTTTTCTCAGGAACATCTGTCTCAGGGCACAAGCTACCGGAGAGCTTTCTGGGTGATTGTGACCATGGACGCCAGCCTGCTAGACTGGGAAGCAGTCTGGGACTAGTTAAAGGCGCAGGGACTATAGACCCGGGAGGAGTCCGCTCTCCCCATAAACATCTTGGAGTTGAGAGCAATTTACAATGCTCTGTGGCTTGGCCTCAGCTGTCCTTAGCCCGGTTTATCAGATTCCAGTCGGACAGTTAGTGGCTTACATCAACTACCAGGGAGGAACACGGAGTTCCTTAGTCATGAAGGAGGTAGCTCGGATTGTTCAGTGGGTGGAAGCTCACAGTTGTTGTCTATCTGTCATCCACATTCCAGGAGTTGACAACTGGGAAGCAGATTTCCTGAGCACACAGACTTTTCATCCCAGAGAGTGGGCTCTCCATCCGGAGGTGTTTTCCAGCCAGGATAATCCTCAAATGGGGGGTCCTGGAATTAGATCTGATGGCTTCTTAGCAGAACATCAAACTTCCAAGGTACGGTTCAAGGTCAAGAGATCCGCAGGCTGCCCTGATAGATGCTTTTGCAGTTTCTTGGGATTTCAGGTTAACATACCTGTTTCCTCCATTGATGCTCCTTCCATGAGTCATTGCTCATATCAAACAGGAGAGAGCGTCGGTAATTCTAATAGCTCCTGCATGGCCTTGCAGGAACTGGTATGCAGACCTAGTGAAGATGACATCTCTTCCACCTTGGAGGTTGCCTCTGAGGAAGGACCTTCTAACTCGGGGTCCATTCCTTTATCCAAATCTCGTTTCTCTGAAGCTGACTGCTTGGAGATTGAACGCTTAGTTCTGTCTAAGCGTCGGTCATTGAGACCATGATTCAGGCTCGCAAGCCTGTTACTAGAAAGATTTACCATAAGGTATGGCGTAAATACCTGTACTAGTGTGAATCCAAGGTCTACTCTTGGAGTAGGGTCAGGATTCTTAGGATTTTGTATTTTCTCCAGGATGGTCTGGAGAAGGGTTTGTCAGTCAGTACTTTGAAGGGTCAGATTTCTGCATTATCTATTTTGTTGCACAAGCATCTGGCGGATGTGCCAGACGTCCAATCTTTTTGTCAGGTCCTGGTCAGGATCAGGCCTGTGTTTAAGTCTGTTGCTCCTCCTTGGAGTCTTAACCTTGTTCTTAAAGTTTTGCAGCAGGCTCCGTTTGAGCCATTGCATTCCATAGATATTAAGTTGTTATCTTGTAAGGTTTTGTTTCTTTTTGCTATCTCTTCTGCTAGGAGAGTTTCGGAACTCTCAGCTTTGCAGTGTGATTCGCCTTATCTTCCATGCGGATAAGGTGGTTTCGGATAGAAATATTAATCAGGAAATTGTTGTTTCTTCTCTATGTCCTAACCCTTTTCTCATAAGGAAAGTTTGTTACACAACTTGGATGTTGTGCGTGCTTTAAAATTTTATCTTCAGGCAGCTAAGGGTTTTCGCCAGTCTTCTGCCCTGTTTGTTTGTTTCTCAGGAAAGCGTAAGGGTCAAAAGGCTACTGCTACTTCTCTTTCTCTCTGTTTGAGAGGTATAATTTGTTTTGCTTATGAGACAGCAGCCTCCTGAGAGAATTACAGCTCATTCCACTAGGGCTGTCTCCTCTTCTTGGGCTTTCAAAAATGATGCTTCTGTGGAACAGATTTTCAAGACTGCAACTTGGTCCTCTCTGGATACTTTTTACAAATTTTAAAAATGTTATACTTTTGCCTCGGCTGAGACTACTTTTGGGAGAAAGGTTCTTCAAGCGGTGGTGCCTTCTGTTTAGGTCTGCCCGTCTTGTTTTTCCTCCCTAGTCATCTGTGTCCTCTAGCTTGGGTATTGGTTCCCACTAGTAATTGATGATGTCATGGACTCTCCATATCTTAGCAAAGAAGACAAAATTTATGCTTACCTGATAAATGTATTTATTTCTGGATATGGAGAGTCTATGACCCCTCCCTTTAGACAGTTATTTTTTACTAAACCTCAGGCACCTCTACACCTTTTTGTTATTCTTTTTACATTTTCCTTTCGGTCGAATGACTGGGGATTATGGGTAGGGGTGTGACATTTAACAGCTTTGCTGGGGTGCTCTTTTCCACCTCCTGCTGGCCAGGAATGATATTCCCACTAGTAATTGATGACGTTGTGGACTCAACATAAATACATTTATCAGGTAAGCATAAATTTTGTTTTATACTTTAAATTACATATTGCTGTACAATAGATTATTTGCTTGTACATGAATACTACAGTACTTTGCATTACTGTTAGGACATTTTTTTCATTGCTGTACAATAGACTACATTTGCCTGTAGGGAAATATACAATAACTTGCATATCCGGCAATTCAAATTCTACATTGCTGTGCAATAGACTCTTTACTCTTAAAGTGAAAGTAAAGTTTCATCAAGTAGTGCCCGTTTTTTAAAAATACTATTAAAAACAGTGGCACTTTCATTGATGAAACTTTACATTGCACCATATTTGTAGAAATAGTTACCTCTTCGTCTTGAAAGCCGCTCCAGCACTTCGCCAGCTCGTCGAAAGCCTCTTCCTACGTCAGCAATGACCATTCCGGCATCCTCTAATAATGGCTTCCCAACGCCGTGATTGGAGGAAGGCCAGAATCATCATTTCTGACTTAAAAAGAGGCTTGCGACGGGCGGGGGAAGCGACATCATCGGCGATCCTGTTTTCAAGATGAAGAGGTAAGTATTTCTACAAATATGGTGCAATGTAAAGTTTCATCAATGAAAGTACCCCTGTTTTTGATAGTATTTTTAAAAACTTGGCACTACTTGATGAAACTTTACATTCACTTTAAGTAATACCACAGTATTTTGCATTACTGTTAGATTTTTTTTTTTTTTTATTGCTGTGCAGTAGTCTATATTGCTTGTAGGGGAGTACTACAGTACTTGGTATATATGGTATTTCAATTATTCATTGCTGTGCAATAGACTATTTGCATGTATCAAATACTACTGTATTTTACATTACTATTAGAACAATCTATCTTGCTGTGCAATAGAATGCATTTATTTGTGATGGAATACTACAGTATTTTGCATATCTGGTAGTGCATTTTCTATATTGTGGTGCAATTGAATAAGTTTACTGGTGAAATTATCTACAGTATTTTGCATAACTGTTAGTACAACTTATATATTGCAGTGTAATAGAATACATTGCATTTAAGGGATTACTTCAATAATATGCATATCTGGTTCTAAATTTATATATTGTTATATTATAGAATACTTTGCCTATGAGGGGACACTACAGTATAATGCTTAGCTGGTTCCTTAATTTCTGTATTGCTGTACAGCTTATATTTTCTTTGTGACGGGATGTATTTTCTATATCTGGTATTATAACTTTTTTGCTGTGAATATATTTACTTGTGAAGTTATACCACTGTATTATGCATAACTGGTAGTACAATTTATATATTGCTGTGCAATAGATTACATTTTCTTTTAAAAATACTACGGTATTTTGCACTCCAGGTGTTTCAATTTATTACTGCTGTGCAATAGAATCGTTTTCTTGTAAAGGAGTATTAAAGAATTTGAAAAACTACTACTACTGTTTATATCTCCGTACAATAGAATATACTCTGTTGAGGAAATACTTGGTATTTCCTTCTTAATATGAGGAGAGTCCACGGCATCATTCCTTACTGTTGGGAAATACCTGGCCACCAGGAGGAGGCAAAGACACCCCCGCCAAAGGCTTAAATACTCCTCCTACTTCCCTCATATCCCATTCTTTGCCTTTCGTCACAGGAGGTTGGCAGAGAAGTGTCAGAAGATTTGGAGTAGTTCCTTATAAAGGGTATCTACCCTTCCAATTGAGACTAGAGTTTTAAGTAGTCTTGTCAGCCTCTCAGTGAGAGCTTTGATGAAAGTTAGAGTCTGGAGACGCAGGAAGAGTCTTTCTGCAAACCAATCCAGACACAGGAAGAGTCTTTCTGCAAACCCATCCAGACGCAGGGAGAGTCTTTCGGCAAACCCATCCAGACTCGTATTAACAGCTCCTAAGCAATCAGTGTTGACGAGTTTCACTGCCTGCTTCCATCACTCAAGTCCATGTCAGGAGCAATGCTACAAGACTGTCACACTTGAGAGGCTGTGTTTCTGTTCCACAGCATAGATTCCGGTAAGATTGTTTCATTTTTTTACACATATGATAACGCCAGAAGACAGGGTCACAGTGTGGCTCCTTTTTTCTGTATGGAATCAAGGGTTAATATCTATTGAGGGGGATTATTGAACAGTGGGGATTAATCACATACATTTATTTGATTATGCTGCGACATGTGTGAGATGGAGATATTTTTTTTGGGCTCAGGCAGATGTTGGAACGTACAGGTTTTTAGTTTCGTTTTTTGAGCTGCGCAGCTTGAAAGGCTTGGCACACTTTTTTGCTCTTATAGCAGGGGCGGTCCTGCATTGTGCACCGTGTGACCGGGTGTGGTCACACCTTATTTCCTCTTTCCTGACCGTGCTGGTTACCGGAGAAGAAGTGGTTTCTCTGTTTTGGCTGGGTCATAGGAGGTGGTGAGTGCCCCAGCCATTGGGGGTATAAAGGTGCTGTTTTTTCTTATTAATCAATAGTCTGCTTTGTAAGCTATGGAGGATTTTGATGCGTTAGAGGGTACTCCCTCTTTACCTAAATCTAATACCTGTCTATATTGTGAATAGGCCGCAGTATACCCGCCCACTCAACTATGTTTCACATGCCTTGATAAAGTAATCCTGTCAAAGAAGGTTAAAATGTTTGATGCCACTGAGCCATCCACCTCTGAGGAGTTTCCGTCCCGTGAGGTGCGCACCCTACAGCCATCTCCTAATACACATGCAGCTTCCCGTAGCACTCCTAATCTTCCATCTGAAGGGGGCCTTTTACCACCAGACTTTATTGCGTAGTTACAAACGGTGGTGTTTGCGGCCTTTACCTCACCCTGCTAAGCGCAAGTGAAAGGTTAAATATTGCTATCCTTCCCAGGGGTCATCAACTAGTTAATATGATACAAGATTATCCGATAATGAAGGCGCCTCTGATACTTCAAAGGGTGCACTTTCTGGGTTGGAGTCTGCTGCCTCTAAACCTCCAGCTGCGGAGGAACCAGACTTTAGATTCTTAGGATTGAACATTTATGCTTTCTGTTGAAGGAAGTTTTGGCTATGTTAGAGGTTCCAGAGCCCAAATTGCCTGAGGAACCTTTGATTCCTAAATTAGATAAGGTCTACGAGGACAGGGTTGTACCACAAACTTTCCCAGTTCCTGTAAAGATGGCGAACATTATTAAGAATGAATGGGAAAGGATTGGTTCTTCCTTTTCCCCTTTGTCTTCCTTTAAGAAATTATTCCCGGTCCCGCACTCTCAATTGGAGTTGTGGGGTTCCATCCCCAAGGTGGATGGCGCTATATCCACGCTTGCTAAATGCACTACTATCCCGCTTGAGGATAGTTTGTCGTTCAAAGAGCCCATTGATATGAAGATAGAAACTCTGTTATGAAAGATGTTTCAACCGGCAGCGGCTGTTGCTGCAGTTGCTGGAGCGGCTACCTACTTGTGCGACTCCTTATCTGAGTTGATCAAGGTGGAGGGTCCCCTCGACATGATCCAGTAAATAATTAAGGCCTTAGGGGTTGCTAATTCTTTTACTTGTGGTGTCTGCAGACATGACTTCTAAGTCCAGACTTCTTTCCCTCCCCTTTAAGGAAAATTTTTTATTTGGTCCAGGCCTGGACTCAATTAGCTCCATGGTTACTGGAGGCAAAGGTGCCTTTTTACCGCAGGATAAGAGAAACAAGCCTAATTTTCGTTCCTTTCGTTCTGATAAATCCCAACGTCAGCAGCCCTCTGCAAAGCCCGAGCAATCCAAGAGTACTTGGAAGCCGTATCAGTCCTGGAATAAATCCAAGCAGAGCAAGAAGCCCGCCGAGACAAAGTCGGCATGAATGGGCGACCCCCGATCCGGTTCTGGATCACGTAGGGGGCAGACTGTCGCTCTTTTCAGATGCTTGGTTTGGGGACGTGCAGGACCGTGGGTCCTGGAGGTCATCGCTCAGGGATACAAGATAGCTTTCAAGTCTCATCCACCCAGGGGAAGATTCCTCCTATTAAACCTTTCTTCCAGGACAGAAAAGAGAGAAGCCTTTCTGGGGTGCGTGAGGTATCTATCCTCCCTAGGAGTCATTGTACCGGTGGCTCTGTCCAGATCACCTGTCCCAAGGGACATCCTTCTTGAGACCATCTTGGGAGATTGTGACTACGGACGCAAGTCTATCAGGATGGGGAGCTGTTTGGGTTGCCAGGAAGGCACAGGGCCTGTGGACTCGAAAGGAATCCTTCCTCCCGATCAACATTCTGGAACTTTGGGCAATCTTCAATGCTCTGAAGGCTTGACCTCTTCTGGATTCATCCAGTTTATCAGATTCCAATCAGACAACATAACCTTAGTGGCTTTCATCAACCATCAGGGGGGAACAAGAAGCTCCCTAGCAATGAGGGAAGTATCTCGGATTCTGGCGTGGGCGGAGGCCCACAACTGCTCACTGTCAGCGATCCACATTCTGGGTGTAGACAACTGGGAAGCGGATTTCCTCAGCAATCCTTTCATCTGGGGGAATGGTCTCTCCATTCCGAGGTGTTTGCGGAGATTTGCAACAAATGAGGGACGCTAGAGATAGATCTCATGGCGCCCCGTCTCAATTCCAAGCTACCCAGATATGGGTCGCAGTCCAGGGA
Source organism: Bombina bombina (assembly GCF_027579735.1). Taxonomy (NCBI): domain Eukaryota; kingdom Metazoa; phylum Chordata; class Amphibia; order Anura; family Bombinatoridae; genus Bombina; species Bombina bombina. The sequence goes on along the minus strand of NC_069501.1, from coordinate 1,010,014,361 downwards.
TCCTCAAGCGGAGCTAATAGATGCATTAGCAGTGCCTTGGAGGTTCAATCTGATTTACATTTTACCGCCGTTACCACATCTTCCTCGTGTAGTGGCCCGCATCAAGCAGGAGCAGGCATCAGTGATACTGATTACTTCATCATGGCCGCGAAGGATGTGGTTCGCGGACCTGGTGGGGATGTCCTCATCTCCTCCGTGGAAGTTACCTTGTCACAGGGATCTACTGGAACAGGGTCATTTTGTTCATCAAAATCTAGATTCTCTAAGGCTGACTCCGTGGGGATTGAACGCTTAGTCCTAGCCAAGAGAGGTTTCTCTGAGAGTGTTATTGATACTCTCATTCAGGCTCGTAAGCCTGATACTCGTCGCATCTATCATAAGGTATGGAGAGCTTACTTATTCTGGTGTGAAGAACAGGGTTTAGCCTGGCATAAGGTTAAGGCTGCCAGGATACTTTCTTTTCTCCAGGAGGGTCTGGAGAAGGGCCTTTCTGCCAGTTCCCTGAGGGGACAGATTTCGGCCCTATCTGTTTTGCTGCACAAGGGGCTCGCAGAGCTCCCCGACTTGCAATCTTTCATTAAGGCTCTGATTAGGATCAGACCTGTGTTTAGATCAATTTTTTGTCCTGGAAGGTACTTTTTCTACTGGCTATTGTGTTGGTGCAGAGTTTCTGAAATTGCTGCCTTGCAATGTGAGCCTCCTTATCTGGTGTTCCACACTGATAAGGCTGTCCTAAGTTCCTGCTTGGGCTTTCTTCCTAAGGTTGTGTCTGATTGCAACATCAATCAGGAGATTGTGGTTCCTTCCTTGTGTCCTAATCCTTCTACTTCTAAGGAACGTTTACTTCATAATTCAGATGTTGTTCAAGCTTTAAAGTTTTATCTTCAAGCTACTAAGGATTTTAGACAAACTCCTTCCTTATTTGTTATATACTCTGGGAAGCGTAAGGGTCTGAAGGCTTCTTGGACTTCCTTATCTTTTTGGTTGAGGAGTGTTATACGCTTATCTTAGGAGTCAGCGAGACTTAGACCTCCTCAGAGGATTACGTCTCATTCTACTAGAGAGGTGGCTTTCTCTTGGGCCTTTAAGAACGAGGCCTCTATGGTTCAGATTTGTAAGGCGGCTACCTGGTCCTCCTTACATACTTTTTTTTAAATTTTACAAGTTTGATGTTTTTGCTTCTGCCGAAACAGCATTTGAGAGAAAGGTTTTGCAGGCTGTGGTGCCCTCAGATTAGGGTCCGCCTCTCTTTTACCTCTCCCGCTATTCAGTGTCCTCTAGAGCTTGATGCCATGGGCTCTCCTCATATTAAGAAGGAAAACATAAATTATGCTTACCTAATAATTTCAATTCCTTCTGTATGAGGAGAGTCCACGGCCCCCGCCGTATACTCCGATGGGCGGACTAAAATTAGGTTTTCTCTTCTGGCACCATTTATACCCTGATATTTCTCCTACTGTTCCTTGTTCCCTTGGCAGAATGACTGGGATATGAGGGAAGTAGGGGGAGTATTTAAGCCTTTGGCTGGGGTGTCTTTGCCTCCTCCTGGTGGCCAGGTTCAGTATTTCCCAACAGTAAGCAATGATGCTGTGGACTCTCCTCATACAGAAGGAAATAAAATGATCAGGTAAGCATAATTTATTTTTTTCCTTGCACAGTACTATGGTTTATGTGGTGCAAAAGATTTTCCTTCTGTAGTAGTTTGAACAACAGGTTGAAGAAAGATGTCAATAAATTCTGCTAGGGGCTGAAGTAGAGAGCCCCAGGCAGAAAAAATTGGTGTGCCAGGGGGATCCACTGTAGCAGTGATGGCGAACCTTTGCACTCCAGATGTTACAGAACTACATTTACCATGATGCTTAGGCACTCTGAAATAAAAGCATCATGGGAAATGTAGTTCTGAAACATCTGGAGTGCCAAGGTTCGCCATCACTGCACTAGAGACCAGAGACAGCAGCAAATATAAAATTAGACAAATAGGTTTGTCAACAGTGAGAAATGTAAATTCATCATCATTAATAATATTTGCTGTGTAGACGAGTCTTAAGAGTTCATCAACCTGCTTTTTTAAAATGACAGTTGGATTTCCAGTTAATTTATGGTAGGTGACCCCGTCTGATAATTGTCTGTAAGACTCAGTCCTATATTGTGTGTAATGTAATACTACTATGTGCCCCACCCTTATCAGCAGGTCTGATAACAGTATTTCGGCTCTAGTAAGGTTATCCCTGATTGGGGGTATTTTTAAATGTATATCAGAAATTGTTGATGTACATATCCAATGAAAGGTTTTAATTGAAGTGTGGGTATTGACAGGCTCAAAGGTGCTAGTACCTTTGAAGGGTTAAGGTGTGTAATCGCCTTTATCTATAAAATAAACCTCTCAATTTTAGCTGTCTCTGGGTTTAGAGACAAAAGATAAACCTTCATTTAACATGCTTATCTCATCTGTAGTCAGGACACATGAGCTTAGATTAAAGACTATTATTTTGTCTTTCTTGTTGCTGTTTTTCTTTTTGCGCCCACCCTCTCCTAAAGTGTCTACCTCTAGGCCCTGGGGTAAAGGGGGCTTTTGTGTAGATCTTGTGCTGACCCCTGTCTAAGTTTGTACTTGTGTAGCTAAATTTAAATCCCCATCAGAGGAGTTACCCCACTACTATCCACCATAGTGAAGTGTACTTGTCTATTCTTATTAAAGGTTCTCCTAAGTCCATAGTAGGGGGGTATTATCTTTCCCATATGACCATCTGTAAACCATCTTGTCACGATAATCGTTCTCAACAGTAGAGAATGTTTTGTTTTTAAATGTCAATAGCTTCTGTTTCTATTTGGCTATTTGTTTCTGTAACTTGGACACCCAATCAGTGCTAGTATCAGTTGTAAGTACAGTCATAAGGGTTTATTTTAATGTGGTGGTCTCCTGTTTAACTAGTTGCTTAAGTCTAGAGACCTCTTCTATAACTAGTAACATGAGATTATGTGAACATTTACTCAAGATCACACACCAACGTCTGCAAAAATCAATATTGGTTTGTCCTAATGTGGGGATGTTCTTAACTCTAAAACCACGAGATATATGCTTTAGCCTATGGTATTTAGATAGACTTTCACCTGCATGCGGTATGTCTATCTACTTTCTTTCTTTCCTAAGACATGGAAAGTTCATGAAGTCATTCCAATTATTAGTGGGATATTCACTCCTGGCCAGCAGGAGAAGGCAAAGAGCACCACAGCAAAGCTGTTAAGTGTCACTTCCCTTACCCATATCCCCCAGTCATTCTCTTTGCCTCTGTCAATGGAGGAGGTGAAGTTTGGTGTCTGAAGATATTAATTCCTTTTTTGGGTACTTTTCCCTGCAAGCATGGATTTGGGTTTAGCTGTGTCCACGTTAATCTCTTGAGTAAGAGTAGTGGTGGCTTTTAAGCAGTTAGAAAGTAGTGAGGTGGTCCTTGCTCGGGTTTCTAACATATTTGCTGCCCATGGTGTTAAAAGCCAGAGTTGGTTACTCTGTTTTTTCTTTTCTAAGATATGGAGAGTCTATGATGTCATCAATTACTAGTGGGAATATCACTCCTGGCCAGCAGGAGGAGACAAAGAGCACCACAGCAAAGCTGTTAAATGTCACTCCCCTACCCATAATCCCTAGTCATTCTCTTTGCCTCTGTCAATTGAGGAGGTGAAGTTTGGTGTCTGAAGAAAATTTGATTCCTTTCGCTACAAGCAAGATTTTTGGGTATAGCTGTAGTCCATGTCAATCTCTGCAGTTATTGATACTATGAGTCAGGCCCGCAAGCCGGTTACTCGTAAGATTTATCATAAGGTATGGTGTAAATACCTTTTATTGGTGTAAATCGAAGGGCTACTCTTGGAGTAGGGTCAGGATTCCTAGAATTTTTTCTTTTCTCCGGGACGGTCTGGAGAAAGGATTGTCAGTCAGTTCTCTGAAAGGTCAGATTTCAGCATTATCTATTCTTTTACATAAGCGTCTGGCGGATGTGCCAGATGTTCAATCATTTTGACAGGCCCTGGTTAGAATCAGTTCTGTGTTTAAATCTGTTGCTTCTCCTTGGAGCCTTAACCTAGTTCTTAGAGTTTTGCAGCAGGCTCCGTTTGAGCCAATGCATTCCATAGATATTAAGCTGTTATCTTGGAAGGTTTTGTTTCTTATGGCTATTTCTTCTGCTCTGAGAGTTTCCGAACTCTCAGCTTTGCAGTGTGATTCGCCTTACCTTATTTTTCATGTGGATAAGGCAATAATTCATACTAAATTGGGGATTTTCCCTTAGGTGGTTTCAGATAGAAATATTAATCAGGAGATTGTTGTTCCTTCTCTCTGTCCTAATCCTTCCTCTCATAAGGAACGTCTGTTCCACAACTTGGATGTGGTGCATGCTCTCAAATTCTACCTATATACTACTAAGGATTTTCGCCAGTCTTCTGCCCTGTTTGTTTGTTTCTCTGGAAAGCGTAAGGGTCAGAAGGCTACTTCTACTTCTCTTTCCCTCCGCTTGAGAAATATGATTCGTTTTGGACAGCAGCCTCCTGAGAGACTTACAGCTCATCCCACTAGGGCTGTCTCCTCTTCTTGGGCTTTCAAAAATGAAGTTTCTGTGGAAAAGATTTGCAAGGCTGCAACTTGGTCCTCTCTGCATACCTTTTCCAAATTCTACAAATTTGATACTTTTGCCTCGGCTGAGGCTTCCTTTGGGAGAAAGGTTCTTCAAGCGCTGGTGCCTTCTGTTTAGGTCTCCTGTCTTATTCTCCCTCCTTATTCATTTTGTGTCTTAATCACAATTCAATTTTGGTGCTCGTTTCAAAAGTGGATATACATATAGCTGTTAGGAAACGGCACACACAAACACTCACAGTCCTAGTAAACCCCCACTGCACCTGAGTGAACGGGGAATACCAAAAAGGCAGGTAACACAGGATTCTTTGAATAAGCCTTTATATGCAAGCTTGCAAACAAACAGAGTCTTAACCCATAATGTTTCGGGTCTCGCAGGAACCTTTGTCAAATAGAGGCCGTTAAGACATACATACCACCACCAAAAACCCCTCTTATATACTTATAGCTAAATTACCTTAACCGTGTTCAGGTGTTCACCTGTAGGGCCAAACTCTGTAAACCATTGCTGTATTTGTGGCAGAACACGGCGCACCATCTGATGACGTCATCAGATGTTGTCGGCATAAACAAATACCCTTGAGTATAGAGTGCTTCCCTTAGGACCCAATAGTTGTAGTACAGGCTTTGCATCTAATACTAAATATTGATTGCGCTTTTAATGTTATAAACATGTGCCATATATGTATTTGACATATTATCTACATTCCTGTTTTGAATGTTTACTAGTTGTTTGTTAATTGGTAAGTTAGTTTTCAGTGTTCTCACTGTAGCCCGTAACGCACACATATCGCCTAGTGTAAGGATATCCATTGCTGTTTATCGCCATGACAACGTCCACGTTGCCTTTGTTTATGCCGGCGATGACTGATGATATCATCAGCTGGCGCGGCATGTTCTGCCACCAATACAGCAATGGTTTGTTTGCAAACTTGCATATAAAGGCTCACTCAGGTCCGGTGGGGGTTTACTAGGACTGTGAGTGTATATATATATATATATATATATATATATACATTTTATTTTTTTCTCATGCTATCCATAGGTCTCTGGTCCAGCTGGGAATGTGTGCAAGTGTGTCTATCTTCTATACTAACTCTGCATGAGGGCAGTTTTAGTTTTTTCTCTGTTTGGTTCAGTTTTTGTGTTTCAGTCTCTGCCCCTTATAAGAAGTTTTTTTCATGTTTTCTAGATTGTCTGCTGTCCGAGGGTTTCTCTTCGGTGTGTGCAGAATCGGGTGAACATTGGGGTACATTTTTCCCAGGTCAGGATGAAGGAACATCTTTATCTATGAGTTTCTTGTTCCTTTTTTTTTTAGTCTTTCCAACATACATACATACATACATACATCTTGGTTTATTTGCAATTCTGACTGGAGGGCTTATGTGTCCAAGAGTTTGTTCTCTGCGCCTTCAAAAGCATTCCTTGTTGGGGTAGTTAGATCGGAAGTTGTGAGTTTCTCCCTTTAAGACCTTTGATTGCTCTCTTCTCTCAACGGTCGGACTTGTCATTCTTTATCCCAGTTCTGGCTCTTAGCATGGAGGTAGTAGTACTGATGGTGACTGCATCAGATACATTTCCTCTGGTTAGTTTTCATTTGCACCTTCTGCAATTGTGTAGGAGATACGAGTTTCTCCTTTCTGCTCTAGGGAGCGTTTTTTCTGTCCTGTGATTCAGTCACTCTCTTCTTTGATGGATATTCCGTTCTTTGGCTTCGCTCTTCTGGTTCTCAGAGTTGGGCAGAGATTCAGCAGTGTTCCATATCAGCAACTTCTGTTTCCTAGGGTCATTTGGGGAGCAGTTTATTGGAATGCTTTGACTCTTTCGCAGGAGAGGTGGCCCATATATCAAGATTTTTAATCTGGGAGTGCAGCATTGGGATCTATTTCTTTGATCTTTTGTTGCCTTGTTGCGCTCTTCTCTGATCTAGATAGAGTTTGAGTGATATGCAGGCTGAATGATGGTGTACTGGCAGTTCTTTCCTTGGAATTGTATTCTTTTCTAAGTGATTTATAGTGTGTATTTCCTTGAACTAGTGAGTTCATTGGTTATTCTTGCTCTATTTTGAAAAGTATTTGTTGGTCCTTTTTTCAAACTTCTGAGTAGTGAATATTAAGTTTTTTCCCTATGCTTTTTGGTTTCTTCAACACAATGCAATTTTGGTTACCTTTGTCTGATTTCTAGCTTAAAGTATATTCCATAAAATCTTTTACTCTAGACTACTTTTTCTATCTCTATAAGTTTTATTAGATAGTCTTCTTTGGTATTTATCTTCTAGATTAAGTGTTTGCTTCACGTAGATTATGTGGAGGCGAGTTTATCATCGTCTTTAAATATTGTTTTGTATGTTTGTTTTTTTGATCCAGAATAGTTATCAGTAGGGCTCAAGTACAATGTTGTAGTTTGATCCTGTTTGCATATTTTCAAGTTTTGAATTGTTTATTGGGGTGTTTGCCTCGGCAAAGGAAGGTTCTTCAGGTTATGGTTCCTGGTAAATAGGTGCCTACCTTTTCTTCTTTCCCACCTGTCTTTTCCTTTGTGGACTTCACAGCTTGGGTATTAATTCCCACAAGTAAGAATTTTTCATGGACTACCACCACCAAAGAAAGAAAACTTAATTTAGTATTACCTGATAAATTCCTTTCATTCTTAGTGGTGATAGTCCATGAACCCGCCCAATTTTCCTGTTGGCGGCTGTTTAGTTTGCACTTCTTCCTCCTTTACTTGGCTATACACTATACTTGGCGGGTCATGGAAGTGGGAGGGATATTTAAGCATTTTGGTGTAGGGTGTCTTTGCCTCCGCCTGGTGGCCAGGCGATGTAATTCCCACAAGTAATGATTTTCTTGGACTATCACCACCAAGAAAGAAAGGAATTTATCAGGTAAGAATAAATTATGTTTTCTAACTTCAAAAGCACATTTTTCTTTCCTTCCAAATACAGGGCAAGTCCACAGCTGCAGGCTTAAATACCTCCCCCCACTTCCCTCATCCCCCAGTCATTCTTTGCCTTTCGTTACAGGAGGTTGGCAGAGAAGTGTCAGATGTTTTTTGGAGTAGTTCCTTAGGAAAGGTATCTGCCCTTCAGGATGGAACTGGAGTTTTAAGTAGTCTTGTCAGCCTCTCAGTGAGAGCATTGATGAAAGTTAGAGTTTGGAGATGCAGGGAGAGTCTTTCTGCGAATCTATCCAGACTCATTAACAGCTCCTTTAAGCAATTAGCGTTGACGAGTTTCGCTGCCTGCTTTCTTCCATCAAGTCCATGTCAGAGGTGCTGTTACTATCTGTCAAACTTAAAGAACCGTGTTGATGTTCCACGGAATGGATTGCGGTAAGATTGTTTCCTTTTTTAAACACATGTTAACGATAGAAGACAAGGTCTCAGTGGGACTCCTTTGTCTTTATGGAATCAAGGGTTAATATCTCCTGAGGGGGATTATTGAACAGTGGGGTCTAGTTAATCATGTTTGTTATGTGATTTTGACTGCATTTGTATAGGAGACATTTTGGGCTCATAGGCTGATACGGAACATACAGGTTATAAAGCTGCAAAGTTTTTTATTAAGCTGGCACGCTTTTCCTTAGCAGGGGCGGTCCTGCATGAGGCACCATGTGACTGGGAGTAGTCACGTCTTGTTTTCCATTTCCGATCCCTGACGAGGGGCTTCAGAGAAGAGTTAATTTCTCTACCTGTCTGGGTCATAGGAGTGCCCCAGCCATTGGGGGTTTAAGGTGCCAGTTTGTTTTTTTGGCTAAAAACTTTAATTAGAATTATGAAGGATTCTGATATTCTAGAGGATTGCTCTGATACAGATTTTGATTCCTGCGTATATTGTCAGGAGGCCTGGTTAGACAAGCCCGCTTAATTATGTTCCATATGCCGCAATAGGGTGTTCTCTTCAAACAATGTTGAGATGTTAGAGACCGCTGAGCCGTCTACCTCTGAGGATTCCTCGTCCTGTGAGGTGCGTTCCCTAGAATCTTCTCCTACACATGCAGTTCCCCTAAGTACCATTACTCCTTCGTCTGAGGGAGACTTTTTTCCACCGGAGGTTACTGTGCGTTTTTGAATGGCCATCTCTATGGCTTTAGCGAGTTTGTCTCTATCGAATGGTTGTCTCTATCGAATGGTTAATCCGTGCTCTCCTACCCATGGGCCGTTGTGTAAAATGACGATTGTGCCCGATCAGTCATCTGGGGATGTGGTTCCCTCTGAGGCTTCAGAGGTAGAACCTCCGGGGTTGGAGTCGCCTGATTTGACTCCTCCGACTGAGAAAGATTTGGCATTTAGATTTAGAATGGCACGCCTGCGTTTACTTCTGAGAGAGGTTTTGGCGATGTTAGAGGTTCCCAGTCCTGATCTGTCAGGTGGATATCAGTCCTCTAAATCTGATAATGATCTTGATTAGATGAGTGGAGAGGGTTGGATCCTCTTCTTTATCGTCTATATGTTTATAGTTATAGAATCCCAGTCCCAAGCTCTATGGGGGGGTTGTGTTGTATAACAGGCAGGACCTGTTTGTTTTAGTTTGCACTCCCTTTTGACTTCCCTTTTTGTGCATTTACCTATTTCATTTCTAATTTGTTTTGGATAGTTTTTGTTTTAGAGCTTGGGGTCCTTGTGGAATCTCTTTCTAAGAAGAGGTTTTATTAATCGAGTTGTTTTTGGTATATTGACTTTGATGATCATGATGGTTGGAGTCTTCCGATGGAAGCTTCTAGGTCTCTGTTCGGGGTGATTATTCCCTCCATTATCTAGAGATAAAAATTTAAGCCTCGGAGCTTATTTTTTTTATTTTGTTTATTCTCAGTTTTCCTAGCACTGCTGGAACTTAAGAATTTGCCATTTTATGACAAGACGTGTCGTACCCTTGATGACGGGCAGGACCTGTTTTGGGTAATAGTTATAGTCTGTTCTTCCCTTCCCCTCTAGAGAAGGAGCTATTTCTAGTTATTCTGGTCCAGGCAGGGCAGGTCCATCTATACCGTAGGACAGGCAGGACCTGTCTTAGGTTTTTCTGGATGGACTCTTGATGCTGGATCATATGGGTCCTAGGGGCCGGAGTTGAGTTTTTAATTCCGTCTTTCTGGACTAGGTGACTGTGGGAGTCTTGTACCGGTACTCTTCGCAGTGTCATTACACTGTTGGTGACTGGTCCAATAAGGGGAGGGGTTTCCCGTCCTTTTTGGGTCCGATGATTTTTAAGCAGAGCTTATTAGATCTCTTTGTTCAGAGAGAATACACGGTTCTCTCTACCTGGATTTAGGAAGAGGGATATATTTCCTGTCTAGAGCAGCCCAGTGTATCCTGGTGGTTATTTCTGTGGCTTTGCAACTCGACGGTTGATGGTTCAAATCCAGCTGCTGACGTTGGATGTCCATTTAAAACATCTTTGTTTAAGCAGGTCCTGTTCTTAGGGACCGTTTTCTTCCAGAACCTCGCTTGGATCCTAAGTTTTTTTTTGGGGGGGATCTGGGATTTAATGTGGCAGTAGCCTGTTTCTAGGTGTTGCGGGGGCTCCCGAGTCTTGGCGGTTCTGGTTTTTCCAGCGTCTGGTAGAAGGCCTTTGGGATTTGCTTCCTGCTGGTCCCTACCTCAGAGGTGGACTAAGACCTGAGTTCTGGTTGGATCCTTTGGATGCGACTTGGTCTGTCAGACAGGAAGACTCTTTGCCTTAGAACTTACGAAGTAAGAATTACTTCATCGGGTTCTGTCCTCCAATTCTCCTTCAGGCCTTTATTGGCGCTGTGGTGGGGAGTGATGGATTCAGCCCAGGCCGAGTCTTCGACATAGCATTGGGTTTTTGTCTCTGTATTAGCAGTCTTTTTGTATTACCAATTGGGAAATCGTTCTCCAGTGTTCGGTCCAGATCTCCCGGTGTTGGGGATTTTTATCCTAGCTCACCCGGGGCAGTTTTGTCTTGGTCTCTTCCTTGTCAGCAGGGTGAGAGTGTTTTCTTGGGTATGTGGATCAGAATTTTCCTTCCAATTATCCTTGAGGTTTTTTTTTTTTCAGTAGAGCATTTTGCTCTGAGGTCCGGTCTTCTGGGTACATGCCAGTCGGGACCTCTTGGTGAGTGGATTATTCCTGAGTTAGTGAGTTCCTCCTGCATAGGCAGGAGGGTCTCGAATTTGGTGGTGGGCGGAGGCCCACTACCACTCTTGACAGCAATCCATTCTTTGAGCGTGCTCTTCTGGAATGGATGTTCCTTACGATCATCCATTTGATCTGACTATCCAGAGGTTTTTGAATGTGTATCTGAGGAAAGCAGATCGAGTTTCTCAGCTGAGGCCGGCAGGACTAAGTGGTCTAAGGGATTAATTCCCGGCCTAGTAAGCTGTATGATTGGAGTTTGAATCCTGCTGTGGCAGTTTTCTTAATTCTGAGGAGATCTATTTTAACCTTCTTCTTTTCGGCCATGTCTCTCTTTTTCGAGGATGGCTCAATCCTATCTGGAGTGGGCATCAGTGAGACTGTTGCTCCTTTTTTGCCCGCGAGTTCGTAATCACGGTTTAGAGGCTCGCTGCCATGAAAGTCCCCTTGTTGCAGGGATCTACTGGGTCAGGGTCTCTTTCGGCTAGATTTAGAGTTTTGTCGGTAACGACCCGCGTAGCTAACACTGGCTTTTTTCCCCCCGCACCTTTTACATACCGCTGGTATTTAGAGTTCACAGAAGGGCTGCGTTAGGCTCCAAAAAGGTAGCGTAGAGCATAATTTACCGCCACTGCAACTCTCAATACCAGCGGTGCTTACGGACGCGGCCAGCTTCAAAAACGTGCTCGTGCACGATTCCCCCATAGGAAACAATGGGGCAGTTTGAGCTGAAAAAAAACCTAACACCTGCAAAAAAGCAGCATTCAGCTCCTAACGCAGCCCCATTGTTTCCTATGGGGAAACACTTCCTAAGTCTGCACCTAACACCCTAACATGTACCCCGAGTCTAAACACCCCTAACCTTACACTTATTAACCCCTAATCTGCAGCCCCTGCTATCGCTGACACCTGCATTATACAATTAACCCCTAATTTGCTGCCCCTAACACTGCCGACCCCTATATTATATTTATTAACCCCTAATCTGCCGCCCCCAACGTCGCCTCCACCTAGCTACAATTATTAACCCCTAATCTGCCGACCGGACCTCGCTGCTACTCTAATAAATGTATTAACCCCTAAAGCTAAGTCTAACCCTAACCCTAACACCCCCCTAAGTTAAATATAATTTAAATCTAACGAAATAAATTAACTCTTATTAAATAAATTATTCCTATTTAAAGCTAAATACTTACCTGTAAAATAAATCCTAATATAGCTACAATATAAATTATAATTATATTGTAGCTATTTTAGGATTAATATTTATTTTACAGGCAACTTTGTATTTATTTTAACCAGGTACAATAGTTATTAAATAGTTAATAACTATTTAATAGTTACCTAGTTAAAATAATTACAAAATTACCTGTAAAATAAATCCTAACCTAAGTTACAATTAAACCTAACACTACACTATAAATAAATTAATTAAATAAACTACCTACAATTATCTACAATTAAACCTAACACTACACTATCAATAAATTAATTAAATACAATACCTACAATTATCTACAATTAAACCTAACACTACACTATCAATAAATTAATTACATAAAATACCTACAAATAAATACAAATAAATAAACTAACTAAAGTACAAAAAATAAAAAATAACTAAGTTACAAAAAATAAAAAAATATTTACAAACATTAGAAAAATATTATAACAATTTTAAGCTAATTACACCTACTCTAAGCCCCCTAATAAAATAACAAAGCCCCCCAAAATAAAAAAATGCCCTACCCTATTCTTAAATAAAAATAGAAAAGCTCTTTTACCTTACCAGCCCTTAAAAGGGCCTTTTGCAGGGCATGCCCCAAAGAATTCAGCTCTTTTGCCTGAAAAAAAAAACCATACAATACCCCCCCCAACATTACAACCAGGGATAGGCAAGGTGTCCGTGACTGGCCCTTGCAGTGTCCACCGCCCATTTTGCTGTGGGGAGGGAGGAGTAAGGAGTAAGACAGATGAATACTGGTCCTGACTCCTCCTTAACACACGCGGCGCCACGTTTTGCAGGGTTGTGGCCACTCCCACATGATGCCGCTTAGTACCAGAAAATGACTCTGAGTGAGACAGAGAGAGAGGGAAGATTCAAGAAGCAAGATGCTACTGTGTCCCTGGAGCTTTATATGCAAAGGTAAAGCACTTTAACCAGCACCTGAGGTTTATTATAAGTAGTATTTAAATAGAAAGAAAATATATAGTAAGGTTGTGATTCATAACCTTAGTATATCTTTTCTTTCTGATTAAATTATAGGAAAGGGAGAATATGTAGTGTGAATAAAATTAGTGGCTTGTCAAGAGACTGCTAGCAATATTGGGTGATACGTTATGGAATAAATAAAGCCTGAGTGAAACACTGGATGTGTATCTTCTGCATCTGTATAATAACACCCAGCTCTATACAAAGACACAGAAGTGACACTGGCACATGTGTATAGCCAGACAAGGGCTGGTTATAGGATCAGTGGTATCTGCATCAGTATAATAAAATTCAGCACTATAAAATAATAGTTTTAATTGTAAATGTACCTTTGTGTCCTTCACTAAAGGTCTTTACTTTAGAAAATGTCCGCCACAGCCTTGGCTCATGCCTATCCCTGATTACAACCCACCACCCACATACCCCTAATCTAACCCAAACCCCCCTTAAATAAACCTAACACTAAGCCCCTGAAGATCAGCCAATCAGATTGAGCTCGCATTCTATTGGCTGATCGGAACAGCCAATAGAATGCAAGCTCAATCTGATCAGCTGATTGGATCAGCCAATCGGATTAAACTTGAATCTGTTTGGCTGATTCCATCAGCCAATCAGCATTTTCCTACCTTAATTCCGATTGGCAGATAGAATCCTATCAGCCAATCAGAATTTGAGGGATTCCATCTTGGATGACGTCCCTTATAGGAACCTTCATTCGTCGTCTAGTCGTCGGAAGAAGAGGATCCGTGCCGGAGGTCTTGAAGATGGAGCCGCTCGTCGTCGGATGGAAGAAGATAGAAGATGCCGCTTGGATGAAGATGTCTACCAGTCCGGATCTCCTCTTCTGCCCGGATAGGATGAAGACTTCTGCCCGATGATGGACTTCTGCAGCCGCCGCTTGGATCAAGACTTCAGCCGGAGGATGGACAAGACATCAGAGCCTGGACCGATCGGTGATACCCGGCGTGGTGAAGATAAGGTAGGAAGATCTTCAGGGGCTTAGTGTTAGGTTTATTTAAGGGGGGTTTGGGTTAGATTAGGGGTATGTGGGTGGTGGGTTGTAATGTTGGGGGGGGTATATTTTTCTAATGTTTGTAAATATTTTTTAATTTTTTTGTAACTTAGTTCTTTTTTATTTTTTGTACTTTAGTTAGTTTATTTTATTGTATTTATTTGTAGGTATTGTATTTAATTAATTTATTGATAGTGTAGTGTTAGGTTTAATTGTAACTTAGGTTAGGATTTATTTTACAGGTAATTTTGTAATTATTTTAACTAGGTAACTATTAAATAGTTATTAACTATTTAATAGCTATTGTACCTGGTTAAAATAAATACAAAGTTGCCTGTAAAATAAATATTAATCCTAAAATAGCTACAATATAATTATAATTTATATTGTAGCTATATTAGGATTTATTTTACAGGTAAGTATTTAGCTTTAAATAGGAATAATTTATTTAATAAGAGTTAATTTATTTCGTTAGATTTAAATTATATTTAATTTAAGGAGGTGTTAGGGTTAGGGTAAGACTTAGCTTTAGGGGTTAATACATTTATTAGAGTAGCGGTGAGGTCCGGTCGGCAGATTAGGGGTTAATAATTGTAGGTAGGTGGAGGCAATGTTGGGGGCGGCAGATTAGGGGTTAATAAATATAATATAGGGGTCGGCGGTGTTAGGGGCAGCAGATTAGGGATACATAGGGATAATGTAGGTGGCGGCGGTGTGCGGTCGGCAGATTAGGGGTTAAAAAATTTTAATAGAGTGGCGGCGATGTGGGTGGACCTCGGTTTAGGGGTACATAGGTAGTTTATGGGTGTTAGTGTACTTTAGAGCACAGTAGTTAAGAGCTTTATGAACCGGCGTTAGCCCATAAAGCTCTTAACTCCTGGCTTTTCTCTGCGGCTGGAGTTTTGTCACTTCAGCCAAGACTCTAAATACCAGCGTTAGAAAGATCCCATTGAAATGATAGGATACGCAAATGGCGTAGGGTAGGGGGATCTGCGGTATGGAAAAGTCGCGGCTGCAAAGTGAACGTTAGACCCTTTCCTGACTGACTCTAAATACCAGCGGTAGCCCAAAACCAGCGTTAGGAGCCTCTAACGCTGGTTTTGACGGCTAACGCCAAACTCTAAATCTAGGCGTTTGTGTCTTGGGATCTTTTCTCCCGGGGAGAATTTTGAGGGGTCGCTTGGCCCTAGCTGAGAGAAGGTTTTTTTCTGAAGGGTTTCAGTCCTTTCTTTCAGCTTGTACCTGGTTCCTCTTCACCTTTTTTAGGAGTGGAGGACTCCCTCTCTTTTTGTTGTAGAATGAGCTGATGAAGGGGTTGTCTAGCTAGTTCTTGTTCGAAGGGGCAGCCTGCTAGGATAGCCTGTTGGTTAGCTTAGCTGCCTGGCAAGCGAAAGGTTGCAGATGGATACCAGCTGTGGTTCCTTTATCTGGTATGTGTTTTCACAAGCACTTTTTGCTCTCTGTTGTGCTCCAGTTCCAGAGGTTCATTGATCTTCCAGGTGTTCAGTTGTTTTTGCTAGGGCTGGGCCAGCAAGTCAATTCAATGCTCCTTTTGGGGTTGATTTTTCCTTCACAAGTTGCATCGGGTTACCTTTGTACCTGTATCTTTAATTGCTTATTCAAGGACCTATTTCGTCTGTAGATTGTTTTTTCTATGTGTCATAGTTTATGTGTTGCAATTTGTAATACGTTCTTCCTTATTGTGGTCTCCCTTCTAATAGGGCTATCCAAGTTTTTTCTCCCTAAGATTGTTGGATTCCTTGTCCAAATTGGAAGAGGTTCTGTCAGACTTCATTAGAATGGACAGTTTTTTTTCCCTTTATGTTATTCATATCTGGAGAGTGCAAGATTTTGGAAGCTGATTAACTTCCTCTTTGTTGGTGGAGGAGTGTTTTTTCGCTGGGTCTATGAAACAGCGGGACACTAGCCTCCTCAGAGGTTTATGGCTCAGTTCAAGTGCAGTGTCATCTTTTGGGTCTCTGACATGAGATCCAATAGTTCTGATTGTTGGGCGGCTGCTTAGTCCTCCTACCATTGTTATTCTATTTATGTTTTTGCTTCCATCAAGGAAGCCTTCAGGAGTTTTGTTGTCTTGCAGGCTGTGGTGCCCTCAGGTTGGGCCGCCTCTTATTGTACCCTCCCGTTAGCATTCAGTGTCCTCTGTAGCTTTGGTATAATTTCCCACAAGTAATGAATGCAGCTGTGGACTCTCACCGTATTTAGAAGGAATACATAAATTATGACTTACCAGATAATTTCCTTTCCTTCGATACAGGGAGAGTCCACAGCTCCCGCCCCTGCTCTCCGGTGGGCGGCCCTAAATTTAAGTTGTTTTCTTCTGGCACCTTTTCACCCTGATATTTCTCCTACTGTTCCTTGTTCCCTCGGCAGAATGGTGGCCAGGTTCTTTATTTCCGCAAGTAATGAATGCAGCTGTGGACTCTCCCTGTATCAAAGGAAAGGAAATTATCTGGTAAGTCATAATTTATATTTTCCTTTTCTCTTACAGTTTAGTCAAAATTAAACTTTAATGATTTCAGATGTGGCATGCAATTTTAAACAAATTTCCAATTTACTTTAATCGTCAAATTTGCTTTGTTCCTTTGGTAAAGCTAAACCTAGGTAAGTTCATATGCTAATTTCTAAGCCATTAAACACTGTATATTGACAATTTTTCATAGCTAGCCAGCACTAGTTCAAGTGTGCCATATAGATAACATTGTTCTCACTCCCGTGTAGTTATTTATGAGTCAGCACTGATTGGCTAAAATGCAAGTCTGAGAAAATAACTGAAATAAGGGGTCTGCAAAGACTTAGCTACAAGGTAATCACAGAGGTAAAAAATGAATGAATATAACAGTGTTTGTTATGTTAAACAGGGGAATGGGTATTAAAGGGATTATCTATCTTTTTAAACAATTCAAAATTCTGGATTAGACTGTCCCTTTAAAGTGTCCAATTTTTCTAAAATGCCTCTAGGGACTTTACATTTTTACATTTTGCCATTATTTCTGGGTTTCCCTATGGGGATTAACCTTTTGTGTACCTTATTCTGTATTTTGTGCTGATATTTACTTGTAGATACTCGCCTAACCTTACTTTATACACTATATATTATAGAGCAGACTGGTACAGCTAGCATCTCCGGTTGTCATTCTGATTCTCTGGAAGTGCAATCCACAGATAATTTAACCTCTTCCCCCTGCTCAGTTATGCCACTAATGCGCTAAGTCTATGTCTACTGTAATTCTAGACAGGTTTATGCAGCATTGTCTCTACAGCAAATGTTTAGGAATTCACAAATCACCCAAGACAGCTATTCCAACCTGTCTCCTAAATTAAAGGAAAATATCCACTCTGCAATTACAGAACTGATGGCTGTCATTTCTTTCATCAAGGTGGTGTCACGCCGCGCCACGCTAGCCGTTGCTAGGGATGCGGCATCTCCTTCCCTGCTCATTGCCAGGGGTTGTGTCGGGTCCGGATGCGTGCGTTGCTGACATCATCGCTGCACACTCCTCTCTCCCTGATGCCGGTCCGGGCACCTGTGGTGCGAATCCTGTGCCGATGTAAGTCCTGTCACAACGATCTATCACTGCCCAAGTATAGGTGTTACTTTGTGTGCTCCTGGGTGTGATTGATCGTTGCTTCAATTAGCCTATTCGTGTATGAACCCTGCCTGTATGACTACTCTGCCTGTTTAACCCCTAAATTGCTGTATTTATTACTGCTGCTGAACTCTGCTTGTCTGACTACTCTGCCTGTTTAACCCCTAAATTGCTGGATTGATTACTGCTGCTGAACTTTGCTTGTCTGAGTACTCTGCCTGTTTAACCCCTAAACTGCTGGATTGATTACTGCTGCTGAACTCTGCTTGTCTGACTACTCTGCTTATTAACCCCTGTTGTTCTGGATTCCCTTTTTGTTGGCAAACCCTGCCTGCCTGATCATTCTAGTGGTGTGCCCTTGGACTGCTTTACCATTGCCAAACCCTGCCTGCCTGACCATTCTAGTGGTTTGCCTTTGGACTGCTTTACTGTTGCCAAACCGTGCCTGCCTGACCATACTAGGGGTTTGCCCTTGGATTGCTTTACTGTTGCCAAGCCCTGCCTGTCTGACCATTCTAGTGATTTGCTTTGGACTGCTCTGCCATTGCTGCTGGGGACTGTTCTGCCTGTGGTGAGTGCCGCCTTCCTCGTCTTACATAGGTGGTAAGAGTCCACAATCCATTACTCCTGGGAATTACCTTCCCTACCACTAGGAGGAGGCAAAGATTCCCAAACTCTGAGCTCTACATAAACCCTCTTACCTCTATGGTAGTCTTATCTTTGCCTCTGTTGGAGGAAGGTGAAGAAAGGAGTGTGAGGGACATTTCTTACTTGAGAGGGGTTCCTAGACTGAGTTGAGGCCCTTTCTCCTCAGAGTGTAGTGTTTGTCAAGAGAAAAGTTTAAGGAATTTGGTTTTTGTCTTATTTTCTTTTATACAGGTGGTGAGAGTCCATGATCCATTACTCTTGGGCATTACTTTTCTTTACCACTAGGAGGAGGCAAGGATTCCCACGTCCCTTTAGACTTTCTATAGTTTACTAGCGCTTCGTTTGGTTTACGCTTGTCGGGTTAGCACACATTTGATCTGATTCTGTCCCTAAATCTATCCAATAAACGGAGTCTCCTGAACACCTTTCTACCATTATTAGTTGTGCTTATTGTTAGAAAGCTGAAGTGCCTTCTCAAGCTCATTTATGTGGCTCATGTTTAGATTTGTTAATGCAATCAGACCAATCTAATGCTGTTTCTCTGAGTTCTAATGAACCTACTGTTTGTTCATTGCAGGATATTGAGGATGTGGTGTCACCTACCGTGAACATTTTTTATCAAGGCTGCAGTTTATGAGGCATTGGCTGCTCTCCCGCCTTCAAACAAGCCTAAAAGGCCAGCTCAGATTTTACCTTTTGCAAGTGCTATGTGCTAAGAGACGAGAGATACTGTTTCTTTCTAATGACACGATGAGTCCACAGATCATCTAATTACTAATGGGATATATCACTCCTGCCCAGCAGGAGGCGGCAAAGAACACCACAGCAAAGCTGTTAAATATCACCTCCCTTCCCTCCCACCCCAGTCATTCTCTTTGCCTGTGTTAGAGCAAGGAAGTGGTAAAGTTAGGTGTTAGAAAAAGATTCTTTAAGCAAGATTTTATTATTTTTTTAAGTAGTGCAAGACTGTGCTGCTTTGTGCTAGGGTGTAGCCGTAGTCCACATAAGTCTCTTCAGTAGGGCAGTGGTGGCTTTAGAGCAATGGGAACTTGTGGGACATAATTCTCACTGCACCTCCCATATAATTTATGCTGCCCTAACTCTGAAAGCCTGAGTGAAATTACTCAGTCTTTTTTCTTTCCACAGGTCTATGTGAGGGAGAGGACCTCTCAAACCTGGTGAGCTGCCTTGCTGTCGGGCAGATTTGTGAGGTAAGTGCTGACTTTATTTCTGGGAAGGAGAAGACACTCAGAAAAAGTGGGCACTTTATTTCAAAGAGAAAGAAGACTCTTAGACAACAGTTTATGCAGGCACTGGGGCTGAGAATAGTCTGCTTGGTATTTAAACAGTGGTGATTCCACTTCTCCCGGTGGTTAAACTTTAAACAAATATGACGACCGGGAGATTGTTGTTTTTGAGTACGGAGCTAAGTGAGGCGGCAATCTGCATTGCGCGGCACTTTCTTCACTTCCTGGTACAGAGGATCAGAATTTACAGGGTCTGTTTAGAAATGCATGATTTTTGAAAGCATGCGTTTCTAGGACCGGAGAACGGCTCATTTCATCTGCTGCTGCTGGAGTCCGGATCATTTATCTACTGAAAGGGGACAAAACTCAGGTGCAGCAGGGCAGGTAGGCACCTCAGCAAGATGCTGAGGCATAGAGTGTGTCTTTTCTGTTATTTAGCTTAATACCTCATTCTGCAGTCTTAAGTAAAAAAGTTACGGTTTAAAATTTAAAGGGACAGTAACGTTTTTTCTGTGTTGATCCATTGTGAGTCAGAATGGACCAAGAGGCTTTGCAAAATGTCACTTGTTCTTTAAACAAATTCCTCAGAGTACCGTTCTTCAAGATGGAAACTATGAATTCCATTCTTCCTTTGGTCCAAGAAGGTCAATTTATGACAACGGTGGATTTAAAGGACGCGATCCTGCATGTTCAAAGGGATCATCACAAGTTTCTAAGGTTTGCATTTCTAGACAAACACTTCCAATTCGTGGCTCTTGCTTTCGGCCTTGCCACAGCTCCCAGAATTTTCTCAAAGGTTCTGGGATCCCTGTTAGCGGTGCTCCGATTACAGGGCTTTACAGTGGCGCCCTATCTGGATGACATCCTGGTCCAGGCGCGATCTTTTCAACAAGCAAGGTCCCACACAGAAATGTTGCTATCTTTCCTGCGATCTCACGGATGGAAGGTAAATTTGCAAAAGAGCTCCTTAGTTCCAAATACAAGGGTAACTTTCTTGGGAACCATAATAGATTCCCTATCAATGAAGATTTTTCTGACAGAAGTCAGGAAATCAAAGATTTTTGATTCTTGCCTAGCGCTTCAGTCCGCTCCTCGGCCATCAGTGGCTCAGTGCACGAAGGTAATCGGGCTGATGGTGGCGGCAATGGACATCATCCCGTTCACTCGTTTCCACCTCAGACCTCTGCAGTTAAACATGCTCAGTCAATGGAACAGATATTATGCGGATTTGTCTCCATGAATACAGCTGGAGCAGGAGACAAGGGATTCTCTACTTTGATGGTTGTCTCAAGATCATCTCTCCCAGGGAACCTGCTTTTGCAGACCCTCTTGGGTGATTGTGACAACAGACGCCAGCCTTCTGGGATGGGGAGCAGTCTGGGGCTCTCTAAAGGTACAGGGAACTTGGACTCAGTCAGAGTCTTTTCTGCCCATAAACATTCTGGAGCTGAGAGCAATCTTCAATGCTCTTCTGGCCTGGCCCCAGTTAGCCTCGGCCCGGTTTATCAGGTTCCAGTCGAACAACATAACTTCAGTGGCTTACATCAACAATCAGGGAGGAACACAGAGTTCCTTAGCCATGACAGAGGTAGCCAAGATAATTCGGTGGGCGGAGACCCACAATTGTTGTCTGTTGGCGATCCACATCCCAGGGGTGGACAACTGGGAGGCGGACTTCCTGAGCAGACAGACCTTTCACCCAGGGGAGTGGGAACTCCATCCGGAAGTGTTTTCCAGCCTGATTCTCAAATGGGGTCACCCGGAATTGGATCTCATGGCATCTCGGCAGAATGTCAAGCTTCCGAGGTACGGGTCGAGGTCAAGGGACCCTCAGGCTGTACTGATAGATGCCCTGGCGGTACATTGGAATTTCAGTGTCACATACCTTTTTCCTCCATTTGCCCTTCTACCTCGATTCATTGCTCGAATCAAGCAGGAGAGGGTGTTGGTGATCCTCATTGCACCAGCGTGGCCTCACAGGATTTGGTATGCACACCTTGTGGACATGTCATCTCTTCCACCTTGGAGACATACATTGAGGAAGGACCTTCTACTTCAAGGGCCCTTCCTTCATCCAAATCTATTTTCTCTGAAGCTGACTGCTTGGAGATGAAATGCTTAATTTTATCCAGCGGGGATTTTCGAAATCGGTCATAGAGACCATGATTCAGGCTCGTAAACCTGTGACTAGAAAGATTTACCACAAGATATGGCGTAAATATCTATATTGGTGTGAATCCAAGGGCTACTCTTGGAGTAGAGTTAGGATTCCTAGAATTCTGTCCTTTCTTTTACAAAGATATGATGAGTCCACGGATTTCATCCTTACTTGTGGGATATTAACCTCCTGCTAACAGGAAGTGGCAAAGAGCACCACAGCAGAGCTGTATATATAGCCCCACCCTTCCCCTCCACCCCCAGTCATTCTCTTTGCCTGTGTTATACTAGGAAGACATGGTAAAGTGAGGTGTTAGTTTTAGTTTCTTCAATCAAGAAGTTTTTTATTTTAAATTGTACCGGTGCGTACTATTTTCCTCAGGGGGATATGGAAGAAGATTTCTGCCCTGAGGTTTGATGATCTTAGCATTTGTAACTAAGATCCACGCTGGTTCCCACAAGACTTCTGAAGGTAACCATGAGACATCTTCAGTGTGGAGACCGGTTTCATGCTACAAGTAGCATTAAAGGTATGTGCAGCCTTTTTTTTCTGAGGAGACTCGATGTATCAGAACTGGCTGGCATTTTTTCCCTGTATGGGAATGGGGTAAGCAGTAAAATCTATTTTAATAAGAGGGGTGTTACTGGAGTCCCTATATTTTATTTATCATTAGTTGATATTTGGGCATTATGTGACATGGGAGACAATGTAAAAAACAATGTTTTATGTTTTTTATTTTTGGCACTTAAAACTTATTGGTTTTATGCTTGAGGGTTGTGTGTGTATTTCTACTTTAGTGCAAAACCGCATTCCCATGCGGTGTTGTTTGGACCTACTCTGAGTTTTGACCTTAAGGGGTGGAGCCTATTTTCACGCGCTCAGATGTGCACTTCCTTCAGGCTTAGCAGCAGCAAACAGTAACTCGGTGGCTCCTGGACTGTGTAGCTGGTCTGAATGGTTGGAAACTTGATTCGAAGTACTCTGGGGGCAGGTAGGCGCCACAGCAGAGCTGTGGCGAGGTCCAGAGGGTATTTTTTATCTATCTTTTGACTAGATGTTGATATAAGTACTTCTAAAGCTTTATTTCTGCCTTTGTATCTGGGTGCAGTCATTTTTGGATTAACCAATGATATTAAGTTAAATTTGGGAATAATTTAACGTTTTTTGTGCATTTTGGAAAAATTGTTCACTTTTTCTTTTCTTAAAGGCACAGTACACGTTTTTTCTAATGTTTATTTTATGCTATAAATAAGTGTTTAAACAACTTTTGTGGTATTACTAGTCTGTTCAACATGCCTGACATTGAGGTTTCTCTTTGTTCTATGGCCTAGATTTGGAGTTTGGCGGTAGCCGTGAAAACCAGCGTTTTTGAGGCTCCTAACGCTGGTTTTGGCCGCCCGCTGGTATTTGGAGTCATTGATTAAAGGGTCTAACGCTCACTTTTCAGCCGCGACTTTTCCATACCGCAGATCCCCCTACGCCATTTGCGTATCCTATGTTTTCAATGGGATCTTTCTAACGCTGGTATTTAGAGTAGTTTCTGAAGTGAGCGTTAGAGCTCTAATGACTAAACTCCAGCCGCCTGAAAATAGCAGGAGTTAAGAGCTTTCTGGCTAACGCTGGTTCATAAAGCTCTTAACTACTGTACCCTAAAGTACACTAACACCCATAAACTACCTATGTACCCCTAAACTGAGCTCCCCCCACATCGCCGCCACTCGATTAAAATTTTTAACCCCTAATCTGCCGACCGCCACCTACGTTATACTTATGTACCCCTAATCTGCTGCCCCTAACCCCGCCGACCCCTGTATTACATTTATTAACCCCTAACCTGCCCCCCACAACGTCGCCGACACCTGCCTACACTTATTAACCCCTAATCTTCCGACCGCAAAGCGCCGCCACCTACGTTATCCCTATGTACCCCTAATCTGCTACCCCTAACACCGCCGACCCCTATATTATATTTATTAACCCCTAATCTGCCCCCCTCAACGTCGCCGACACCTGCCTACACTTATTAACCCCTAATCTGCCGAGCGGACCTGAGCGCTACTATAATAAAGTTATTAACCCCTAATCTGCCTCACTAACCCTATCATAAATAGTATTAACCCCTAATCTGCCCTCCCTAACATCGCCGACACCTACCTTCAATTATTAACCCCTAATCTGCCGACCGGACCTCACCGCTATTCTAATAAATGTATTAACCCCTAAAGCTAAGTCTAACCCTTACACTAACACCCCCCTAACTTAAATATAATTTACATCTAACGAAATTAATTAACTCTTATTAAATAAATGATTCCTATTTAAAGCTAAATACTTACCTGTAAAATAAATCCTAATATAGCTACAATATAAATCATAAATATATTATAGCTATTTTAGGATTAATATTTATTTTACAGGCAACTTTGTAATTATTTTAACCAGGTACAATAGCTATTAAATAGTTAAGAACTATTTAATTGTTACCTAGTTAAAATAATAACAAAATTACCTGTAAAATAAATCCTAACCTAAGATATAATTAAACCTAACACTACCCTATCAATAAAATAATTAAATAAACTACCTACAATTACCTACAATTAACCTAACACTACACTATCAATAAATTAATTAAACACAATTCCTACAAATAAATACAATTAAATAAACTAGCTAAAGTACAAAAAATAAAAAAGAACTAAGTTACAAAAAATAAAAAAATATTTACAAACATAAGAAAAAGATTACAACAATTTTAAACTAATTACACCTACTCTAAGCCCCCTAATAAAATAACAAAGCCCCCCAAAATAAAAAATTCCCTACCCTATTCTAAATTAAAAAAGTTACAAGCTCTTTTACCTTACCAGCCCTGAACAGGGCCATTTGCGGGGCATGCCCCAAGAATTTCCGCTCTTTTGCCTGTAAAAGAATAAATACAATACCCCCCCCCCCCCAACATTACAACCCACCACCCACATACCCCTAATCTAACCCAAACCCCCCTTAAATAAACCTAACACTAAGCCCCTGAAGATCTTCCTACCTTGTCTTCACCATCCAGGTATCACCGATCCGTCCTGGCTCCAACATCTTCATCCAACCCAAGCGGGGGTTGGCGATCCATCATCCGGTGCTGAAGAGGTCCAGAAGAGGCTCCAAAGTCTTCCTCCTATCCGGCAAGAAGAGGACATCCGGACCGGCAAACATCTTCTCCAAGCGGCATCTTCGATCTTCTTCCATCCTGTGCGGAGCGGGTCCATCTTGAAGAAGGCGACGCGGATCCATCCTCTTCTTCCGTTGTCTCCCGACTAATGACTGTTCCTTTAAGGGACGTCATCCAAGATGGTGTCCCTCGAATTCCGATTGGCTGATAGGATTCTATCAGCCAATCGGAATTAAGGTAGGAATTTTCTGATTGGCTGATGGAATCAGCCAATCAGAATCAAGTTCAATCCGATTGGCTGATCCAATCAGCCAATCAGATTGAGCTTGCATTCTATTGGCTGATCGGAACAGCCAATAGAATGCGAGCTCAATCTGATTGGCTGATTGGATCAGCCAATCGGATTGAACTAGATTCTGATTGGCTGATTCCATCAGCCAATCAGAAAATTCCTACCTTAATTCCGATTGGCTGATAGAATCCTATCAGCCAATCGGAATTCGAGGGACGCCATCTTGGATGACGTCCCTTAAAGGAACAGTCATTCGTCGTTCAGTCGTCGGTCCGGATGGATGTTCCGCGCTGGAGGTCTTCAGGATCCTGCCGCTTCGCTCCGGATGGAAGACCATAGAAGATGCCGCCTGGATGATGACTTCAATCGGATGGAAGATCCTCTTCTGCCCCGCTTGGATGAAGACTTTGACCGGATCATGGACCTCTTCAGCCCCCCGCTTGGGCTTGGATCAGGACATCGGAGGAGCTCTTCAGGACGGATCGGTGAACCTGGATGGTGAAGACAAGGTAGGAAGATCTTCAGGGGCTTAGTGTTAGGTTTATTTAAGGGGGGTTTGGGTTAGATTAGGGGTATGTGGGTGGTGGGTTGTAATGTTGGGGGGGCGGTATTGTATTTATTCTTTTACAGGCAAAAGAGCTGAAATTCTTGGGGCATGCCCCGCAAAGGGCCCTGTTCAGGGCTGGTAAGGTAAAAGAGCTTGTAACTTTTTTTATTTAGAATAGGGTAGGGAATTTTTTATTTTGGGGGTCTTTGTTATTTTATTAGGGGGCTTAGAGTAGGTGTAATTAGTTTAAAATTGTTGTAATATTTTTCTTATGTTTGTAAATATTTTTTTATTTTTTGTAACTTAGTTCTTTTTTATTTTTTGTACTTTAGCTAGTTTATTTAATTGTATTTATTTGTAGGAATTGTGTTTAATTAATTTATTGATAGTGTAGTGTTAGGTTAATTGTAGGTAATTGTAGGTAGTTTATTTAATTATTTTATTGATAGGGTAGTGTTAGGTTTAATTATATCTTAGGTTAGGATTTATTTTACAGGTAAATTTTGTTATTATTTTAACTAGGTAACAATTAAATAGTTCTTAACTATTTAATAGCTATTGTACCTGGTTAAAATAATTACAAAGTTGCCTGTAAAATAAATATTAATCCTAAAATAGCTATAATATAATTATAATTTATATTGTAGCTATATTAGGATTTATTTTACAGGTAAGTATTTAGCTTTAAATAGGAATAATTTATTTAATAAGAGTTAATTAATTTCGTTAGATGTAAATTATATTTAAATTAGGGGGGTGTTAGTGTTAGGGTTAGACTTAGCTTTAGGGGTTAATACATTTATTAGAATAGCGGTGAGCTCCGGTCGTCAGATTAGGGGTTAATAATTGAAGTTAGGTGTCGGCGATGTTAGGGAGGGCAGATTAGGGGTTAATACTATTTATGATAGGGTTAGTGAGGCGGATTAGGGGTTAATAACTTTATTATAGTAGCGCTCAGGTCCGCTCGGCAGATTAGGGGTTAATAAGTGTAGGCAGGTGTCGGCGACGTTGTGGGGGGCAGATTAGGGGTTAATAAATATAACATAGGGGTCGGCGGTGTTAGGGGCAGCAGATTAGGGGTACATAGGGATAACGTAGGTTGCGGCGGTTTACGGAGCGGCAGATTAGGGTTTAAAAAAAAAAATGCAGGGGTCAGCGATAGCGGGGGCGGCAGATTAGGGGTTAATAAGTGTAAGGTTAGGGGTGTTTAGACTCGGGGTTCATGTTAGGGTGTTAGGTGCAGACGTAGGAAGTGTTTCCCCATAGGAAACAATGGGGCTGCGTTAGGAGCTGAACGCTGCTTTTTTGCAGGTGTTAGGTTTTTTTTCAGCTCAAACAGTTCCATTGTTTCCTATGGGAGAATCGTGCACAAGCACGTTTTTGAGGCTGGCCGCGTCCGTAAGCAACTCTGGTATTGAGAGTTGCATTTGCGGTACAAATGCTCTACGCTCCTTTTTTGGAGCCTAACGCAGCATTTGTTTAAACTCTCGATACCAGAGTTAAATTTATGGTGCGGCCAGAAAAAAGCCCGCGGAGCGTTAACAGCCCTTTTACCGCCAAACTCCAAATCTAGGCCTATGTGTTTAGAAGCTATTGTGCAACCCCCTCTAACATTGTGTAACTTTTGTACTGAAAGGCTTTACAATGTAAAAAGCATATTTTAAATAAAGTTAGTGTGCCTAAGGATGATTCTCAGTCTGAAGAGAATTAGGATATGCCATCCAATTCTCCCCAAGTGTCACAACCTTTAACGCCCACACAAGCGACGCCTAGTACTTCTAGTGCGTCTAATTCCTTTACTCTGCAGGAGATGGCTGCAGTTATGTCAACTACCCTTACAGGGGTATTGTCTAAATTACCAGTGTTGCAGGGTAAACAAAGTAGGTCAAGTATTAATGTTAATACTGAATCCTCTGATGCTTTGTTAGCTATTTCCGATGTTCCCTCACAGTGCTCTGAGTTGGGGATCAGGGAATTACTGTCTGAGGGTGAAATTTCTGATTCAGGGAATGTTTTGCCTCAGACAGATTTGGATGCTATGTCATTTAAATTTAAGCTTGAACACCTCCGCCTGTTGCTTACGGAGGTTTTAGCGACTCTGGATGATTGTGATCCTATTGTGATTCCTCCAGAGAAATTGTGTAAAATGGATAAATATTTGGAAGTTCCTACTTACACTGATGTTTTTCCGGTTCCTAAGAGAATTTTGGAAATTATTAGTAAGGAATGGGATAGACCAGGTATACCGTTTTCTCCCTCTCCTAATTTTAAGAAAATGTTTCCTATATCAGATACCATTCGGGACTCATGGCAAACGGTCGCTAAGGTAGAGGGAGCTATATCTTCCCTAGCTAAGCGTACTACTATACCTATTGAGGATAGTTGTGCTTTCAAGGACCCTATGGATAAGAAATTAGAGGGTCTATTAAAGAAATTATTTGTTAATCAGGGATTTCTTTTACAACCTACAGCTTGCATTGTTCCAGTAACTACTGCAGCAGCTTTTTGGTTTGAGGCTCTAGAAGAGTCTCTTAAAGTTGAGACTCCATTAGATGACATTCTAGATAGAATTAAGGCTCTTAAGCTAGCTAATTCTTTTATTACTGATGCCGCTTTTCAAATTGCTAAATTAGCGGCAAAAAATGCAGGATTTGCTATTTTAGCACATAGAGCATTGTGGCTCAAATCTTGGTCTGCTGATGTGTCATCAAAACATAAGCTTTTAGCTATTCCCTATAAAGGTAAGACCCTTTTCTTTCATGTAATTAGCAAGAGTCCATGAGCTAGTGACGTATGGGATATACATTCCTACCAGGAGGGGCAAAGTTTCCCAAACCTTAAAATGCCTATAAATACACCCCTCACCACACCCACAATTCAGTTTTACAAACTTTGCCTCCGATGGAGGTGGTGAAGTAAGTTTGTGCTAGATTCTACGTTGATATGCGCTCTGCAGCAAGTTGGAGCCCGGTTTTCCTCTCAGCGTGCAGTGAATGTCAGAGGGATGTGAGGAGAGTATTGCCTATTTGAATGCAGTGATCTCCTTCTACGGGGTCTATTTCATAGGTTCTCTGTTATCGGTCGTAGAGATTCATCTCTTACCTCCCTTTTCAGATCGACGATATACTCTTATATATACCATTACCTCTGCTGATTCTCGTTTCAGTACTGGTTTGGCTTTCTACAAACATGTAGATGAGTGTCCTGGGGTAAGTAAATATTATTTTCTGTGACACTCTAAGCTATGGTTGGGCACTTTGTTTATAAAGTTCTAAATATATGTATTCAAACATTTATTTGCCTTGACTCAGAATGTTCAACTTTCCTTATTTTTCAGACAGTCAGTTTCATATTTGGGATAATGCATTTGAATTAATCATTTTTTCTTACCTTCAAAAATTTGACTCTTTTTTCCCTGTGGGCTGTTAGGCTCGCGGGGGCTGAAAATGCTTCATTTTATTGCGTCATTCTTGGCACGGACTTTTTTGGCGCAAAAATTCTTTTCTGTTTCCGGCGTCATACGTGTCGCCGGAAGTTGCGTCATTTTTTGACGTTATTTTGCGCCAAAAATGTCGGCGTTCCGGATGTGGCGTCATTTTTGGCGCCAAAAGCATTTAGGCGCCAAATAATGTGGGCGTCTTATTTGGCGCTAAAAAATAAGGGCGTCGCTTTTGTCTCCACATTATTTAAGTCTTATTTTTTCATTGCTTCTGGTTGCTAGAAGCTTGTTCTTTGGCATTTTTTCCCATTCCTGAAACTGTCATTTAAGGAATTTGATCAATTTTGCTTTATATGTTGTTTTTTTCTCTTACATATTGCAAGATGTCTCACGTTGCATCTGAGTCAGAAGATACTACAGGAAAATCGCTGTCTAGTGCTGGAGCTACCAAGCTAAGTGTATCTGCTATAATTTTTGGTGTCTGTTTCTCCAGCTGTTGTTTGTATTGCATGTCATGACAAACTTATTAATGAAGATAAAA
Organism: Bombina bombina; assembly: GCF_027579735.1. Taxonomy (NCBI): domain Eukaryota; kingdom Metazoa; phylum Chordata; class Amphibia; order Anura; family Bombinatoridae; genus Bombina; species Bombina bombina. Next base: position 1,009,984,771 of record NC_069501.1, on the reverse strand, counting down.
TTTCCTTTAGTACTGTTACATTACCTGTTGCTGTTCCGTCAACATCTAATTTTCAGAGTGTTCCTGATAAACATAAGAGATTTTATTTTTTAAATCCATTAAGAAGGCTATGTCTGTTATTTCTCCTTCTAGTTTACATAAAAGTCTTTTAAAACTTCTCTTTTTTCAGATGAATTTTTAAATGAACATTATCATTCTGATACTGATAATGGTTCTTCTGGTTCAGAGGTTTCTGTCTCAGAGGTTGATGCTGATAAATCTTTGTATTTGTTCAAGATGGAATTTATTCGTTCTTTATTTAAAGAAGTATTAATTGCATTAGAAATAGAGGATTCTGGTCCTCTTGATACTAAATATAAACGTTTAAATAAGGTTTTTAAATCTCCTATAGTTATTCCAGAAGTGTTTAATCTCCCTGATGCTATTTCTGAAGTAATTTCCAGGGAATGGAATAATTTGGGTAATTCTTTTACTCCTTCCAAACGTTTAAGCAATTATATCCTGTGCCATCTGACAGATTAGAGTTTTTTTGGGGACAAAATCCCTAAGGTTATGGGGCTGTCTCTACTCCTGCTAAATGTGCTACTATTCCTATGGCAGATAGTACTTCATTTAAGGATCCTTTAGATAGGAAAATTGAATCCTTTCTAAGAAAAGCTTACTTATGTTCAGGTAATCTTCTTAGACCTGCTAAATTTTTAGCGGATGTTGCTGCAGCCTCAACTTTTTGGTTAGAAGCTTTAGCGCAACAAGTAACAGATCATAATTTTATAGCATTATTATTATTCTATAACATGCTAATAATTTTGTTGGTGATACCATCTTTTGATATCATTAGAGTTGATGTCAGGTATATGTCTCTAGCTATTTTAGCTAGAAAAGCTTTATGGATTAAACTTGGAATGCTGATATGTCTTCTAAGTCACCTTTGCTTTCCCTTTCTTTCCAGGGTAATAAATTATTATCTCAACTGTTTCTGGAAGGAAGGGAACTTTTTTACCAAAGGATAAAAAATCTAAGGTAAATTTAGGTCTAATAATCATTTTCGTTCCTTTCCTCATAATAAGGAACAAAAGCCTGATCCTTCATCCTCAGGAAAGGTATCAGTTTGGAAACTATTTTCAGTTTGGAATATATCCAAGCCTTATAGAAAACCTATAGCCAGCTCCTAAGTACCCATGAAGGTGCGGACCTTATTCCAGCTCAGCTGGTATGGGTCAGATTATGTTTTCTTCAAAGATATTTGGATCAATTCCGTTCTCAATCTCTGGTTTCAGAACATTGTTTCAGAAAGGTACAGAATTGGCTTCAGTTAAGGCCTCCTGCTAAAAGATTTTTTTCTTTCCCGTGTCCCAGTTAACACAGCAAAGGCTCAGCATTTCTGAAATGTGTTTCAGATCTAGAGTTGGCTGGAGTAATTATGCCAGTTCCAGTTCTGGAACAGGGGCTGGGGTTTTATTTTATCTCTTCATTGTACCAAAGAAGGTCAATTCCTTCAGACCAGTTCCGGATCTATCAATATTGAATCGTTATGTAAGGATACCAACATTCAAGATGGTTACTGTAGGACTATCCTGCCTTTTGTTTAGCAAGGGCATTATATGTCTACAATAGATTTACAGGAAGTGTATCTGCATATTCCGATTCATCCAGATCACTTTTAGTGTCTGAGATTCTCTTTTTAGACAAGCATTACCAGTTTTGTGGCTCTACCGTTTGGCATAGCCTCAGTTCCAAGAATTTTTTTGGTTCTCGGTGCCCTTCTTTCTGTAATCAGAGAACAGGGTTTTGGTATTTCCTTATTGGACGATATCTGGGTACTTGCTCAGTCTTCTCATTTTCGAAGAATCTCATACGAATCGACTTGTGTTGTTTCTTCAAGTTCATGGTTGGAGGATCAATTTACCAATCAGTTCATTGATTCCTCAGACAAGGGTAACCTTTTTAGGTTTCTAGATAGATTCAGTGTCTATGACTCTGTCCTTGTCAGACAAGAGAAGTTTAACATTGATATCAGCTTGTCAAAACCTTCAGTCACAATCATTCCCTTTGGTAGCCTTATGCATGGAAATTTTAGGTCTTAGGACTGCCGCATCAGATGCGATCTCCTTTGCTCATTTTCACATGCGACCTCTTCAGCTCTGTATGCTGAACCAATGGTGCAGGGATTACTCAAAGATATCTCAATTAATATCTTTAAACCGATTATACGACACTCTCTGACATGGTGGACAGATCACCATCGTTTAGTTCAGGGGGCTTCTTGTTCTTCCGACCTGGACTATAATCTCAACAGATGCAAGTCTTACAGGTTGGGGAGCTGTGTGGGGGTATCTGACGGCACAAGGGGTTTGGGAATCTCAGGAGGTGAGATTTCCGATCAATATTTTGGAACTCCGTGCAATTTTCAGAGCTCTTCAGTCTTGGCCTCTTCTGAAGAGAGAGTTATTCATTTGTTTTCAGATAGACAATGTCACAATTGTGGCATACATCAATCATCAAGGAGGGACTCACAGTCCTCTGGCTATGAAAGAAGTATCTCGAATTTTGGTTTGGGCGGAATCCAGCTCCTGTCTAATCTCTGCGGTTCATATCCCAGGTATGGACAATTGGAAAGCGGATTATCTCAGTCGCCAAACGTTGCACCTGGGCGAATGGTCTTCACCCAGAGGTATTTCCTCAGATTGTTCAAATGTGGGAACTCCCAGAAATAGATCTGATGGCTTCTCATCTAAACAAGAAACTTCCCTGGTATCTGTCCGGATCCCGGGATCCTCGGGCGGAGGCAGTGGATGCATTTACAAGTGTCATCCTGCCTATATCTTTCCGCCTCTAGTTCTTCTTCCAAGGGTATTCTCCAATATTCTAAAGGAATGCTCGTTTGTCCTGCTGGTAGCTCCAGCATGGCCTCACAGGTTTTGGTATGCGGATCTTGTCCGGATGGCCTCTTGCCGGCTGTGGACTCTTCCGTTAAGACCAGTCTTTCTGTCTCAAGGTTCTTTTTTCCATCAGGATCTCAAAACCTTAGTTTTAAGGTGTGGAGTTTGAACGCTTGATTCTTGGTCAAAGAGGTTTCTCTGACTCTGTGATTGATACTATGTGACAGGCTCGTAAATCTGTATCTAGAGAGATATATTATAGAGTCTGGAAGACTTATATTTCTTCAGGATGGTTTAGATAAAGGTTTGTCCGCAAGTTTCTTGTAAGACAAATCTCTGCTCTTTCTGTTCTTTTTCACAGAAGGATTGCTAATCTTCCTGATATTCATTGTTTTGTACAACCTTTGGTTCGTATAAAACTTTTCATTAAGTCAATTTCTCCTACTTGGAGTTTGAATTTGGTTCTGGGGGCTCTTCAAGCTCCTCCTTTTGAACCCATGCATTCTTTGGTCGTTATATAACTTTCTTGGAAAGTTTTGTTTCTTTTGGCCATCTCTTCTGCCAGAAGAGTCTCTGAATTATCTACTCTTTTTTGTGAGTCTCCTTTTCTGATTTTGCATCAGGATAAGGCGGTGCTGCGAACTTCTTTTGATTTTTTTACCTAAGGTTGTGAATTCTAACAACATTAGTAGAGAAATTGTGGTTCCTTCATTATGTCCTAATCCTATGAATTCTAAGGAGAAATCATTGCATTCTTTGGATGCTGTTAGAGCTTTCTAATATTATGTTGAAGCTACTAAGTCTTTCCGAAAGACTTCTAGTCTATTTGTCATCTTTTCCGGTTCTAGAAAAGACCAGAAAGCTTCTGCCATTTCTTTGGCATCTTGGTTGAAATCTTTATTTCATCATGCCTATGTTGAGTCGGGTAACACTCCGCCTCAAAGGATTACAGCTCATTCTACTAGGTCAGTTTCTACTTCCTGGGCATTTAAGAATGAAGCTTCGGTTGATCAGATTTGCAAAACAGCAACTTGGTCCTCTTTGCATACTTTTACTAAATTCTACCATTTTTCATGTGTTTTCTTCTTCTGAAGCAGTTTTTGGTAGAAACGTACTTCAGGCAGTGGTTTCAGTTTGAATCTTCTGCTTATGTTTTTTCATTAAATTTTATTCTGGGTGTGGATTATTTTCAGCAGGAATTGGCTGTCTTTATTTTATCCCTCCCTCTCTAGTGACTCTTGTGTGGAAAGATCCACATCTTGGGTAATCATTATCCCATACGTCACTAGCTCATGGACTCTTGCTAATTACATGAAAGAAAACATAATTTATGTAAGAACTTACCTGATAAATTAATTTCTTTCATATTAGCAAGAGTCCATGAGGCCCGCCCTTTTTTGTGGTGGTTTTGATTTTTTTGTATAAAGCACAATTATTCCAATTCCTTATTTTATATGCTTTCGCACTTATTTCTTATCACCCCACTTCTTGGCTATTCGTTAAACTGAATTGTGGGTGTGGTGAGGGGTGTATTTATAGGCATTTTAAGGTTTGGGAAACTTTGCCCCTCCTGGTAGGAATGTATATCCCATACGTCACTAGCTCATGGACTCTTGCTAATATGAAAGAAATGAATTTATCAGGTAAGTTCTTACATAAATTATGTTTTTGGGCCAGAAAATGGAAGGAGATCATTTCTGATATTACAGGAGGTAAAGGCCATGCCCTACCTCAGGATAAGGTCAGTTAAAATGAGGGGTAAACAGAATAATTTTCATTCCTTTCGGAATTTAAAAGGAGGACCCCCCGCTTCTTCTTCTTCCACAAAGCAGGAAGGGAATTTTTCCCAATCTAAGTCAGTCTGGAGACCCTATCAGCACTGGAATAAGGGTAAACAATCCAAAAAACCCACTGCTGGTCCTAAGACAGCATGAAGGGGTGGCCCCCGATCCGGGACCGGATCTAGTAGGGGGCAGACTCTCTTCTTTGCTCAGGCTTGGGCAAGAGATGTTCAGGATTCCTGGGCACTAGAAATAGTGACCCACGTTTATCAATTGGAATTCAAGGATTTTCTCCCAAGAGGGAGATTTCATCTTTCAAAATTATCTGTAAACCAGATAAAGAAAGAGGCGTTCTTACGCTGTGTAAAATACCTTTTTACTATGGGAGTAATCTGTCCTGCTCCAAAATTGGAACAGGGACAGGGGTTTTACTCAAACCTATTTTGGACCTCAAGTGTCTAAACACATTTCTAAGAGTTCCATCATTCAAGATGGAGACAATTTGAACGATTTTGCCAATGGTTCAGGAGGGTCAATATATGACTACCGTGGATTTGAAGGATGTTTACCTTCATATTCCAATCCACAAAGATCATCATCGGTTTCTAAGGTTTGCCTTCTTGGACAAACATTATCAGTTTGTGGCTCTTCCTTTCGGGTTGGCTACAGCACCCAGAATCTTTACAAAGGTTCTAGTGTCTCTTTTGGCGGTTCTCAGATCGCAAGGGATAGCGGTGGCGCCTTATCTGGACAATATTCTGATTCAGGCGTCAACATATCATCTGATAAAATCTCACAGGGACACAGTGTTGTCTTTTCTGAGAACTCACGTCTGGAAGGTGAACATAGAGAAAAGTTCACTTGTTCCACAGACAAGGGTTCCTTTCTTGGGAACTCTAATAGACTCGGTAGCCATGAAAGTATTTCTGACGGAGGTCAGAAAATCAAAGATTTTGAATACTTGCCGAGCACTTCAGTCCATTCCTCGGCCATCAGTGGCTCAGTGTATGGAGGTAATCGGATTAATGGTAGCGGCAATGGACATCGTTCCGTTTGCTTGCTTTCATCTGAGACCTCTGCAACTGTGCATTCTCGGTCAGTGGAATGGGGATTATGCGGATTTATCTCCAAAGATAATTCTGGATCAAGAGACCAGAAACTCTCTTCTTTGGTGGTTGTCGCCGGATCATCTGTCCCAGGGGACTTGTTTCCGCAGACCCTCGTGGGTGATTGTGACAACAGATGCCAGCCTTCTGGGCTGGGGTGCAGTTTGGAATTCCCTGAAGGCTCAGGGTGTTTGGGCTCAAGTGGAGTCTCTACTTCCAATCAATATTTTGGAACTGAGTGCAATATTCAATGCACTTCAGGCATGGCCTCAGTTGGCTTCGGCCAAATTCATTAGATTCCAGTCGGACAACATAACGACTGTGGCATATGTCAATCATCAGGGGGGGAACAAGGAGTTCCTTAGCGATGATAGAAGTATCGAAGATAATCAGTTGGGCAGAGGCCCACTCTTGTCATCTGTCAGCGATCTACATCCCAGGGGTAGAGAACTGGGAAGCAGATTTTCTAAGTTGACAGACTTTTCATCCGGGGGAGTGGGAACTTCACCCAGAGGTATTTGCCTCATTGATTCTCAGATGGCGCAGACCGGAGTTGGATTTGATGGCATCTCGTCAGAATGCCAAGCTTTCAAGATAAGGATCCCGGTCAAGGGATCCTCAGGCCGAACTGCTAGATGCCTTGGCAGTTCCTTGGTTGTTCAGCCTAGCTTATGTGTTTCCGCCGTTTCCTCTCCTCCCACGCGTGATTGCATGAATCAAACAGGAGAGAGCTTCAGTGCTCCTGATAGCGCCTGCGTGGCCACTCAGGACTTGGTATGCGGACCTAGTGGACATGTCCTCTCTGCCACCATGGAAACTTCTGTTGAGACATGACCTTCTCATTCAAGGTCCTTTCCAACATCCAAATCTAATTTCTCTGCAACTGACTGCGTGGAGATTGAATGCTTGATTTTATCAAAGCAAGGATTCTCTGATTCAGTTATCAATACTTTGATACAGGCTAGAAAGCCTGTCACTAGAACAATCTATCATAAGATATGGCGTAAATATCTTTATTGGTGTGAATCCAAGGGTTACTCATGGAGTAAAGTTAGGATTCCTAGGATTTTGTCTTTTCTCCACGAAGGATTAGAGAAAGGGTTATCAGCAAGTTCCTTAAAGGGACAAATTTCAGCTTTGTCAATTCTGTTTCACAAACGTTTGGCAAATGTATCAGATGTTCAGTCTTTTTGTCAGGCTCTATCTAGAATTAAGCCTGTATTTAGACCTATTACTCCTCCTTGGAGTTTGAATTTAGTTCTTCGAGTCCGTTTGAACCTATACATTCCATAGATATTAAACTGTTATCTTGGAAAGTTCTGTTTTTGGTTGCTATTTCTTCTGCTCGAAGAGTTTCTGAGCTTTCAGCATTACAGTGTAATTCACCTTATCTCATATTTCATTCTGATAAGGTGATTTTACGTACCAAACCTGGTTTTCTTCCTAAGGTTGTTTCGAATAAGAATATTAATCAGGAAATTGTTGTTCCTTCCTTGTGTCCTAATCCTTCTTCTAAGAAGAAGCGTCTGTTACATAACTTGGACGTGGTCTGTGCCTTAAAGTTTTACTTACAGGCAACTAAGGATTTCCGTCAATCATCTTCATTATTCATTGTTTATTCTGGAAAGCGTAGGGGTCAGAAAGCTACGGCTACCTCTCTTTCTTTTTGGCTGAGAAGCATCATCCGCCTGGCATATGAGACTGCTGGACAGCAGCCTCCTGAAAGAATTACGGCTCATTCTACTAGGGCTGTGGCTTCCACATGGGCTTTTAAAAACGATGCATCTGTTGAACGGATTTGTAAGGCGCTGACTTGGTCGTCCCTTCACACTTTTTCCAAATTTTCCAAATTTGATACTTTTGCTTCTTCTGAGGCTATCTTTGGGAGAAAGGTTCTTCAAGCAGTGGTGCCTTCCGTTTAGGTTCCTTTCTTGTCCCTCCCTTTCATCCGTGTCCTATTGCTTTGGTATTGGTTTCCCATAAGTAAGGATGAAATCCGTGGACTCGTCATATCTTTGTAAAAGAAAGCTAAATTTATGCTTACCTGATAAATTACTTTCTTTTATGATATGACGAGTCCACGGCCCACCCTGTTATTTTAAAATAGGTTTATTTTTTATTTTTTGAAAACTTCAGTCACCTCTGCACCTTTTAGCCTTTCCTTTTCTCTTCCTATAACCTTCGGCCGAATGACTGGAGGTGGAGGGGAAGGGAGGGGCTATATATACAGTTCTGCTGTGGTGCTCTTCGCCACTTCCTGTTAGCAGGAGGTTAATGTCCCACAAGTAACAATGAAATCCATGGACTCGTCAAATCGTAAAAGAAAGTAATTTATCAGGTAAGCATAAATTTAGTTTTCTCCAAAAAGGTTTGGAGAAGGGCTTATCGGCATGTTCCCTAAAGGGTCAAATATCTGCCTTGTCTATTTTGTTACATAAATGTCTGGCGGACGTACCAGACGTGCAATCGTTTTGTCAGGCCTTGGTTAGGATCAGGCCTGTGTTCAAACCAGTTACTCCTTCCTGGAGTCTTAATTTAGTTCTTAAGGTTCTTCAAGGGGCTCCGTTTGAGCCTATGCATTCCTTAGATATTAAGTTGTTATCTTGGAAAGTTAGGGTTTTTCCCTAAAGTAGTTTCTGACCGGAGCATTAATCAGGAGATTGTTGTTCCTTATTTATGTCCTAATCCTTCTTCTCAGAAGGAACGGCTTCTACACAATCTGGATGTGAAACGTGCACTAAAATTTTATTTACAGGCGACTAAGGATTTTCGTCAGTCTTCTGCCTTGTTTGTTGTTTTCTCGGGAAAACGTAAGGGACAGAAAACTACGGTTTCTTTCTTTTTGACTGAAGAGTATCATTTTGCCTATGAAACTGCTGGACAGCAATCTCCAGAGAGAGTTATGGCTAATTCCATGAGAGCTGTTGCTTCCTCATGGGCATTCAAAAATGAAGCTTCTGTGGAACAGATTTGCAAGGCTGCAACTTGGTCCTCTCTTCACACTTTTTAAAAATTCTATAAATTTGATACTTTTGCCTCTGCTGAGGCCGATTTTGGGAGAAAGGTTCTTCAAGCAGTGGTGCCTTCCATTTAGGTTCCCTGTCTTGTCCCACCCTTATCATCTGTGTACTCTAGCTTGGGTATTGAACCCCATTAGTAATTAGATGATCCGTGGACTCATCGTGTCATTAGAAATAAAGCAAAATGTATGCTTACCTGATAAATTTATTTATTTATTGACATGATGAGTCCGTGGCCCGCCCTGTTTTTTAGATAGGGTATGAGTATGTTATAAACTTCAGACACCTCTACACCTTGTTACTTCCTTTCTCTCCTTTACTTCCGTAGAATGACTGGGGTGGGAGGGAAGGGAGGGGATATTTAACAGCTTTGCTGTGGTGCTCTTTGCCGCCTCCTGCTGGGCAGTCTAGCAGACCTGATCCGACAGTGCTCGATCGGGTTGATTTCCGGCGATGTCTGCTCTGAGCAGGCGAACAGGTTTGGAGCAGCGGTCTTTGTGACCGCTGCTTCATAACTGCTGTTTCTGGCGAGCCTGCAGGCTCGCCAGAAACACGGGGCATCAAGCTCCATTCAGAGCTTGATAGATAGGCCCCATGGATCATCTAATTACTAATTACTAATTACCATTAGTAATTAGATGATCCATGGGGCCTATCTATCAAGCTCTGAATGGAGCTTGATGCCCCGTGTTTCTGGCGAGCCTGCAGGCTCGCCAGAAACAGCAGTTATGAAGCAGCGGTCACAAAGACCGCTGCTCCAAACCTGTTCGCCTGCTCAGAGCAGACATCGCCGGAAATCAACCCGATCGAGCACTGTCGGATCAGGTCTGCTAGACTTTAATAAATTGGGGCCATGGACTCATCGTGTCAAGAAAGAAATAAATGTATCATGTTAGCATAAATTTTGTTTTTTTTCTTCAGATTGTGACGTTTCCTCTGTAGATGAGGACTCCTCATCAGATGTTGAACCTTATATTTTCTCTTTTTTGTTTAAAGTTTAACATATTAGTTCTCTTTTAAAGGAGGTTTTAATTACTTTAGGTGTTAAAGATCCTAAAGTTTCTGATGATAAGCCTTGTAATCGTTTACAGTTTTCCCTGTACCTAATGCTGTCTCTGACATAATATCTAGGGAATGGTCTAAGCCAGATTTTTCTTTTACTCCTGCAAGGTTTAAAAAATTATATTTACCTCCTGCTAATTTAGATTTAGGGTAAACAGTTCCGAATTTGGATGGGGCCATTTCCACTCTGGTTAAACGTACTACTATTCCTTTGGAAAAAAGGAGTCATGAGGACCTCAGGACTCTAATTTTTGCAGCCTGCTAATTGAACGCCTTGGCTTAAGGCCTTAATGAGAAAGTTTTACTTGGTTGATGCCTTCTTGGTCTTTCTTATATTTGCCAAATTCTACCATTTCTATATTTATACCTCTGCTGAGGCAGCCTTTGGTTCATTGCTGTGCCTAATCAGTAACTTGCTGCCTACCTGTATTGTCCTGTCCTATTTCATGGTGGACTTGTCAGCTTCACTGCTTGGGTATTGGATCTCACAAAAAATGTATTCTTACCACATACATTTTTTCATGGTGGTGAGAGTCCAGAAGCTCCACCCTTGTTATTAGATACAGCTGGCACCAGGACTTGTTTTTTATTTCGCCATGCTTTGGTCTTTTTACTGTATTCCTGTTTTTGTTCTCTTTACTTGGACATATGTATTAATAAATGCAGTTGGGGGAATAACTTCTAGTATAGATGGAGCAAAGCTCTGGAAAGTAAGGAGGTTTGCCTCCTCCTCATGAACAGGGAAAGTAATTATGAAAGGAATTCATTTATCAGGTAAGCATACATTCACCTAGATTACGAGTTTTGCGTTAGAGGTCATGCGGTGCTAACGAGCAGTTTATGCTCACCGCTCACTTACAGACAGCGCTGGTATTATGGATTTTTACAAACCAGACAAGAAGTGAGCGTTGAGCAAAATTTAGCTCATTACCACACTCCAATACCATCGCTGCTTACGTTAGCGGTGTGTTGGTGTAACATGCTCGTGCACGATTTCCCCATAGGAATCAACGGGGAGAGACGGCTGAAAAAAAAGTCTAACACCTGCAAAAAAGCAGCGTAAAGCTCCTTAACGCAGCCCCATTGATTCCTATGGGGAAATAAAATTTATGTTTACACCTAACACCCTAACATGAACCCCCTAATCTGCTGCCCCCGACATCGCCGCAACCTACATTATATTATTAACCCCTAATCTGCCGCTCCGGACACCGCCACCACCTACATTTTTTTTAAACATCCATATAAACTTGGCTCTGGTTACATTATGAGCCATTAAAACATACATAGAAAATCATGATACACATAACTCAACAGGCATATGCTGGTTCGAAATTCCAAGTGTCAGTCAATTCAGAGCTCTTTGGTTTAGAATGAGGTTGCCCTCAGCCAGTTCCAGTGGTGAATGAGCTAGCCACTTTTGGGCTATAGAAGTTCTGAATGCGTAGATACCCAGCTAAGGTAGGTGGTTAAACTATAATGAGTTTGCAATGCTCATCAGATGTTTTTCGATCTATAGTAGTAAACTATCAAACAAATCTATGATACTTTTAAAAGAAAGACAGGAAGGGAGGGGGGAGAGGGAAGGAAGAAAGTTGGGGGGGGGGAGGTATTATAAGGCGAGATATTTAGTGCAAATATGTTGTCAGTGGTCTGTTTGAGCTAAATGAGGGTCTTGTGAGTGTTTTCGTCACCCGTGTTGTACATGTGTTCTGACATGCCTAATACTGTCTGAGTGTGCCTCTGTGCAGGTCAGTTATCTTTATGCACGTTCCATCGCATTGTCATGTATTCGTGTGTCTCTAGTCTTCCCATTTTAAGGAAATGGTATCTCTCCAGGAGAAGAAGATTGTCTACCTGTTGCTTCCACGTTGTGATGTTTGGTACCTCCGTGGATTTCCACTTTTGAGGTATAAGTGTTTTTGCGCTGTTGAGCATGATGAAGAGTAATGTTTGTTTTATGTCATCTTTAAGGTTTGGGATATTGTGGAATAGCAGTAGCCCCGGATCTCTGATCAGGTGCGAGTCGAGGGTTTTGTTTATGTGTGTGATTACTTCTCTCCAGAAGGCTTCAATTCTCTCGCAACTCCACCACACGTGCAGAATGTCTGCCTGCTCCCCACAGCCTCTCCAGCAGCGATTATTCGCTTGTTTATATATCTTTTGGAGTCTCACCGGGGTGATGTACCATCTTGACAGGTATTTAAAATTTGTTTCTTGTATCCTGGCCGAAACTAATGTTTTTTTATGGTTTCGGAATATCCGCATCCATTCATTATGTGTGATTTCTATATTTAGCTCCCCAGACCATTTGTGACAGTAGGATGGGAGTTGTTCCTCTACAGGATTTAGGAGTATCTTGTAAAGAGCTGAGATAGTGTGCCAAGGGTAGTGTGTAGTTGTGCATAGGGGTTCAAAGGGTGTTAATTGTCTCTTTAAATTCTTTTTAAATTTGTGTGTATCCATGTAGTGGGATAGCTGTGCGTGTACGAACCACGCTTGCGGGTTGTCGCCTATAATGTATACTAGTTCGGTGTATGGTAGCATCTTTCCCCCTGGTGCTATAGTTTTTATTATATGCTCCCTTAATTGTATTGGGCTGGCTGAGTCTGTGTTGATCTGCGTTATGAAGGGAAGGTCAGGGTTCCCAACAAGTGGGGTTAGGGGTGCTGGTCTGGTAGTGATGTGTGTACTAGTGTTCACCAATGCGTCCCATTTCTGGAACATTTCATCCAGGAGCGGGTATTCGCGGACAATGCCCTATCTTTGCATCGCCTGTAACCATGCCAACCCCCCCACATTATCAACTTGTAATATTTCCCTGTCTAGCCTGATCCATTGTTTGGAGTTGGAGTTATGACTCCAATCCACCACCCTTTGCAGTAAAACTGCCCTTCTATATTGTTTTAGATCTGGGAGGCCTAGCCCCCCTTTTTCCCTTGGCATGAACAAGGTTTTTCTAGGGACTCTAGGTTTGATTCCATTCCAGATGAATTTTTCGACGTTGCCCTGGAGTTGAGTTAGGTAATCTTTTGGTAAGGGGATGGGTAGTATCTGCATAATGTATAGGATGCGTGGGAGTATGTTCATTTTTACTGCTTGTATCCTGCCTATCCATGATAGGGTTTTGTTTTTCCAGCCTGAGAGGTCATTTGTTATTTCTTTTAGAAGGGGGCGGTAATTTTTTGCAAAAAGCCCTTGGAAGTGTTGTGTGATTTGGATTCCTAGATTTTTTAATTGTGTGCCTTGTATCCTGATGGGGCATGTGAGTTGCAGTGTGTTTATGACATGCGATGCTGTATTTATATTGAGTAACTCGGATTTGGACAGGTTTAGGTGGAAGTTGGAGACTGCGCCATATTCTTCAAATGTTTTTAGCAGCGCTGGTAGGGATTTATCTATTTCGGTTACTGTTAATAAAATATCATCGGCGTACATTGCGAGTTTATATTAATTTTCTTTGGTGAGAATGCCTTTTATGTCACCGTGTGATCTAATTTGGCATGCCAAGACCTCTATGGAGATAGCAAATAGTATTGGCGATAAGGGGCATCCCTGTCTTGTACCATTTTTAATTGTGAAGGGTTCTGAGAGGACCGAATTAGTCCTGACCCTTGCGATTGGCTCTGCGTAGAGGGAAAATATTTTTTCTACAAAGCTGTTGCCTATGTTCATACCTCGTAGGGTGGCTCTGAGAAAAGCCCAGTCCACCCTATCAAAGGCTTTTTCAGCGTCTGTGGAAATGAGAACCATTTTTTGTTGGGTGTTACGTGCTAGGGCTGTTAGTTGCAGGACCTTAATGGTATTGTCCCTCGCTTCTCTGCCTGGTATAAAACCAACTTGGTCAGGTGCTACTAAGTGTGTGAGAAGGGGGTTCAATCTGTTTGTGAGGACTCTGGCAAAGATCTTTATGTCTGTGTTTAGGAGAGATATTGGTCGGAAGTTTTCAGGGGCATCTGGGGATCTGCCTGGTTTTGGTAGCATGATTATGTGGGCCTCTAGCATTGAATTTGGGAAGCCTCCTGAGTCTTTAAAGGGACAGTCTAGTCAAAATTAAACTTTCATGATTTAGATAGGGCATGCAATTTTAAACAACTTTCCAATTTACTTCTATTATCTAATTTGCTCAATTCTTTAGATATCCTTTGTTGAATAAATAGCAATGCACATGTGTGAGCCAATCACACAAGGTCTTTATGTGCAGCAACCAATCAGCAGCTACTGAGCATATCTAGATATGCTTTTCAGCAAGTGACATCAAGGGAATGAAGCAAATTACATACTAGAAGTAAATTAGAAAGTTGTTTAAAATGACATGCTCTTTCTAAATCACGAAAGAAAAAAAATTGGGTTTCATGTCCCTTTAAGGGAGTCAAAGAGGGTCAGTAATTTGGGGGCAAGGACATGGGCATATTTCTTTCATGTAATTAGCAAGAGTCCATGAGCTAGTGACGTATGGGATATACATTCCTACCAGGAGGGGCAAAGTTTCCCAAACCTCAAAATGCCTATAAATACACCCCTCACCACACCCACAATTCAGTTTTACAAACTTTGCCTCCGATGGAGGTGGTGAAGTAAGTTTGTGCTAGATTCTACGTTGATATGCGCTCCGCAGCAAGTTGGAGCCCGGTTTTCCTCTCAGCGTGCAGTGAATGTCAGAGGGATGTGAGGAGAGTATTGCCTATTTGAATACAGTGATCTCCTTCTACGGGGTCTATTTCATAGGTTCTCTGTTATCGGTCGTAGAGATTCATCTCTTACCTCCCTTTTCAGATCGACGATATACTCTTATATATACCATTACCTCTGCTGATTCTCGTTTCAGTACTGGTTTGGCTATCTGCTATATGTAGATGAGTGTCCTGGGGTAAGTAAGTCTTATTTTCTGTGACACTCCAAGCTATGGTTGGGCACTTTGTTTATAAAGTTCTAAATATATGTATTCAAACATTTATTTGCCTTGACTCAGAATGTTCAACTTTCCTTATTATCAGACAGTCAGTTTCATATTTGGGATAATGCATTTTGATTTAATCATTTTTTCTTACCTTCAAAAATTTGACTCTTCCCTGTGGGCTGTTAGGCTCGCGGGGGCTGAAAATGCTTCATTTTATTGCGTCATTCTTGGCGCTGACTTTTTTGGCGCAAAAATTCTATTTCCGTTTCCGGCGTCATACGTGTCGCCGGAAGTTGCGTCATTTTTTTGACGTTATTTCGCGCCAAAAATGTCGGCGTTCCGGATGTGGCGTCATTTTGGCGCCAAAAAGCATTTAGGCACCAAATAATGTGGGCGTCTTATTTGGCGCGAAAAAATATGGGCGTCGCTTTTGTCTCCACATTATTTAAGTCTCATTTTTTATTGCTTCTGGTTGCTAGAAGCTTGTTCTTTGGCATTTTTTCCCATTCCTGAAACTGTCATTTAAGGAATTTGCTCAATTTTGCTTTATATATATGTTGTTTTTTCTCTTACATATTGCAAGATGTCTCACGTTGCATCTGAGTCAGAAGATACTACAGGAAAATCGCTGTCAAGTGCTGAATCTACCAAAGCTAAGTGTATCTGCTGTAAACTTTTGGTAGATATTTCTCCAGCTGTTGTTTGTATTGATTGTCATGACAAACTTGTTAAAGCAGATAATATTTCCTTTAGTAAAGTACCATTGCCTGTTGCAGTTCCCTCAACATCTAAGGTGCTGAATGTTCCTGATAATATAAGAGATTTTGTTTCTGAATCCATAAAGAAGGCTATGTCTGTTATTTCTCCTTCTAGTAAACGTAAAAAATCTTTTAAAACTTCTCTCCCTACAGATGAATTTTTAAATGAACATCATCATTCTGATTCTGATGACTCCTCTGGTTCAGAGGATTCTGTCTCTGAGGTTGATGCTGATAAATCTTCATATTTATTTAAAATGGAATTTATTCGTTCTTTACTTAAAGAAGTTCTAATTGCTTTAGAAATAGAGGATTCTGGTCCTCTTGATACTAATTCTAAACGTTTGGATAAGGTATTTAAAGCTCCTGTGGTTATTCCAGAAGTTTTTCCTGTTCCTAATGCTATTTCTGCAGTAATTTCCAAAGAATGGGATAAATTGGGTAATTCATTTACTCCTTCTAAACGTTTTAAGCATTTATATCCTGTGCCGTCTGACAGATTAGAATTTTGGGACAAAATCCCTAAAGTTGATGGGGCTATTTCTACCCTTGCTAAACGTACTACTATTCCTACGTCAGATGGTACTTCGTTTAAGGATCCTCTAGATAGGAAAATTGAGTCCTTTCTAAGAAAAGCTTATCTGTGTTCAGGTAATCTTCTTAGACCTGCTATATCTTTGGCTGATGTTGCTGCAGCTTCAACTTTTTGATTGGAAACTTTAGCGCAACAAGTAACACATCGTGATTCTCATGACATTATTATTCTTCTTCAGCATGCTAATAATTTTATCTGTGATGCCATTTTTGATATTATCAGAGTTGATGTCAGGTTTATGTCTCTAGCTATTTTAGCTAGAAGAGCTTTATGGCTTAAAACTTGGAATGCTGATATGGCTTCTAAATCAACTTTACTTTCTATTTCTTTCCAGGGTAACAAATTATTTGGTTCTCAGTTGGATTCCATCATTTCAACTGTTACTGGTGGGAAAGGAACTTTTTTACCACAGGATAAAAAATCTAAAGGTAAAAGCAGGGCTAATAATCGTTTTCGTTCCTTTCGTTTCAACAAAGAACAAAAGCCTGATCCTTCATCCTCAGGAGCAGTTTCAGTTTGGAAACCATCTCCAGTCTGGAATAAATCCAAGCCAGCTAGAAAGGCAAAGCCTGCTTCTAAGTCCACATGAAGGTGCGGCCCTCATTCCAGTTCAGCTGGTAGGGGGCAGGTTACGTTTTTTCAAGGAAATTTGGATCAATTCTGTTGACAATCTTTGGATTCAGAACATTGTTTCAGAAGGGTACAGAATTGGTTTCAAGATGAGACCTCCTGCAAAGAGATTTTTTCTTTCCCGTGTCCCAGTAAATCCAGTAAAAGCTCAAGCATTTCTGAAATGTGTTTCAGATCTAGAGTTGACTGGAGTAATTATGCCAGTTCCAGTTCAGGAACAGGGGATGGGGTTTTATTCAAATCTCTTCATTGTACCAAAGAAGGAGAATTCCTTCAGACCAGTTCTGGATCTAAAAATATTGAATCGTTATGTAAGGATACCAACGTTCAAAATGGTAACTGTAAGGACTATCTTGCCTTTTGTTCAGCAAGGGAATTATATGTCCACAATAGATTTACAGGATGCATATCTGCATATTCCGATTCATCCAGATCATTATCAGTTCCTGAGATTCTCTTTTCTGGACAAGCATTACCAGTTTGTGGCTCTGCCGTTTGGCCTAGCTACAGCTCCAAGAATTTTTACAAAGGTTCTCGGTGCCCTTCTGTCTGTAATCAGAGAACAGGGTATTGTGGTATTTCCTTATTTGGACGATATCTTGGTACTTGCTCAGTCTTTACATTTAGCAGAATCTCATACGAATCGACTTGTGTTGTTTCTTCAAGATCATGGTTGGAGGATCAATTTACCAAAAAGTTCTTTGATTCCTCAGATAAGGTTAACCTTTCTGGGTTTCCAGATGGATTCAGTGTCCATGACTCTGTCTTTAACAGACAAGAGACGTCTAAAATTGATTGCAGCTTGTCGAAACCTTCAGTCACAATCATTCCCTTCGGTAGCCTTATGCATGGAAATTCTAGGTCTTATGACTGCTGCATCGGACGCGATCCCCTTTGCTCGTTTTCACATGCGACCTCTTCAGCTCTGTATGCTGAAGCAATGGTGCAAGGATTACACGAAGATATCTCAAACAATATCTTTAAAACCGATTGTTCGACACTCTCTAACATGGTGGACAGATCACCATCGTTTAATTCAGGGGGCTTCTTTTGTGCTTCCGACCTGGACTGTAATTTCAACAGATGCAAGTCTCACGGGTTGGGGAGCTGTGTGGGGATCTCTGACGGCACAAGGAGTTTGGGAATCTCAGGAGGTGAGATTACCGATCAATATTTTGGAACTCCGTGCAATTTTCAGAGCTCTTCAGTTTTGGCCTCTTCTGAAGAGAGAATCGTTCATTTGTTTTCAGACAGACAATGTCACAACTGTGGCATACATCAATCATCAAGGAGGGACTCACAGTCCTCTGGCTATGAAAGAAGTATCTCGAATTTTGGTTTGGGCGGAATCCAGCTCCTGTCTAATCTCTGCGGTTCATATCCCAGGTATAGACAATTGGGAAGCGGATTATCTCAGTCGCCAAACGTTGCATCCGGGCGAATGGTCTCTTCACCCAGAGGTATTTCTTCAGATTGTTCGAATGTGGGAACTTCCAGAAATAGATCTGATGGCGTCCCATCTAAACAAGAAACTTCCCAGGTATCTGTCTAGATCCCGGGATCCTCAGGCGGAGGCAGTGGATGCATTATCACTTCCTTGGAAGTATCATCCTGCCTATATCTTTCCGCCTCTAGTTCTTCTTCCAAGAGTAATCTCCAAGATTCTGAAGGAATGCTCGTTTGTTCTGCTGGTAGCTCCGGCATGGCCTCACAGGTTTTGGTATGCGGATCTTGTCCGGATGGCCTCTTGTCAACCGTGGACTCTTCCGTTAAGACCAGACCTTCTGTCACAAGGTCCTTTTTTCCATCAGGATCTGAAATCCTTAAATTTAAAGGTATGGAGATTGAACGCTTGATTCTTGGTCAAAGAGGTTTCTCTGACTCTGTGATTAATACTATGTTACAGGCTCGTAAATCTGTATCTCGAGAGATATATTATAGAGTCTGGAAGACTTATATTTCTTGGTGTCTTTCTCATCATTTTTCTTGGCATTCTTTTAGAATACCGAGAATTTTACAGTTTCTTCAGGATGGTTTAGATAAGGGTTTGTCCGCAAGTTCTTTGAAAGGACAAATCTCTGCTCTTTCTGTTCTTTTTCACAGAAAGATTGCTATTCTTCCTGATATTCATTGTTTTGTACAAGCTTTGGTTCGTATAAAACCTGTCATTAAGTCAATTTCTCCTCCTTGGAGTTTGAATTTGGTTCTGGGAGCTCTTCAAGCTCCTCCGTTTGAACCTATGCATTCATTGGACATTAAATTACTTTCTTGGAAAGTTTTGTTCCTTTTGGCCATCTCTTCTGCCAGAAGAGTTTCTGAATTATCTGCTCTTTCTTGTGAGTCTCCTTTTCTGATTTTTCATCAGGATAAGGCGGTGTTGCGAACTTCTTTTGAATTTTTACCTAAAGTTGTGAATTCCAACAGCATTAGTAGAGAAATTGTGGTTCCTTCATTATGTCCTAATCCTAAGAATTCTAAGGAGAAATCGTTGCATTCTTTGGATGTTGTTAGAGCTTTGAAATATTATGTTGAAGCTACGAAATCTTTCCGTAAGACTTCTAGTCTATTTGTTATCTTTTCCAGTTCTAGAAAAGGCCAGAAAGCTTCTGCCATTTCTTTGGCATCTTGGTTGAAATCTTTAATTCATCTTGCCTATGTGGAGTCGGGTAAAACTCCGCCTCAGAGAATTACAGCTCATTCTACTAGGTCAGTTTCTACTTCCTGGGCGTTTAGGAATGAAGCTTCGGTTGACCAAATCTGCAAAGCAGCAACTTGGTCCTCTTTGCATACTTTTACTAAATTCTACCATTTTGATGTATTTTCTTCTTCTGAAGCAGTTTTTGGTAGAAAAGTACTTCAGGCAGCGGTTTCAGTTTAAATCTTCTGCTTATGTTTTTCGTTAAACTTTATTTTGGGTGTGGATTATTTTCAGCAGGAATTGGATGTCTTTATTTTATCCCTCCCTCTCTAGTGACTCTTGTGTGGAAAGATCCACATCTTGGGTAGTCATTATCCCATACGTCACTAGCTCATGGACTCTTGCTAATTACATGAAAGAAAACATAATTTATGTAAGAACTTACCTGATAAATTCATTTCTTTCATATTAGCAAGAGTCCATGAGGCCCGCCCTTTTTTTGTGGTGGTTATGATTTTGTATAAAGCACAATTATTCCAATTCCTTATTTTATATGCTTTCGCACTTTTTTATCACCCCACTTCTTGGCTATTCGTTAAACTGAATTGTGGGTGTGGTGAGGGGTGTATTTATAGGCATTTTGAGGTTTGGGAAACTTTGCCCCTCCTGGTAGGAATGTATATCCCATACGTCACTAGCTCATGGACTCTTGCTAATATGAAAGAAATGAATTTATCAGGTAAGTTCTTACATAAATTATGTTTTTTTATAGTATTTGGTACTGAATCCATCAGGTCCTGGGCTTTTTCCGGAAGGAATGGATTTAATTGCATTTTGTATTTATTTAATGCTAAATGGGGAGTCTAGTTTATTTGTTCTTTATCCAGTTTGGGTAGATTCACCCCAGCTAGATACTTTGTTATAGCTTGTTTTTTTGCTGATTGAGGCTCTATGTTATCAACGTTTGGGTGCAGGTTGTATAGAGCTGAGAAGTAGGAGCACTCCTCTGCAATGGACAAGCTGTCGTGTTTAAGTTGGCCGGTTTTGTTTTTTAAGTGATGGATATGTGATTTTAGGTGTTTACGTTTCAGTGTTCTGGCCAGCATTTTCCCTGTTTTGTTCCCTTGGTCATAGTATCTTTGGTTCAGTTTGAGGGCCCTTTTTTGTTGCTCCTGTTGTAGGAATGTGTTTAACTCTATTCTTCTTTGAGAGAGGTGGGTTTTGAGTTCAGTGTCTGCGGATTTTTTTTTGTGTTCTTGCTCAAATTGTCAGAGGGTGCGGAGAATGTTGTCAAATTTAATTCTGTGTTGTTTGTTAAGTTTTGCTTTATGTTTCCGAAACTCTCCTCTTATAACACACTTGT
Source organism: Bombina bombina (assembly GCF_027579735.1). NCBI lineage: Eukaryota > Metazoa > Chordata > Amphibia > Anura > Bombinatoridae > Bombina > Bombina bombina. The sequence continues at coordinate 1,009,964,039 of NC_069501.1, read as the reverse complement.
GTGCCTCCCATATGTTTGTCCATGTTATGCCTGGTGTGCTGTTGATCTGAAAATATTCTATGAGTGTTTTTTCTATATCTGGTTGTATTAATGGGTGGTCTAGTAGGCTATCATCGGGCCTCCAAATGTATGGAGTGACTGGGCTGTCTGGCCACACTATTTGGCATATTACTGGTGCATGATCTGACCATGTTGTAGGGTGTATCGATATGTGCTCAATAAGTGTAAGGCCTATGGAGTCTGTGAGGATGTAGTCAATCTTTGAATATGTTCCATGTGGGTTGGAATAGAATGTATAATCTCTGACCATTGGGTGGAGGGTGCGCCATGCATCATGCAAGGCCAAAGTGTTTATTTGATTGTTTATGTGTTTAATGTCTCTCTTTGGTATGCCTGATGATCTCCCTGATGTGTCCATCTCTGGGTTGAGAGGAGTGTTAAAGTCTCCACCTACAAACACTACCCCCTTGGAGCTGTCCAGAATTTTCCCTGAGAGTGTGCGCATGAAGGCTAGTTGTAGCTTGTTTGGGAAGTAAACATTTATTATTGTGATTGGACGTCCATGCAACAGTCCTGTCAGTATGAGTATTCTACCCTCTGTGTCTTTTTCTATGTTTGTAATTACTAGTGGCACATTATGTTTAATTATTATGCCCATGCCACACTTCTTTGTCGGGCCAGAGGAGAAGTGTGCTGTAGGGTATGTGTGATTATGCCATTTGGGTTCTAAGCCTTTTTTGAAGTGGGTCTCCTGCAGTAAGACTATATCCCCTTTTAGCCTGTGTAGGTCGTGTAGTATTATTGATCTTTTTTGGGGTATGTTGAGGCCTTTGACATTGATCGATATAGGGCCCGATCCGATATGCAGCGTCGCCCGCAAAAGCCGACAACGCCGAAATTTGCGCTGGTTTGGTATCCTATATATGGCGTAACCTAGAAGTTACGCTCATATATTTCTGCCTTCGCCCGTAGTTTTTTGGGCCATAGGCAGGTATACCAAACCCACGCAGTTTGGTATCCAATATACAGCGTAAGGACTTACGTGGCGAAAATGGAGAAATCTTACTCCATTTTCACCTCGCCACAAAATGCAGCCGTAGTAAGCCTTACACTGTCTATTGGAGCCCCGTAACTCCCTAAACTACTTGCAAAATAAACCTAACACCTAACGCATGCGCGATGTCTACCTGTCAACCGCGATCCCCCGCCGCAATCCCTAATAAAGTATTTAACCACTAAACCACCGCACACGGACCCCGCCGCCACCTACATTAAAAGTATAACCCCCTAATGTGATCCCCCTACAGCCAATCGGAATTAAGGTAGAAAAATCTGATTGGCTGATTGAATCAGCCAATCAGATTCAAGTTCAATCCAATTGGGTGATTGGTTTAGCCAATCGGATTGAACTTGAATCTGATTGGCTGATTCAATCAGCCAATCAGATTTTTCTACCTTAATTCCGATTGGCTGATAGAATCCTATCAGCCAATCGGAATTCGACGGACGTCATCTTGGATGACGTCATTTAAAGGTACCTCATTCCTCGTTTAGTCTTCATGCCGGATGGATGCTCCGCGGCGGAGGAGCGAAGAAAAAAGATTGAAGATGCCGCTTTGCTTGAAGACATCGCCAGATGGAAGAAGACTTCACTGCCGCTTGATTGAAGACATCGCCGGATGGAAGAAGACTTCACTGCCGCTTGATTGAAGACATCGCCCGGATGGAAGAAACTTCTCTGCCGCTTGATTGGACATCACCCGGATCGGATGAAGAGTTCTGCCCGGCTGGGTGAAGACAAGGTAGGGAGATCTTCAGGGGGGTAGTGTTAGGTTTTTTTAAGGGGGGTTTGGGTGGGTTTAGAATAGTGGTATGTGGGTGTTGGGTTGTAATGTTGGGGGGTGGTATTGTGGGGTTTTTTACAGGCAAAAGAGCTGTTTTCTTTGGGGCATGCCCCGCAAAAGGCCCTTTTAAGGGCTGGTAAGGTATAATGCTGTGAACCTTTTTAATTTAGAATAGGGTAGGGAATTTTTTTTATTTTGGGGGGCTTTATTATTTTATTAGGGGGCTTAGAATAGGTGTAATTAGCTTAAAAATCTTGTAATATTTTTTTTATTTTTTGTAATTTAGTGTTTGGTTTTTTTTGTAGTTTAGTTTATTTTATTGTATTTTAGTTTAGATATTTGTAGTTTATTTAATTTATTGATAGTGTAGGTGTATTTGTAACTTAGGTTAGGATTTATTTTACAGGTAAATTGGTAATTATTTTAACTAGGTAGTTATTAAATAGTTATTAACTATTTAATAGCTATTGTACCTAGTTAAAATAAATACCAAGTTACCTGTAAAATAAATATAAACCCTAAAATAGCTACAATGTAATTATTAATTACATTGTAGCTATCTTAGGGTTTATTTTATAGGTAAGTATTTAGATTTAAATAGGAATATTTTAATTAATAATATTAATATAAATTAGATTTATTTTAATAAGAATTTAGTTAGGGATGTTAGAGTTAGATAGGGTTATTATACTTAATATATATATATATATATATATATATATATATATATATATATATATATATATATATATATATATATAATATAATAACGATATTAACCCTAATATTATTAGGGTCAATATAGTTACTATATATAATATAATAACTATATTAACTATATTAACCCTAATATAATTAGGGTTAATATAGTTAATATAGCTGGCGGCGGTGTAGGGGGATTAAATTAGGGGTTAATATTTTTAAAATAGATGGCGGCGGTGTAAGGGGCTCACTTTAGGGGGTAGGTAAGGTAGATGGCGGCGGTGTAAGGGGCTCACTATAGGGGGTAGGTAAGGTAGATGGCGGCGGGGTAGGGGCTCACTTTAGGGGGTAGGTAAGGTAGATGGCGGCGGGGTAGGGGCTCACTTTAGGGGGTAGGTAAGGTAGATGGTGGTGGGGTAGGGGCTCACATTAGGGGGTTATAGATTTAATATAGCTGGCGGCGGGGTCCGGGAGCGGCAGTTTAGGGGTTAATAACTTTATTAGGTGGCGGCGGGGTCCGGGAGCGGTGGTTTAGGGGTTAATACATTTTTTATTGTTAGGATAGTAAGGGGGGATAGCAGATAGAGGGTTAGATGTGTCGGGCTATGTGTGGGAGGCGTGTTAGACAGTACGGGAGATTTAATAACTTTAGTCAGGTTTTGTAGGCGCCGGCAGTTGCTAAAGTGCCGTAAGTCACTGGCGATTCCAAAATTTGTACTTACGCAGATTTCTGGACATCGCTGGTTTGTCAGACTTACGTCACTTTAGCCTCTGACGGCGCCGTATATAGGATAGCTCAAGTTGCAAGCTGAAACTGTGGGCAGCAGGGATTCTCTCGCTTGCGTCGCAAACTACGATCTTTATTGGATCGCGCCCATAATGTTTATTGCTTGTGGCTTGGGCGTCGCGTGCATTTCTGTTACGTGAGAGAGGTGGTGGGTGTACAACTGTTTGTGACCTTGGGTTTGGGGGAGGGTTGAGCGGTCTAATGCGCCTCGTTGGGTTCTTCAGTCACTAGGTATCAGTGATTTAAGTTTGCCTTACAATTGGGGTTAAAGAGGGATCAGGTTTAAGGGGGTGAGGGGGGAAGGAGGGGAGAAGAGTCAGAAGGGTTTTCAAAAGAAAACAACAATATAATCACTGTAACAGATCATTAACAATTATATTATTAAACAACAAATAAACAGTAGTTCAGTAACCTGGGTGCAGATAGGGAGTATGGGGGCCCTCATCTCTTGGGGCACCTATTTTCATTGGTGTTGAGGCTTGTACCGTGTATTCCACGTCACTTGACATCCCCCCGAAGGATGGTATTCTATTGGTCAGCTGTGTTATTAAATAGCTTTAATTACCGTAATTAATGTCCATGTTCCAGCATGGAATTCAGGGGTTGAGAGGGAGTGTTATGGGAGTTTGGGTCTTCTATGCTACCAGCATATTGTTACTCTACTACTTTGTCCCACAGCTGAGGGTTAGACATTCTAAAGAATCTAAAGCCATGTGGGTGATTTTTATACTTTGTGAACACTAGTGTGTGCAGGTACTCAGGTGTGTCACTGTAATTGCACTGTCAGAGCAAAACCATAACAACAATTTATAACAACATTAACATATGTACATTCTTGTGATCATACTCATCTATCCTGTAGTAAGGATGGCATTCAGTGAGACAGTAAGTCCATGAGTGTCTTTTGTCAAGAGCTTTTCTTTGGGGTCCTCTTCATCTACATGTTCGAGGCTGGCGGTGGGGTTGGTTTTGTTTTGTCCATGATCTTTTGGATCATAGATCCTCTGTTTCTCTGTTGTTGTAGGTGATCTGTAGGCGTTGGGATCTGTATCTGTAGCACTTCGCTGAATGTTGATAGGTCATCTGGTTAGCGTAGTGTTGCTGACTTGTCTCCTCTCGTTGCAGTGATGCTAACTGGGAATCCCCACCTGTATGGGATTTTTTATGCTCTCAACACTGCTGTCACAAATTGTAAGTCTCTCCGTTTCTGTAAAGTGGCGGGGCTCAAGTCTGTGAAGATTTGGATGTTTATGCCGGCATGTGTGAGTTAATGTTTCTGACGTGAATGTCTCAGTATATCCTCTTTGTCTAAGTAGTTGAGGAATTTCCCTATAATGTCCCTTGTTGGGGCTTTTGCAGGTGGTTTCACTCTCAGTGCTCTATGGGCACGTTCGATGACTATGCAGGTATCCTGGGATGGCGGGGGTTGGATGCTTTCTGGTACTCCTCTTATCCGCAGGTTGTTTCTGCGCCCCCTGTTATCCAAATCTTCCACTTTCTCCATGAGATTGTGTATGGTTTCTTCTTGGTCATAAGAAAGTTGGGACAGGTGGTTTATATCTTGTGTCGCAGTGATATGTCCCTCTTCCAATGTGGACAGTTTGCGTTCTACTTTTTTAATGTCTTTTTCATTTCATTGAACATGTCTCTCATGTCAGACATAGCAGTTTTGATATCATCTTTTGTTGCCAGGTGTAGCAGGTCTGCTTTGGTGATTTCAGAGGACATATCATCAGTTTGCACGTCCATTGCTTGTGCTGTTTTTTGAGCCATCTCTGCTGCGTCAGGGACTTTTTTTGGGTTGCTTTCTATGGGCTGTAGATATTGATTGATCTTGGCTTTAGCTGGTGTATCTAGTTTTGGATGTTTTTTAGCTGGCATAACAGTGGATTTTTATCTTATTAATATTATCCGAGCTTGTGGTGATGTGCACTTCCAGCTTGCCCTTGTTGTCTGTCTGTGAGCAGGATGGGGGTACTGTGGGCACACAATGTGTTTGTTTGGCAGTTAGGTAACTTTGCTTATTCTGTGTTCAATGGGAATTGCCCCCTACGTATTTTGGCATATGATGATAGGCATATAGTTGACTTCTGTGGCCTTTGCAGGTTGTACTAGCCGCAGTTTAATCTTTTACTGTCATGAGATGCGGCTTCTTGATGCTGATTGTCTGCCTCCACGTGGTCAGCGTGGGCTCTGTACTTAGTGCAATACTTTGTTTGACGAGTCCCTTTTTTATAATTTTTTTTTTATATTTTTTTTTATTTTGTCTAGTATGAGTGTTTTTACTATTAAACTTCTAAACTCCTGTATCCGCTCTCCCTTTTGTTTAGGGTGCAGTTTCACCTTTTCCCTGGCAGTTTTGTTATTTTAATCTGTTTACCTCTGTATGGCTATTTATCGTAGCGCTGATTATGCCTCTGATATATGTTGTGGCCGCATGTAGGGGTGCCTATGCTGTTGTATGTTAGCTTGGGGGATATCACAGTGCTCACCCTTTTGTGATCATTGCGGTGCTCCGGCAATTCCTTTTGTGACTCTGCTCTGCAGTTCCGGCCGTTGCCGTTTTGCTCTGCGTGGCTGTGGTCTTCCTCTGACCGGACAAGTTTTCTGAGCTCTCCTTTACGGCTCTGCCTGACAGAGCCAGTCACCTGAAGCTGTGGGTTGCTTTGTGCTTCCGATGTTCCGCTGCGTCCGGGCCACAGATCTAGGCAGCAAAGTTCCGGTGTGGGCTAGTTGCGGCGGTATGTGCTTTTTCTCCCTCTTCGCCGATGTATAACAGTGCTGAGGTGATCGCCTAGTCCCACGCTACAATTTATATTGTTTTTCCACCTACATGCTGGCTTTGAGGTGCCTTGCTGGAGACTTTGGGCCCAGGAGCTTCTCTATCTTGTGGCCATTACGCTGTGCGGCCAAGCTCCATCCCCCGCCGACACCTACATTATATTTATTAACCCCTAATCTGCCTTCCCCAATGTCGCTGCAACCTACCTACACTTCTTAACCCCTAATCTGCCACCCCCAACGTCACCGCCTCTATAATAAACATATTAACCTCTAATCTGCCGTCCCTAACATCGCCGCCACCTACCTACATTTATTAACCCCTAATCTGCCACCCCCAACATTGCCGCCGCCACTATTCTAAATTTATTAACCCCTAAACCTAAGTCTAACCCTAACACCCCCTAACTTAAATAAAATTTAAATAAATCTAAATAAAATTACTATCATTAACTACATTATTCCTATTTAAAACTAAATGCTTACCTATAAAATAAACCCTAAGCTAGCTACAATATAACTAATAGTTACATTGTACCTAGCTTGGGGTTTATTTTTATTTTACAGGCAAGTTTGTATTTATTTTAACTAGGTAGAATAATTATTAAATAGTTATTAACTATTTAATAACTACCTAGATCAAATAAATACAAAAGTACCTGTAAAATAAAACCTAACCTAAGTTACAATTACACCTAACACTACACTATAATTAAATTAATTCCCTAAATTAAATACAATTAAATACAATTAAATAAAAGTATCTAAAGTACAAAAAAACAAAACACTAAATTACAGAAAATAAAACAAATTACAAGATTTTTAAACTAATTACACCTAATCTAATCCATAACAAAATAAAAAAGCCCCCCAAAATAAAAAAAAGCCCTACCCTACACTAAATTACAAAATTACACTTAATGCCTTTTGAGGGGCATTGCCCCAAAGTAATCAGCTCTTTTACCTGTAAAAAAAAATTACAAATCCCCCCCCAACATTAAAACCCACCACCCACACAACCAACCCTACTCTAAAACCCACCTAATACCCCCTTAAAAAAAACTAACACTAACCCCTTGAAGATCACCTTACCGGGAGAAGTCTTCATCCAACCGGGCCGAAGTCCTCAACGAAGCCGGGAGAAATCTTCATCCAAGCCGGGCGAAGTGGTCCTTCAGATGGGCAGAAGTCTTCATCCATCCGGCGCAGAGCGGGTCCATCTTCAAGACATCCGGCGCGGAGCATTCTCTTCCAACGAAGTCTTCTTACTAAATGATGATTCCTTTAAGTGACGTCATCCAAGATGGTGTCCCTTCAATTCCGATTGGCTGATAGAATTCTATCAGCCAATCGGAATTAAGGTAGAAAAAATCCTATTGGCTGAGGCAATCAGCCAATAGGATTGAAGTTCAATCCTATTGGCTGATCCAATCAGCCAATAGGATTGAACTGGCATTCTATTGGCTGTTCCAATCAGTCAATAGAATGCCAGCTCAATCCTATTGGCTGATTGTATTAGCCAATAGAATTTTTTCTACCTTAATTCCGATTGGCTGATAGTATTCTATCAGCCAATCAGAATTGAAGGGATGCCATCTTGGATGACGTCACTTAACCCCTTAATGACCACAGCACTTTTCCATTGTCTGTTCGTTTGGGACCAAGGCTATTTTTACATTTTTGCGGTGTTTGTGTTTAGCTGTAATTTTCCTCTTACTCATTTACTGTACCCACACATATTATATACAGTTTTTCTCGCCATTAAATGGACTTTCTAAAGATACCATTATTTTCATAATATCTTATAATTTACTATAAAAAAAATTATAAAATATGAGGAAAAATTGAAAAAAAAACACTTTTTCTAACTTTGACCCCCAAAATCTGTTACATATCTACAACCACCAAAAAACACCTATGCTAAATAGTTTCTAAATTTTGTCTTGAGTTTAGAAATACCCAATGTTTACATGTTCTTTGCTTTTTTTGCAAGTTATAGGGCCATAAATACAAGTAGCACTTTGCTATTTCCAAACCATTTTTTTTTTCAAAATTAGCGCTAGTTACATTAGAACACTGATATCTGTCAGGAATCTCTGAATATCAATTGACATGTATATATTTTTTTTTAGTAGACAACCCAAAGTATTGATCTAGGCCCATTTTGGTATATTTCTTGCCACCATTTCACCGCCAAATGCGATCAAATAAAATTTTTTTTCACTTTTTCACAAATTTTTTCACAAACTTTAGGTTTCTCACTGAAATTATTTACAAACAGCTTGTGCAATTATGGCACAAATGGTTGTAAATTCTTCTCTGGGATCCCCTTTGTTCAGAAATAGCAGACTTATATGGCTTTGGTGTTGCTTTTTGGTAATTAGAAGGCCGCTAAATGCCGCTGCGCACCACACGTGTATTATGCCCAGCAGTGAAGGGGTTAATAAGGGAGCATGTAGGGAGCTTTTTGGGGTAATTTTAGCTTTAGTGTAGTGTAGTAGACAACCCCAAGTATTCATCTAGGCCCATTTTGGTATATTTCATGCCACCATTGCACCGCCAAATGCGATAAAATTAAAAAAAACGTAAAATTTTTCACAATTTTAGGTTTCTCACTGAAATCATTTACAAACAGCTTGTGCAGTTATGGCACAAATGGTTGTAAATGCTTCTCTGGGATCCCCTTTGTTCAGAAATAGCAGACATATATGGCTTTGGCGTTGCTTTTTGGTATTTAGAAGGCCGCTAAATGCCGCTGCGCATCACACGTGTATTATGGCTAGCAATGAAGGGGTTAATTAGGTAGCTTGTAGGGAGCTAACAGGGTTAATATTAGATTTAGTGTAGAGCTCAGCCTCCCACCTGAAACATCAGACCCCCTGATCCCTCCCAAACAGCTCTCTTCCCTCCCCCACCCCACAATTGTCCCCGCCATCTTAAGTACTGGCAGAAAGTCTGCCAGTACTAAAATAAAAGCTATATTTGTTTTTTTGTTGTTGATTTTTTTAAAGCATATTTACATATGCTGCTGTGTACAATCCCCCCTTAGCCCCCAACCTCACTGATCCCCCCCAAACAGCTCTATAACCTTCCCACTCTAACTTAATGTGCGCCATCTTGGGTACCCAGTTTAGAAGAAAAAATGTTTTTTTTTTTAATTTTTTTAAACTTTTCTGTAGTGTAGCGTCCCCCCCCACATAACCAACCCCCCCACCCCTCCACAATCTCTTTTTGTGCTTTTGCACAAACAAGATTAGGCCACTTTTTACTAAAAAACATTTTCCGTAGTGTAGCAGTTCCCACCCGCTCCCGCCCCGTGCACGCGCCCGCGCGCGCCCCCCGACGGTCCCGCCCCCGATCCCACCCCCCTTGACATCACACGGCACACCGATGGCCGCCCACCCGCCTCCCAAGTCGGCTCCCACCCACCAACGATACCGGCCACCGATGTCTGGTGCAAAGAGGGCCACAGAGTGGCTCTCTCTGCATCGGATGGCCATGTAAGGTTATTGCAGGATGCCTCCATATCGAGGCATCACTGCAATAACCGGAAAGCAGCTGAAAGCGAGCAGGATCGCTTCCAGCTGCTTTCCACACCGAGGACGTGCAGGGTACGTCCTCAGGCGTTAACTGCCTTTTTTTTGAGGACGTACCCTGCACGTCCTCGGTCATTAAGGGGTTAAAGGAACCATAATTTACTAAGAAGACTTCATTGGAAGAGGATGCTCCACGCCGGATGTCTTGAAGATGGACCCCCTCTGCGCCGTATGAATGAAGATAGAAGATGCCATCTGGATGAAGACTTCTGCCCGTCTCGAGGACCACTTCGCCCGGCTTGGATGAAGACTTCTCCCGGCTTTGTTGAGGACTTCGGCCCGGTTGGATGAAGACTTCTCCTGGTAAGGTGATCTTCAAGGGGTTAGTGTTAGGTTTTTTTAAGGGGGTGTTGGGTGGGTTTTAGAGTAGGGTTGGTTGTGTGGGTGGTGGGTTTTAATGTTGGGGGGGATTTGTAATTTTTTTTTACAGGTAAAAAAGCTGATTACTTTGGGGCATTGCCCCGCAAAAGGCCCTTTTTTATTTTGGGGGGGGGGGGGCTTTTTTATTTTGTTAGGGGATTAGATTAGGTTTAATTAGTTTAAAAATCTTGTAATTTGTTTATTATTTTCCGTAATTTAGTGTTTTGGTTTTTTTGTACTTTAGCTAATTTTTTTTAATTGTATTTAATTGTATTTAATTTAGGGAATTAATTTAATTATAGTGTAGTGTTAGGTTTTATTTTACAGGTAAATTTGTCTTTATTTTACCTAGGTAGTTATTAAATAGTTAATAACTATTTAATAACTATTCTACCTAGTTAAAATAAATACAAAATTGCCTGTAAAAAAAACAAAAAAACCCTAAGCTAGCTACAATGTAACTATTAGTTATATTGTAGCTAGCTTAGGGTTTATTTTATAGGTAAGTATTTAGTTTTAAATATGAATAATTTAGTTAATGATAGTTATTTTTATTTAGATTTATTTAAATTATATTTAAGTTAGGGGAGTTAGGGTTTTGGTTAGACTTAGATTTAGGGGTTAATAACTTTAATATAGTGGCGGCAACGTTGGGGGCGGCAGATTAGGGGTTAATAAATGTAGGTATGTGTCGGCGATGTTAGGGATGGCAAATTAGGGGTTAATCATATTTAACTAGTGTTTGCAATGCGGGGGTGCGGCGGTTTAGGGGTTAATATATTTATTATAGTGGCGGCGATGTCCGGTCGGCAGATTAGGGGTTAAAAATTTTATTTTAGTGTTTGCGATGTGGGGGGGGCCTCGGTTTAGGGGTTAATAGGTAGTTTATGGGTGTTAGTGTACTTTTTAGCACTTTAGTTAAGAGTTTTATGCTATGGTGTTGTAGTGTAAAACTCATAACTACTGACTTTAAAATGCGGTACCAGTCTTGACAGGAGAGGGTGTACCGCTCACTTTTTGTCAGACTCATAATACCGGCGCTATGCAAGTCCCTTTGAAAAAAGAGGATACGCAATTTATGTAAGTGGATTTGCGGTATTTCCAAGTCTGGCCAAAAAAGTGAGCGGTACACCTGTACCTGCAAGACTCGTAATACCAGCGGGCATTAAAAAGCAGCGTTAGGACCGGTTAAACGCTGCTTTTTAAGCCTAAAGCGAAACTCATAATCTAGCCGATTTTGTTTTTCAAAAAGACAATATTATCTACAGTGTGATCTTATCTATACATATAACAGGCCTCCCAAATTGTGAAGCAGGTTTGTGAGTTATGAAAGGATATATTCAGGTAAGTGGCCTTTTTTAAGAACTCTTGACGTAAATTCATGGTGACAGAAATCTAAAGAGTAACCCAATTAATGTACCAGAAACTTCTTGTCTTAATGTTTATTTTCATTTGTAAGATGTTGATTTTTATCTAAGTTATCACACAAACATATTTTTAACCCTGTTACATAGATGTGCAAAAATTATTTAGAGTGATAGAAGGGTCAAAACTGAATTGTGCATAAGTACATTTCAGTTTTAAATAAAAGTAATTTTGCAAAATACTTTCATTGGCAAAAATGCTTCTAGCAAAAGTTATTTCTGTTTTTCAGGGGCATACTCACATATGCTTTGAGGGCCCATGCATCAGTATATAAACCCCATGCCTTCTCAGAGAGTCAGCAGTGGCTATGGCATAAATTATGTCTTAAAGGACAAACAGGCAGAGCAGTATCCGTTTAAATAATACTTAGCATTTATTGTTCCATACAGAAATATATTAAAAAGTCAAAAATCCACACCATTTTTTACTTTTAAATATGTTCCTGTATGAAACAATAAATGCTAAGTATTATTTAAACGGATACTGCTCTGCCTGTTTGTTCTTTATGCACTTTTGTTCAGCATAGAGCACTATCCACCCTTAAAATAAAATAAAAAGAAACGTATTTGCGCTAGTGGTGACACAAAGTAAACACAGCTGAAGCATATATCCGCAAATCTAAGTAATGAGCAAATAAGACTGAGGATCAGAAATATAGGGATACAATTCAAAGTATATGCTACCTATAGTATAAGACAATAGAAGACAAAGCACTAAGTTATACTAGAGATATATGTGTGGCTAATTAAAAAAGGTGATAAAAATATATCATAATTTAATACAACAATTTATACAACAAAATGTATATCATTTCATAATTGATTATACATCATTAAAAATGGGTATCCCAAACATATAACATAAAACAAATAGGTCTTAAGAGCAGACCTAACGTTAAAATATAGAAAGAAACCCACAAAAAGAAATCCACAGAGTGCAAACTAGAAGTAATCACAAAAGTAACGCCTAGATTTTGGGTTCTGCGGCCAAAGGGGTGCGTTAGCTGCGCATGCTTTTTCCCCCCCGCACCTTTTAAACAACGCTGGTATTGAGAGTTCTCAGAAGGGCTGCGTTAGGCTCCAAAAAGGGAGCGTACAGGCATATTTACCGCCACTGCAACTCTCAATACTAGCGGTGCTTACGGACGCGGCCAGCTTCAAAAACGTGCTCGTGCACGATTCCCACATAGGAAACAATGGGACAGTTTGAGCTGAAAAAAAACACCTGCAAAAAAGCAGCGTTCAGCTCCTAACGCAGCCCCATTGTTTCCTATGGGGAAACGCTTCCTAAGTCTGCACCTAACACCCTAACATGTACCCCGAGTCTAAACACCCCTAACCTTACACTTATTAACCCCTAATCTGCCGCCCCCGCTATCGCTGACCCCTGCATATTATTTTTAACCCCTAATCTGCCGCCCCCAACGTCGCCGCCACCTACCTACAATTATTAACCCCTAATCTGCCGACCGGACCTCACCGCTATTCTAATATAATAAATGTATTAACCCCTAAAGCTAAGTCTAACTCTAACCCTAACACCCCCCTAAGTTAAATATAATTTTATTCTAACAAAATAAAATAATTCTTATTAAATAAATTAATCCTATTTAAATCTAAATACTTACCTGTAAAATAAACCCTAATATAGCTACAATATAAATAATAATTATATTGTAGCTATTTTAGGATTAATATTTATTTTACAGGCAACTTTGTATTTATTTTAACCAGGTACAATAGCTATTAAATAGTTAATAACTATTTAATAATTACCTAGTTAAAATAATTACAAAATTACCTGTAAAATAAATCCTAACCTAAGTTACAATTAAACCTAACACTACACTATCAATAAATTAATTAAATAAACTACAATTATCTACAATTAAATCAACTAAACTAAATTACAAAAAACAAACAAACACTAAATTACAAAAAAAAATTACAAAAAAACAAACACTAAATTACAAAAAATAAAAAAGATTACAAGAATTTTAAACTAATTACACCTACTCTAAGCCCCCCAAAATAAAAAAATGCCCTACCCTATTCGAAAATAAAAATTGTAAAGCTCTTTTACCTTACCAGCCCTTAAAAGGGCCTTTTGCGGGGCATGCCCCAAAGAAAACAGCTCTTTTGCATTTAAATAAACATACAATACCCCCCCAACATTACAATTACAACAACATTACAACCCACCACCCACATACCCCTAATCTAACCCAAACCCCCCTTAAAAAACCTAACACTAACCCCCTGAAGAGGGTCCGAAGTCTTCCTCCTATCCGGCAAGAAGAGGTCCAGAAGAGGCTCCGAAGTCTTCATCCTATCCGGCAAGAAGAGGAGATCCGGACCGGCAAACATCTTCATCCAAGCGGCATCTTCTATCTTCTTCCATCCGGCGCGGAGCGGGACCATCTTGAAGCAGCCGACACGGATCCATCCTCTTCCAACGACGTCCTAAGTCCGAATGAAGGTTCCTTTAAATGACGTCATCCAAGATGGTGTCCCTCGAATTCCGATTGGCTGATAGGATTCTATCAGCCAATCGGAATTAAGGTAGGAAAAATCTGATTGGCTGATTGAATCAGCCAATCAGATTCAAGTTCAATCCGATTGGCTGATCCAATCAGCCAATCAGATTGAGCTCGCATTCTATTGGCTGATCGGAACTATTTATTATAGGATTTGTGAGGCGGATTAGGGGTTAATACATTTATTATAGTAGCGGTGAGGTCCGTTCGGCAGATTAGGGGTTAATAATTGTAGTTAGGTAGCGGTGACGTTGGGGGGGGGCAGATTAGGGGGTAATAAATATTATGTAGGGGTCGGCGATGTTAGGGGCAGCATATTAGGGGTACATAGGGATAATGTAGGTTGCGGCGGTGTGCGGTTGGCAGATTAGGGGTTAAAAAAAATTAATAGAGTGGCGGCGATGTGGGGGGGCCTCGGGTTTAGGGGTACATAGGTAGTTTATGGGTGTTAGTGTACTTTAGAGCACAGTAGTTAAGAGCTTTATGAACCGGCGTTAGCCCAGAAAGCTCTTAACTCCAGAGTTCTAACGCTCACTTCAGCCAAGACTCTAAATACCAGCGTTAGAAAGATCCCATTGAAAAGATAGGATACGCAAATGGCGTAAGGGGATGATCTGCGGTATGGAAAAGTCGCGGCTGGAAAGTGAGCGTTAGACCCTTTCCTGACTGACTCTAAATACCAGCGAGCGGCCAAAACCAGCGTTAGGACCCCCTAACGCTGGTTTTGACGGCTAACGCAGAACTCTAAATTTAGGCGTAAGAAAATAAGGAAATCTAAGACTGGACACATATAGGATTAAACAATGGACAAAAAACAAAAACACAGCAGCAAATAAACACTAAAATGTCACTAATAATGAAACAGAACGCAACTGAAGCAAGTACACATCAATGCTACAGAGACGTTAAAATTACTGCAAGACAAATGCAAGATAAATGCAAAAAAGAGGACTTCCTTCAAAAAAGGCATACGTATTTATAAAACTTAATACGGCATCTCTGATGAAGTGAACTTGAAGAATTGAATGTCAAATTCCTCTCTTTTGGGCAATTTTGCTCCAGTTATACACAAATTTGCAGTTCGAGTGCTGCCTGCACAGTGTCCTCTGTAAGAAGCAGAGAAAAAACTTTTCTCAAAATAGTGCTGAATAGCAGTCGAATAGAAAGTATATCCGGACTTACAGTTAAGAACTCTGCAATCCGCTCCCACTGCAATCCTCTCACTGAGGATAACACTGTCTTTAGAATAAGACTCGTTCAGCTGTTTCAGCCATTTCAGCGTCCGCTTATAGGAGCAGGTAGTGAAGTCACAAATGTCTGGATGTTCAGACTACGGACGCCTGCATCCACCTAAAACAGAAAGCAGAAGCAACGCGATTCAAATAGTCTTTATCAAGCTTCTGTTGTGAGTCCAGAAAACTACTTCTTTTATAGCCGATTGATTTATTGGGCATGCACTATTCTTATGGGTTATTGCTCTAACATATAAAACATAAAACATATAACATAAAACAAGATTCATCACTATTTAAAATGTTACAATGTTACAATGATCGGTACATATATTGTTAGATTTAAAGGAAATAGCGTACAAACTACATGGAAGAGCCTAAAATTATCCTAAGAATATACCTAAAATTGCCTATGAAAAACAGATGAAGATAGTCTTAAATACACTAATCAGAGATACGATTTATGTGAAAATAAGACCTTTTCAGAAAGCTAATTTTTGCGTATGTAATAAATAACATAAATAACATAAACAGACCCTATAGCCTTTATTGTAGTTGGGATTTACAATATTACAGACTGACCACTATACTGCCTCAAATTGATTTTACTATAGGTTAGGATAACCTGATACGTTTTATTTTCAGCCTTGCCTTACACATATCAGATTGAGAATATCATATATACCACAGAGAGTATAGTTTAAAATTCACACGAAATTCCAGAATACTACTAAAATTTAGTTAGATAAATGTATTATATATAACCATATGTCCAAGCTACTATAATATTAGTATTCTAAATCTACAGAGTATAAACAGAGTATAGACAACTCTTAAAGCTTATTGAAATATTATGATATATAAAAAGAATGTATAAGAAATATATTAAAAAATATTAAATACTAAACATGCTGCTAAAAATGTATCAAAAAATGTATCAAAAAGAGAGAAAATATATTGCAAAAAAATTATAAAATATATTATAAAAACAGGTCATATTAAATGAATAAATAGCTGAATATATTGGCCTCTAGTTGTCAACGTGTCTACTTTACCTGCCTTCGCCAGCCCAATACGCTCGCCTACCATCGCCGCCATGGACCTGAAAAATTCCGCTAAAGTTATCAATAAAGCTGTCAAAAAGCCGCGCTCCAAGTACGGGGCGATGAGCAGCGGACTGTGATAGTTATCACTCATCCGATCTCGCTGCTCTTCGGCTTTTTGACAGCTTTATTGACAAGCTGTCACTAAGCACCCACACTAAACTACACTGTTCTACCCCCTATACCGGCGCCCCTGGAGCCCCCCGCAACTATAATAAATGTATTAACCCCTAAACCGCCGCTCCCGGACATCGCCGCAACTATAATAAATGTATTAACCCTTAAACCGCCGCTCCCGGAGCCCACCGCCACCTACATTATACCTAGTAACCCCTATTCTGCCCCCCCTATACCGCCGCCACCTATAATAAATTTATTAACCCCTATCCTGCCGATCCCGGACCCCGCCGCAATTAAATAAATTGTTTAACCCCTAAACCGCTGCTCCCGGAGCCCACCGCCACCTACATTATACCTAGTAACCCCTATCCTGCCCCCCCTATACCGCCGCCACCTATAATAAATTTATTAACCCCTATCCTGCCGATCCCGGACCCCACCGCAACTAAATAAATTGTTTAACCCCTAAACCGCCGCTCCCGGACCCCGCCGCCACCTATATTAAAAGTATTAACCCCTAATCTGCCCCCCTACACCGTCGCCACCTATAATACATTTAATAAACCCCTATCCTGCCCCCCCTACACCGCCGCAACTATAATAAAATTATTAACCCCTAAACCTAAGTCTAACCCTAACCCTAACACCCCCCTAACTTAAATATTAATTAAATACATCTAAATAAATGTAACTCTTATTAAATTAATTATTCCTATTTAAAACTAAATACCTTTAAAATAAACCCTAATATAGCTACAATATAAATAATAATTTTATTGTAGCTATCTTAGGATTTATTTTTATTTTACAGGCAAATTTCAATTTATTTTAACTAGGTACAATAGCTATTAAATAGTTATTAACTATTTAATACCTACCTAGTTAAAATAAAGAGAAAATTACCTGTAAAATAAAAAAATAACCTAAGTTACAATTACACCTAACACTACACTATACTTAAATAAATTATTCCTATTTAAAACTAAATACTTACCTGTAAAATAAACCATAAGATAGCTACAATGTAATTAATAATTACATTGTAGCTATTTTAGGATTTATATTTATTTTACAGGTAACTTTGTATTTATTTTAGCTAGTTAGAATAGTTATTAAATAGTTATTAACTATTTCATAACTACCTAGCTAAAAGAAATACAAAATTACCTGTAAAATAAATCCTAACCTAAGTTACAATTAAACCTAACACTACACTATCATTAAATTAATTAAATAAATTACCTACAAATAACTACAATTAAATACAATTAAATAAACTAACTAAAGTACAAAAAATAAAAAAAGCTGTTACAAAAAATAAATATTACAACAATTTTAAGCTACTTACACCTAATCTAAGCCCCCTAATAAAATAACAAAGCCCCCCTAAATAAAAAAATGCCCTACCCTATTCTACATTAAAAAGTTACCAGCTCTATTACCTTACCAGCCATTAAAAGGGCCTTTTGCAGGGCATGCCCCAAAGAAAACAGCTCTTTTGCCTGTGAAATAAAAATACAACCCCCCCAACATTAAAACCCACCACCCACATACCCCTACTCTAACCCAAACCCCCCTTAAATAAACCTAACACTACCCCCCCTCCAAGCGGCGTCTTCAATCTTCATCCATCTGGAGCAGAGCCATCTTCAGACGAGCCGACGCAGAGCTATCCTCTTCCCGACGACTAACGACGAATGACGGTACCTTTAAGTGACGTCATCCAAGATGGAGTCCCTTCAATTCCAATTGGCTGATAGGATTCTATCAGCCAATCAGAATTAAGGTAGGAAAAATTTGATTGGCTGATTTAATCAGCCAATCAGAATGAAGTTCAATCCGATTGGCTGATCCAATCAGCCAATCAGATTGAGCTCGCATTCTATTGGCTGTTCCGATCAGCCAATAGTGTTAGGTTTAATTGTAACTTAGGTTAGGATTTATTTTACAGGTAAGTATTTAGTTTTAAATAGGATTAATTCAGTTAATAAGAGAAATATTATTTAGATTTATTTAATTAATATTTAAGTTAGGGAGGTGTTAGGGTTAGTGTTAGACTTAGGTTTAGGGGTTAATAATTTTATTACAGTGGCGGCGGTGTAGGGGGGCAGGATAGGGGTTAATAAATTTATTATAGGTGGTGACGGTGTAGGGGGGGCAGATTAGGGGTTAATAAGTTTAATATAGGTGGCGACGGGGTCCGGGAGCAGCGGTTTAGGGGTTAAACAATTTATTTAGTTGCGGCGGGGTCCAGGATCAGCAGGATAGGGGTTAATAACTTTATTATAGGTGGCAACGTTGTAGAGGGGGCAGGATAGGGGTTAATAGGTATTATGTAGGTGGCGGCGGGATCCGGGAGCGGCGGTTTAGGGGTTAATACATATATTATAGTTGCAGCGGGGACCGGGAGCAGCGGTTTAGGGGTTAACATATATATTATTGTTGCGGCGGGGTCCGGGAGCGGCGGTTTAGGGGGTTAACATATTTATTATAGTGGCGGCGAAGTCCGGGAGCGGCGGTTTAGGGGGTAATACATTTATTTAGTTGTGGCGGTGTAGGGGGGACAGATTAGGGGTGTTTAGACTCGGGGTACATGTTAGGGTGTTAGGTGTAGACAGCTCCTATAGGAATCAATGGGATGTCGGGCAGCAGCGAACATGAACTTTCGCTATGGTCAGACTACCATTGATTCCAATGGGATCCACCGCCTCCAGGGCGGCGGTTTGAAAACCAGGTACGCTGGGCCGGAAAAGTGCCGAGCGTACCTGCTAGTTTTTTGATAACTAGCAAAAGTAGTCAGATTGTGCCGAACTTGTGTGCGGAACATCTGGAGTGACGTAAGAATCGATCTGTGTCGGACTGAGTCCGGCGGATCGAAGCTTACGTCACTATATTCTACTTTTGCGGGTGTCTAGGGCTTGATAACTAAGGCGAATCAGCCTCGCCACAAATACGCTGCGGAATTCCAGCGTATTTGAGGTTGACGGCTTGATAACTAGAGGCCATTGTGTCATTCACCCAACCGACCCGAGACAAACATCAAAGGTCCCAAAGAGAAAAACACACATACCCAGATGTTAATTATCATTTAAAAAACTACTCAAATCAAAGTCAATATTTAATCCTGATGGTGCCAAAGTGTTTATTTCAAAAATCCACTTTGCTTCCACTCTTAACAGGGCTTTATGCGGCTCTCCCCCTCTCCAATTTTTGCTAATTTTATCAATAATTGTATATTTTAAGAATTTTAAATTTCCATTATTGCATCTCTTAAAGTGTTTAGGAACTAGGAGATCTTTATTCCTATCTTCATTCATATTCTCTATTGGCAGAATATGTTCTTTGATGCGATCACGGGCTGATCTCTCTGACTCCCCTATATATTGTGCTCCACATTTGCACTCTAGTAAATATATAATGCATTTATCTGAACATCTATATGTCCCTTTAATAGGATATTCTTAGTTATAGAATAATTGAAGGACTTCCTTTTTTCTGCATGTTTGTAGGACTTGCATGTCAAACAGGGATAAAACCCTTTGATATCTTTGCCATACAAATCTTTTTGAGAATATGTACTAGACTTTTTCTTCTTTAGATCTGTCGGAACCAGTATATTCTTCAGACTCCTTGATTTTTTGTATACGATTTTGGGATGTTTCGGAAGAATAGATCCCAAAACCTAATCTTTCTTTTAACACGGGCCAATTCTTTCTCATAATCTTCTCAATGAGCACCTTGTTACAATTAAATTGAGTTACAAATAGAATAAAAACTTAATTTGCAGTACCTATCTTAGCAATGGTCTTATATTGTTTTTTCAGGATATCTTTCCTTGACCTGCTAAGGCCTGCTAACTTCTCTATATTTATTTTCTCTTTATCATACCCTCTCTCTTTAAATTTTTTAGCCAAAATATTTGATTGTGTCATGTAGTCCTCATCATTGTTACAGTTTTTCCTTATTCTTGTGAACTGACTTTTTGGGATATTACTTTTCCACTTTTCTAGATGACAGCTGGATGCATGGATGTAATTATTTGCATCCACAGGTTTAAAATACGTTTTTGTAAAGATCTTATTATTTTCTATCCTAATATCAAGATCCAAAAACTGTATGTTAGATGTACTACTCATGTATGTAAATTTTAAGTTACTTAAATTGTTGTTCATTCTAGAAATGAACCAATCTAAATCATCCTTGCTGCCTTTCCAAATTATTAAAATATCATCTATATATCTCTTGTAGAGAACCAGGTTTGCTCCCAGATCCACAGACCTGGTTCCCATGACAGTACCACAGAGTTGGAGGAAGAACTCTTCATTAAACTCAAAATATGTGTCAAAATATATTCAATACTATCCAAGATAAAATCTTTTTGTTCTTTGGGTATAGACTCGTCTTTATATAAATAGAGTTTTACAGCTTCTAAACCTCTCCAATGTTCAATACATGTGTACAGTGATGATATGTCACAGGTAGCAAGTATATAATCTTCCTCCCAAATAATTTCATCCAAAATGTTTAGGATTTCTGTGGAATCTTTTAGAAAAGACGGTAGGGTGACTACATACTTAAATATTGATCTATATATTCTGATAAATTAGCTGTGATAGAGCCTATGCCAGAAATTATGGGACGACCTAGAGAGGAGGTGAGGGATTTATGGATCTTAGGCAAACAGTAGAAAAGGGGTATTTTTGGGAATGTTGCTAATATATATATATATATATATATATATATATATATATATATATATATTCTTTCTCATTTAAAATGCCTATTTCTTTTGCTTTAATTAATAATTTATCTAATTCCATCTTAAATTTGGGAGTAGGGTCTCTGGGTAATACTATGTATGTATCTTTATCCCTTAAAAGACTATATGCCATATTAAGATATTGGTCTTTATCCAGGATAACAATCCCCCCACCCTTGTCTGCTGGTTTCACAATAATTTCTTTATTCTGTACTGTCTTTTTTATTTCTTCCAGTTGTTTTGAATTTAAATTTGGACGTGTCTTTTTCAGTTTATCTTCATTTATATTTCTAATGTCTTCTAGAACCATTTTTTCAAAGGTTTCTATAGCTCCACCCTTTATGTGTTTAGGATAGAAGGTGGATTTATGCTTTAACCCTTTAAGGACACAGCTTCAGTTTGCTCAATTGTTTTATGACGGAAAAATTCCGTCATTGGTTCTTAAGAGGTTAAATTGGTGTGTATAAATTTGTCATTCTCTATTTTTATATCTATTGAAATGTCTCTTTCCAATGAGGTTTTTATAAAACATTTTTTGACAGTAAGATTCTTTATATATCTATGCATATATAAATGTGTTGAATTTGTTCAACCTCTGAGTGGGTGCAAACGATAAGCCTTTATTTAGGATCTCTATCTGTTTATCTTCCAATTTTACTTTATAGTAGCTTGGACATATGGTTATATATAAGACATTTATCTAACTAAATTTTAATAGTATTCTGGAATTTAGTGTGAATTTTAAACTATACTCTCTGGGGTATATGTGGTATTCTCAATCTGATATGTGTAAGGCAAGGCTGAAAATAAAACGTATCAGGTTATCCTAACCTATAGTAAAATCAATTTGAGGCAGTATAGTGGTCAATCTGTAATATTGTAGATCCCAACTGTTAAGGCTGCTTTTGTAGAAATAAAGGCTATAGGGTCTGTTTATGTTAGTTATTACATACGCAAAAATTAGCTTTCTGAAAAGGTCTTATTTTCACATAAATAGTATCTCTCTGATTAGTGTATTTAAGGCTATCTTCATCTGTTTTTCCTAGGCTATTTTAGGTATATTCTTAAGGTAATTTTAGGCTCTTTCATCTAGTTTGTATGCTATTTCCTTTAAATCTAACAATATATGTACCGATCATTGTAACATTTTAAATAGTGATGAATCTTGTTTTTATGTTATATGTTTTATATGTTAGAGCAATAACCCATAAGAATAGCGCATGCCCAATAAATCAATCGGCTATAAAAGAAGCCGTTTTGTGGACTCACAACAGTAGCTTGATAAAGACTATTTGAAACGCGTTGCTTCTGCTTTCTGTTTTAGGTGGATGCAGGCCTCCGTAGTCTGAACATCCAGACATTTGTGACTTCACTACCTGCTCCTATAAGCGGACGCTGAAATGGCTGAAACAGCTGAACGAGTCTTATTCTAAAGACAGTGTTATCCTCAGTGAGAGGATTGCAGTGGGAGCGGATTGCAGAGTTCTTAACTGTAAGTCCGGATATACTTTCTATTTGACTGCTATTCAGCACTATTTTGAGAAAAGTTTTTTCTCTGCTTCTTACAGAGGACACTGTGCAGGCAGCACTCGAACTGCAAATTTGTGTATAACTGGAGCAAAATTGCCCCAAAAAGAGGAATTTGACATTCAATTCTTCAAGTTCACTTCATCAGAGATGCCGTATTAAGTTTTATAAATACGTATGCCTTTTTTGAAGGAAGTCCTCTTTTTTGCATTTGTATTGCAGTAATTCTAACGTCTCGGTAGTATTGATGTGTATTTGCTTCAGTTGCGTTCTGTTTCATTATTAATGACATATTAGTGTTTATTTTCTGCTGTGTTTTTTGTTTTTTTGTTCCTTGTTTAATCCTATATGTGTCCAGTCTTAGATTTCCTTATTTTCTTACTTTTGTGATTACTTCTAGTTTGCACTCTGTGGGTTTCTTTTTGTGGGTTTCTTTCTATATTTTAACGTTAGGTCTGCTCTTGAGACCTTTTTGTTTTATGTTATATGTTTGGGATACCCATTTTTAATTATGTATTATCAATTATGAAATGATATGACATTTTGTTGTATAAATTGTTGTATTAAATTATGATATATTTTTATCACCTTTTTTAATTAGCCACGCATATATCTCTAGTATAACTTAGTGCTTTGTCCTCTATTGTCTTATACTATAGGTAGCATATACTTTGAATTTTATCCCTATACTGTATTTGTGATCCTCAGTCTTATTTGCTTATTACATAGATTTGCCGGATATATGCTTTAGCTGTGTTTACTTCGTGTCACCACTAGCGCAAATAAGTATCTTTCTTCTGTTAAGTGTGATCAGTCCACGGGTCATCATTACTTGTGGGATATTATCTGCTCCCCTACAGGAAGTGCAAGAGGATTCACCCAGCAGAGTTGCTATATAGCTCCTCCCCTCTACGTCACCTCCAGTCATTCTCTTGCACCCAGCAACTAGATAGGTCGTGTGAGAGGACTATGGTGATTATACTTAGTTTTATATCTTCAATCAAAAGTTTGTTATTTTAAAATAACACCGGAGTGTGTTATTACCTCTCTGGCAGAGTTTGAAGAAGAATCTACCAGAGTTTTGCTATGATTTTAGCCGGAGTAGTTAAGATCATATTGCTGTTCTCGGCCATCTGAGGAGTGAGGTAAACTTCAGATCAGGGGACAGCGGGCAGATGAATCTGCATAGAGGTATGTAGCAGTTTTTATTTTCTGACAATGGAATTGATGAGAAAATCCTGCCATACCGATATAATGTCATGTATGTATACTTTACACTTCAGTATTCTGGGAGAATGGTACTTCACTAGAATTACACTGTAAGAAAGACATAAAGCTGTTTAATAACTAGAGATTATGTTTAATGTTTTTGCTGGAATGTAAAATCGTTTTCATTTACTGAGGTACTGAGTGAATAAATGTTTGGGCACTATTTTTCCACTTGGCAGTTGCTTAAATCTGTTTTTTTCTGTCAGTTTCTGTTCTCCCTCACTGCTGTGTGTGTGGGGGAGGGGCGCTTTTACTATGCATCAAATATTTCAGTCAGCATTGACTGAGATAAAAACGTTTATTCTGTAATTTGTTTCCTGCTTTCAGAAATTGTTATCTTTGCTAATGGGATTAAACCTTTGCTAAAGTTGTGTTGTTTAATTGCTGAGGGGAACAATCCTTTGCTAAAACTGTATATTCTGACAAAGATTGATGCTATAACTTAATTATTTTAACTGTTATAATTTTTTTCTGTGCTTCTTAAAGGCACAGTTCGTTTTCATATTATTTGTAAATTACTTTGAAAAGTATTTTCAAGTTGCTGTTTATTTGCTAGTGTGTTAAACATGTCTGATTCAGAGGAATATCTCTGTGCTATATGTGTTAATGCCAAAGTGGAGCCCAATAGAAATTTATGTACTAAATGTATTGATGCTATTTTAAAAAACAGTCAATCTGTACAAATTGAACATATTTCACCAAACAACGAGGGGAGAGTTATGCCGACTAACTCGCCTCACGTGTCAGTACCTGCATCTCCCGCTCAGGAGGTGCGTGATATTGTAGCGCCGAGTACATCTGGGCGGCCATTACAAATCACATTACAAGATATGGCTACTGTTATGACTGAAGTTTTGGCTAAACTACCAGAACTAAGAGGTAAATGTGATCACTCTGGGGTGAGAACAGAGTGCGCTGATAATGCAAGGGCCATGTCTGATACTGCGTCACAGTTTGCAGAACGTGAAGACGGAGAGCTTAATTCTGTGGGTGACGGTTCTGATCCAAATAAACTGGACTCAGACATTTCAAATTTTAAATTTAAGCTTGAGAACCTCCGTGTGTTACTAGGGGAGGTATTAGCGGCTCTGAATGATTGTAACACAGTTGCAATCCCAGAGAAAATGTGTAGGTTGGATAAATATTTTGCGGTACCGACGAGTACTGACGTTTTTCCTATACCTAAGAGACTTACTGACATTGTTACTAAGGAGTGGGATAGACCCGGTGTGCCTTTCTCACCCCCTCCTATATTCAGAAAGATGTTTCCAATAGACGCCGCCACACGGGACTTATGGCAAATGGTCCCTAAGGTGGAGGGAGCAGTTTCTACTTTAGCTAAGCGTACCACTATCCCAGTGGAGGATAGCTGTGCCTTTTCAGATCCAATGGATAAAAAATTAGAGGGTTACCTTAAGAAAATGTTTGTTCAACAAGGGTTTATATTGCAACCTCTTGCATGTATTGCGCCTGTCACGGCTGCAGCAGCATTTTGGTTTGAGTCTCTGGAAGAGACACTTCAATCATCCACACTAGATGACATCACACACAAACTTAAATTCCTTAAGTTAGCTAATTCATTTATTTCAGATGCCGTAGTACATTTAACTAAACTTGCGGCTAAAAATTCAGGATTCGCCATTCAGGCACGCAGAGCTCTGTGGCTGAAATCCTGGTCAGCTGATGTTACGTCTAAATCTAAATTGCTTAATATTCCTTTCAAAGGGCAGACCTTATTCGGGCCCGGCTTGAAAGAGATTATTGCTGACATTACAGGAGGTAAAGGTCATGCCCTGCCTCAGGACAAGGCCAAAGCCAAGGCTAGACAGTCCAATTTTCGTTCCTTTCGTAATTTCAAAGCAGGAGCAGCATCAACTTCCTCTGCACCAAAACAGGAAGGAGCTGTTGCTCGCTACAGACAAGGCTGGAAACCTAACCAGTCCTGGAACAGGGGCAAACAGGCCAGAAAACCTGCTGCTGCCCCTAAGACAGCATGAATTGAGGGCCCCCGATCCGGGACCGGATCTAGTGGGGGGCAGTCTTTCCCTCTTCGCCCAGGCTTGGGCAAGAGATGTTCAGGATCCCTGGGCGTTTGAGATCATATCTCAGGGATACCTTCTGGACTTCAAATCCTCTCCCCCAAGAGGGAGATTTCATCTGTCAAGGTTGTCAACAAACCTAACAAAGAAGGAAGCGTTTCTACGCTGCGTACAAGATCTTTTATTAATGGGAGTGATCCATCCAGTTCCGCGGTTGGAACTAGGACAAGGGTTTTACTCAAATCTGTTTGTAGTTCCCAAAAAAGAGGGAACCTTCAGGCCAATCTTGGATTTAAAGATCCTAAACAAATTCCTAAGAGTTCCATCGTTCAAGATGGAAACTATTCGAACATTTTTGCCCATGATCCAAGAGGGTCAGTACATGACCACAGTGGATTTAAAGGATGCTTACCTTCACATACCGATTCACAAAAGCCATTACCGGTATCTAAGGTTTGCCTTTTTAGACAGGCATTACCAGTTTGTAGCTCTTCCATTCGGACTGGCTACGGCTCCAAGAATCTTCACAAAGGTTCTGGGCACTCTTCTGGCGGTACTAAGACCGCGAGGAATTTCAGTAGCTCCGTACTTAGACAACATACTGATACAAGCTTCAAGCCTTCAAACTGCCAAATCTCATACAGAGATAGTACTGGTATTTCTAAGGTCGCATGGATGGAAAGTGAACGAAAAGAAAAGTTCTCTCTTTCCACTCACAAGAGTTCCCTTCCTGGGGACTCTGATAGATTCTGTAGAAATGAAGATTTACCTGACAGAGGACAGGTTAACAAAACTTCAAAGTGCATGCCGTGTCCTTCATTCTATTCAACACCCGTCAGTAGCTCAATGCATGGAGGTAATCGGACTAATGGTAGCAGCAATGGACATAGTTCCTTTTGCATGCCTACATCTCAGACCACTGCAACTGTGCATGCTAAGTCAGTGGAATGGGGATTACTCAGATTTGTCCCCCACTCTAAATCTGAATCAAGAGACCAGAAATTCTCTTCTATGGTGGCTTTATCGGCCACATCTGGCCAGGGGAATGCCATTCAGCAGGCCAGACTGGTCAATTGTAACAACAGACGCCAGCCTACTAGGTTGGGGCGCTGTCTGGAATTCTCTGAAGGCTCAGGGACTATGGAATCAGGAGGAGAGTCTTCTTCCAATAAACATTCTGGAATTGAGAGCAGTCCTCAATGCTCTTCTGGCTTGACCCCAGTTAACAACTCGGGGGTTCATCAGGTTCCAGTCGGACAACATCACGACTGTAGCTTATATCAACCATCAGGGAGGGACAAGAAGCTCCCTAGCAATGATGGAAGTATCGAAGATAATTCGCTGGGCAGAGTCTCACTCTTGCCACCTGTCTGCAATCCACATCCCGGGAGTGGAGAACTGGGAGGCGGATTTCTTAAGTCGTCAGACTTTTCATCCGGGGGAGTGGGAACTTCATCCAGAGGTCTTTGCCCAAATACTTCGACGTTGGGGCAAACCAGAGATAGATCTCATGGCGTCTCGACAGAACGCCAAGCTTCCGCGCTGCGGGTCCAGATCCAGGGATCCGGGAGCGGTCCTAATAGATGCCTTGACAGCACCATGGACCTTCAGGATGGCTTATGTGTTTCCACCTTTCCCGATGCTTCCTCGATTGATTGCCAGAATCAAACAGGAGAAAGCATCAGTGATTCTAATAGCGCCTGCATGGCCACGCAGGACTTGGTATACAGATCTGGTGGACATGTCATTCTGTCCACCTTGGTCGTTACCTCTGAAACAGGACCTTCTGATTCAGGGTCCTTTCAAACATCAAAATCTAACTTCTCTGAAGCTGACTGCTTGGAAATTGAACGCTTGATCTTATCAAAGCGTGGTTTTTCTGAGTCAGTTATTGATACCTTAATACAGGCTAGGAAGCCTGTTACCAGAAAGATTTACCATAAAATATGGCGTAAATACCTATATTGGTGCGAATCCAAAGGTTACTCTTGGAGTAAGGTTAGGATTCCTAGGATATTGTCTTTTCTACAAGAAGGTTTAGAAAAGGGGTTATCCGCTAGTTCCTTAAAGGGACAGATCTCAGCTCTGTCCATTCTGTTACACAAGCGTCTGTCAGAAGTTCCAGACGTTCAGGCTTTTTGTCAGGCTTTGGCCAGGATTAAACCTGTGTTTAAAGCTGTGGCTCCACCATGGAGTTTAAACCTTGTTCTTAACGTTTTACAGGGTGTTCCGTTTGAACCCCTTCATTCCATTGTTATAAAGTTGTTATCTTGGAAAGTTCTATTTTTAATGGCTATTTCCTCGGCTCGAAGAGTCTCTGAGTTATCAGCCTTACATTGTGATTCTCCTTATTTGATTTTTCACTCGGATAAGGTAGTTCTGCGTACTAAACCTGGGTTCTTACCTAAGGTAGTCACTAACAGGAATATCAATCAGGAGATTGTTGTTCCATCCTTGTGCCCAAATCCTTCTTCGAGGAAGGAACGTCTTTTGCACAATCTGGATGTAGTTCGTGCCCTTAAATTTTATTTACAGGCAACTAAAGATTTTCGACAAACGTCTTCCCTGTTTGTCGTTTACTCTGGTCAGAGGAGAGGTCAAAAAGCTTCTGCTACCTCTCTCTCTTTTTGGCTTCGTAGCATAATTCGTTTAGCTTATGAGACTGCTGGACAGCAGCCTCCTGAAAGAATTACAGCTCATTCCACTAGAGCTGTGGCTTCCACTTGGGCCTTTAAGAATGAGGCCTCTGTTGAACAGATTTGCAAGGCTGCAACTTGGTCTTCGCTTCATACTTTTTCCAAATTTTACAAATTTGACACTTTTGCTTCCTCGGAGGCTATTTTTGGGAGAAAGGTTCTTCAGGCAGTGGTTCCTTCTGTATAAAGAGCCTGCCTATCCCTCCCGTCATCCGTGTACTTTTGCTTTGGTATTGGTATCCCACAAGTAATGATGACCCGTGGACTGATCACACTTAACAGAAGAAAACATAATTTATGCTTACCTGATAAATTCCTTTCTTCTGTAGTGTGATCAGTCCACGGCCCGCCCTGTTTTTTAAGGCAGGTAAATATTTTTTAAATTATACTCCAGTCACCACTACACCCTTGGCTTCTCCTTTCTCGTTGGTCCTTGGTCGAATGACTGGAGGTGACGTAGAGGGGAGGAGCTATATAGCAACTCTGCTGGGTGAATCCTCTTGCACTTCCTGTAGGGGAGCAGATAATATCCCACAAGTAATGATGACCCGTGGACTGATCACACTACAGAAGAAAGGAATTTATCAGGTAAGCATAAATTATGTTTTTTTGTTTTATGGTCTTTTTAGTAAATTGTTTTTAGGGATTTTACTCACCTTATTTGTTTGTATATATTCTGACATTTTTTTCTTTCCAGCGCTGTATCCTCCCCTCTTTTCTTTTTAGGATTTATACTATCCACCCTTGCCTATCTACTTGTGAGGAGTTGGAGTCCAACTAATCCTGCCTGGAGTCGTTGCCTATCAGCCTTGGATCAAGTACATTTAAGTGTACCCTTCACCGGAGGAACCCCTTGCTTGTTCATATTTGAGGATACAACTTTGCTGGAGCTAACCGCCTATTGAAAAAAAACTTGTCTTACCGCAATTGCACTGACCGGAGTAGGCTGCAACAGATTGACTGGCATAGCACACACCTGCAACACACCCACGTCTTGGCGTCTGGAAGAGAAGCTCCGTTGTAGCAGTTTGGCTGGTGCATAAAGATAATTCCATCTGTGGAGGTGTATCATAATCACCAGAAAGGAGCGGAGCTGCCACACACAGTGCCACTGTATATAACGGAGGAGTCCGGCCATACATCCAAAGAAGCTACTATTTCGGCAATGGGAGAGGTGAGATAGACCCTGTACATCATTGTAAGGCATCTATAGCAACTCCTTAAGTGGATGCTGGTTTTGCTCAGTTGAATTTGCATATATACGTATATATTGTATACAAATGCCCTCTGTCTGAGGTCTCTCACTCTACAGACATTAATATTATTTACTGGACTTTTATAGTGTCACATTACGGCTTGGCTCATATGGGCACCCTTCATAAGTATGTAATCATAATGATCAGTTTTAACATTTAAGCCTTCATTACAGTTATTCATTTGATGGTTTTCCCTGACTCTATACTTTTTCTCTCTGAACTGTCATAAACTATGTCTTTACAGACAAAATACACACAGGCACCAGCACTCTGAGCCTGAATACTGGTGGAAGGGCCCTCACAGCATATGTGCGTAAGCAGCTGAAAAACAGTAATAGATTTTACTAGAAGCATTTTTGCTAATGGAAGTATATTTTAATAATGCTTCTATTTAAATTTGAACTGCATTTATGTACATTTCAATATTGACCTTTCTATCCCTTTAAATATGTTTTGCACATTTCTGTTCATTTAATGACTTGTATCAGGGTTAAAAAATGTAGTGGGATAACATACATCAAAATCACCAAATTCTGTTAATGAAGATTAAAATATGACAAAGGTTTTAAATATTAAGTTAGGCATGATATCTATTCCAGTGCAAAAGATTCAAGATTAAAATTCATATTTGACCATTTTTTTCTAACAACCAGAGCCTGGATGAGAATGATGGAGAAATTGACATCAACAATCCACCAAGTCAAGTGGTCTTGATGGCAAATGTATTCTTTACAGCACCTGCCGAGGTGGAAAAAGATGCTCTTTTTGTTCCTAAAGATTCAGAGACACAGCCTTATAAGAGGCCTCCTAGTTAAAGAAAACCTTTTATATTCAGATGAAGCAACTTGCCAGGTGCACCACATAAAAGGAAGAATAAATCTTGATAATTTTATATTAAAGGGACACTCAAGTAAAAATTAAACTTTAATGATTCAGATAGAGCAAGCAAGTTTAAACAACTTTCCAATTTACTTCCATTAACAAAATATGCACAGTCTTTTTATAGTTACAACCTTCACTAACCTTCCTATCTCCACTGCTATCCTCTAAAACCCCATAGCATGTAAGCCTATGAGCCCAGCTGCTTGTAGTTTACCTTCATAAGAGCCGACTACAACAGTGCAACTCTCGGCAGGACCCTTCACCCATTTAATCCCTGTAATCATTTTTATATACCATTCATGTTCATAGTGCTGCGGAACCTGTTGGCGCTCTACAAATACTTGATAATAATAATAATAGTTACACTTTTCTTCTTAAATGGGGATAGTCCACAGCTGCATTCATTACTTTTGGACATTCAGAACCTGGCCACCAGGAGGAGGGAAAGACACCCCAGCCAAAGGCTTAAATACCTCCCCCACTTCCCTCATCCCCCAGTCATTCTTTGCCTTTTGTCACAGAAGGTTGGCAGAGAAGTGTCAGAAAATTAAAGATAGTCTCTTATGGAGGGTAGTACTCTTTGGAATGGGACTGGAGTTTTAAGTAGTCCTGCCAGCCTCTCAGTAAGAGCTTGGATAAAAGTTAGAGTCCAGAGATGCAGGGAGAGTCTTTCTGCGAAACCATCCCGACTCATATTAACAGCTCCTTAGCAATCAGTGTTGACGAGTTTTGCTGCTTGCTTTGTTCGCTCAAGTCCATGTCAGAAATGAGGCTACTATCTGTCACAAGTCAGGCTACTATATGTCACACTTGAAGGGCCGTGTTCTTGTTCCATGGCGTAGATTCCGGTAAGATAGTTTGATTTACTAAAGATGTGTGAAGTGTCTCAGTGGGACTCCTTTATCTTATGGAATCGAGGGTTAATATCTCCTGAGGGGGGTTATTGAACAGGGGGGACTTTAATCATGTTTGTTATGTGATTCTGTCTGCTAATGTATAGTGATATTTGGGCTCGTGTTTATATCGGAACATAACTGCCTTTTTTGTCAGGCTGTGCAGTCCTTGTGGCTTTGACCCATTATTAGTTGGCTTGCACTGTGTACCTTGTGACCAGGCGTGGTCATGTTTTAAGTCACCATTTCCGTATTCCTGACCAGGTGGGGACAGAGAGTCTGTTTTGCTAGTTGTCTGGGTCATAGGAGGTGGTGAGTGCCACAGCCATTGGAGGTGTAATGTGCTGTTTTATATTTTCTTTCCTATCCATAATTTCTATCCTAGTTATGGAGGACTCAGATTTTTTGGAGACGGATGTCTCTGATTCAGATTCTACTTCTTGCGAAGAGTATGAAATGCCCTGGGTAATCCATGCCCATCAGTTATCTTCCGCTTGCCGCTTTAGAGTGTTCTTTTCTCCCGATCCAGGGAACTTAGAGTCCGCCGAGCCATCCGCCCCTGGGGGCCTGATATCCCATGTGGTGAGTACCCTAGAACCTTCTTTGGCTACGCAAGCAGGTGTCCCTAATGCCATTACCCCTTCTCCTTAAGGTGACTTGTTTCCTCCAGAGGTTACGGCACGGTTCTGCATGGCAATTTATTTAGCATTGGCGCATTTACATCTTCCAGGGAGGGAGACGTTAGTGAGATTCTGTCCGTGTTTGGTGAACCAGGGCTCGTCAGGCGAGGGATCGTCTGGGTCAGATCAGCCCTCTGGGGAAGCAGTCACCTCAGAGGCTTCAGGGGCCCAATCCTTGGGGTCGCTGGGTCGTCAGTTCCACTGGTGAAGGTAAGTCTTGCTTTCTTTCATGTAATTAGCAAGAGTCCATGAGCTAGTGACGTATGGGATATACATTCCTACCAGGAGGGGCAAAGTTTCCCAAACCTCAAAATGCCTATAAATACACCCCTCACCACACCCACAATTCAGTTTTACAAACTTTGCCTCCGATGGAGGTGGTGAAGTAAGTTTGTGCTAGATTCTACGTTGATATGCGCTCCGCAGCAAGTTGGAGCCCGGTTTTCCTCTCAGCGTGCAGTGAATGTCAGAGGGATGTGAGGAGAGTATTGCCTATTTGAATGCAGTGATCTCCTTCTACGGGGTCTATTTCATAGGTTCTCTGTTATCGGTCGTAGAGATTCATCTCTTACCTCCCTTATCAGATCGACGATATACTCTTATATATACTATTACCTCTGCTGATTCTCGTTTCAGTACTGGTTTGGCTTTCTACAAACATGTAGATGAGTGTCCTGGGGTAAGTAAATCTTATTTTCTGTGACACTCTAAGCTATGGTTGGGCACTTTGTTTATAAAGTTCTAAATATATGTTTTCAAACATTTATTTGCCTTGACTCAGAATGTTCAACATTCCTTATTTTTCAGACAGTCAGTTTCATATTTGGGATAATGCACTTGAATTAATCAATTTTTTCTTACCTTCAAAAATTTGACTCTTTTTTTCCCTGTGGGCTGTTAGGCTCGCGGGGGCTGAAAATGCTTCATTTTATTGCGTCATTCTTGGCGCGGACTTTTTTGGCACAAAAAATTATTTTCCGTTTCCGGCGTCATACGTGTCACCGGAAGTTGCGTCATTTTTTGACGCTATTTTGCGCCAAAAATGTCGGCGTTCCGGATGTGGCGTCATTTTTGGCGCCAAAAGCATTTAGGCGCCAAATAATGTGGGCGTCTGATTTGGCGCTAAAAAATATGGGCGTCGCTTTTGTCTCCACATTATTTCAGTCTCATTTTTTTCATTGCTTCTGGTTGCTAGAAGCTTGTTCTTTGGCATTTTTTCCCATTCCTGAAACTGTCATTTAAGGAATTTGATCAATTTTGCTTTATATGTTGTTTTTTCTCTTACATATTGCAAGATGTCTCACGTTGCATCTGAGTCAGAAGATACTACAGGAAAATCGCTGTCTAGTGCTGGATCTACCAAAGCTAAGTGTATCTGCTGTAAACTTTTGGTAGCTATTCCTCCGGCTGTTGTTTGTATTAATTGTCATGACGAACTTGTTAATGCAGATAATATTTCCTTTAGTAAAGTACCATTGCCTGTTGCAGTTCCTTCAACATCTAAGGTGCAGAATGTTCCTGATAACATAAGAGATTTTGTTTCTGAATCCATAAAGAAGGCTATGTCTGTTATTTCTCCTTCTAGTAAACGTAAAAAATCTTTTAAAACTTCTCTCCCTACAGATGAATTTTTAAATGAACATCATCATTCTGATTCTGATGACTCTTCTGGTTCAGAGGATTCTGTCTCAGAGATTGATGCTGATAAATCTTCATATTTATTTAAAATGGAATTTATTCGTTCTTTACTTAAAGAAGTACTAATTGCTTTAGAAATAGAGGATTCTAGTCCTCTTGATACTAATTCTAAACGTTTAGATAAGGTATTTAAATCTCCTGTGGTTATTCCAGAAGTTTTTCCTGTTCCTAATGCTATTTCTGCAGTAATTTCCAAAGAATGGGATAAATTGGGTAATTCATTTACTCTTTCTAAACGTTTTAAGCAATTATATCCTGTGCCGTCTGACAGATTAGAATTTTGGGACAAAATCCCTAAAGTTGATGGGGCTATTTCTACCCTTGCTAAACGTACTACTATTCCTACGTCAGATGGTACTTCGTTTAAGGATCCTTTAGATAGGAAAATTGAATCCTTTCTAAGAAAAGCTTATCTGTGTTCAGGTAATCTTCTTAGACCTGCTATATCATTGGCTGATGTTGCTGCAGCTTCAACTTTTTGGTTGGAAACTTTAGCGCAACAAGTAACAGATCATGATTCTCATGATATTATTATTCTTCTTCAGCATGCTAATAATTTTATCTGTGATGCAATTTTTGATATTATCAGAGTTGATGTCAGGTTTATGTCTCTAGCTATTTTAGCTAGAAGAGCTTTATGGCTTAAGACTTGGAATGCTGATATGGCTTCTAAATCAACTCTACTTTCCATTTCTTTCCAGGGTAACAAATTATTTGGTTCTCAGTTGGATTCTATTATCTCAACTGTTACTGGTGGGAAAGGAACTTTTTTACCACAGGATAAAAAATCTATGGGTAAAAACAGGGCTAATAATCGTTTTCGTTCCTTTCGCTTCAACAAAGAACAAAAGCCTAATCCTTCATCCTCAGGAGCAGTTTCAGTTTGGAAACCATCTCCGGTCTGGAATAAATCCAAGCCTGCTAGAAAGGCAAAGCCTGCTTCTAAGTCCACATGAAGGTGCGGCCCTCATTCCAGCTCAGCTGGTAGGGGGCAGGTTACGTTTTTTCAAAGAAATTTGGATCAATTCTGTTCACAATCTTTGGATTCAAAACATTGTTTCAGAAGGGTACAGAATTGGTTTCAAGATGAGACCTCCTGCAAAGAGATTTTTTCTTTCCCGTGTCCCAGTAAATCCAGTGAAAGCTCAAGCATTTCTGAATTGTGTTTCAGATCTAGAGTTGGCTGGAGTAATTATGCCAGTTCCAGTTCCGGAACAGGGGATGGGGTTTTATTCAAATCTCTTCATTGTACCAAAGAAGGAGAATTCCTTCAGACCAGTTCTGGATCTAAAAATATTGAATCGTTATGTAAGGATACCAACGTTCAAGATGGTAACTATAAGGACTATCTTGCCTTTTGTTCAGCAAGGGCATTATATGTCCACAATAGATTTACAGGATGCATATCTGCATATTCCGATTCATCCAGATCATTATCAGTTCCTGAGATTCTCTTTTCTGGACAAGCATTACCAGTTTGTGGCTCTGCCGTTTGGCCTAGCTACAGCTCCAAGAATTTTTTCAAAGGTTCTCGGTGCCCTTCTGTCTGTAATCAGAGAACAGGGTATTGTGGTATTTCCTTATTTGGACGATATCTTGGTACTTGCTCAGTCTTTACATTTAGCAGAATCTCATACGAATCGACTTGTGTTGTTTCTTCAAGATCATGGTTGGAGGATCAATTTACCAAAAAGTTCATTGATTCCTCAGACAAAGGTAACTTTTCTGGGTTTCCAGATAGATTCAGTGTCCATGACTCTGTCTTTAACAGACAAGAGACGTCTAAAATTGATTTCAGCTTGTCGAAACCTTCAGTCACAATCATTCCCTTCGGTAGCCTTATGCATGGAAATTCTAGGTCTTATGACTGCTGCATCGGACGCGATCCCCTTTGCTCGTTTTCACATGAGACCTCTTCAGCTCTGTATGCTGAATCAATGGTGCAAGGATTACACAAAGATATCTCAATTAATATCTTTAAAACCGATTGTTCGACACTCTCTAACGTGGTGGACAGATCACCATCGTTTAATTCAGGGGGCTTCTTTTGTGCTTCGACCTGGACTGTAATTTCAACAGATGCAAGTCTCACAGGTTGGGGAGCTGTGTGGGGATCTCTGACGGCACAAGGAGTTTGGGAATCTCAGGAGGTGAGATTACCGATCAATATTTTGGAACTCCGTGCAATTTTCAGAGCTCTTCAGTTTTGGCCTCTTCTGAAGAGAGAATCATTCATTTGTTTTCAGACAGACAATGTCACAACTGTGGCATACATCAATCATCAAGGAGGGACTCACAGTCCTCTGGCTATGAAAGAAGTATCTCGAATTTTGGTTTGGGCGGAATCCAGCTCCTGTCTAATCTCTGCGGTTCATTATTATCTCAGTCGCCAAACGTTGCATCCGGGCGAATGGTCTCTTCACCCAGAGGTATTTCTTCAGATTGTTCAAATGTGGGAACTTCCAGAAATAGATCTGATGGCGTCTCATCTAAACAAGAAACTTCCCAGGTATCTGTCCAGATCCCGGGATCCTCAGGCAGAGGCAGTGGATGCATTATCACTTCCTTGGAAGTATCATCCTGCTTATATCTTTCCGCCTCTAGTTCTTCTTCCAAGAGTAATCTCCAAGATTCTGAAGGAATGCTCGTTTGTTCTGCTGGTAGCTCCGGCATGGCCTCACAGGTTTTGGTATGCGGATCTTGTCCGGATGGCCTCTTGCCAACCGTGGACTCTTCCGTTAAGACCAGACCTTCTGTCACAAGGTCCTTTTTTCCATCAGGATCTGAAATCCTTAAATTTAAAGGTATGGAGATTGAACGCTTGATTCTTGGTCAAAGAGGTTTCTCTGACTCTGTGATTAATACTATGTTACAGGCTCGTAAATCTGTATCTAGAGAGATATATTATAGAGTCTGGAAGACTTATATTTCTTGGTGTCTTTCTCATCATTTTTATTGGCATTCTTTTAGAATACCGAGAATTTTACAGTTTCTTCAGGATGGTTTAGATAAGGGTTTGTCCGCAAGTTCCTTGAAAGGTCAAATCTCTGCTCTTTCTGATCTTTTTCACAGAAAGATTGCTATTCTTCCTGATATTCATTATTTTGCACAAGCTTTGGTTCGTATAAAACCTGTCATTAAGTCAATTTCTCCTCCTTGGAGTTTGAATTTGGTTCTGGGAGCTCTTCAAGCTCCTCCGTTTGAACCTATGCATTCATTGGACATTAAATTACTTTCTTGGAAAGTTTTGTTCCTTTTGGCCATCTCTTCTGCCAGAAGAGTTTCTGAATTATCTGCTCTTTCTTGTGAGTCTCCTTTCTGATTTTTCATCAGGATAAGGCGGTGTTGCGAACTTCTTTTGAATTTTTAAAGTTGTGAATTCCAACAACATTAGTAGAGAAATTGTGGTTCCTTCATTATGTCCTAATCCTAAGAATTCTAAGGAGAAATCGTTGCATTCTTTGGATGTTGTTAGAGCTTTGAAATATTATGTTGAAGCTACTAAGTCTTTCCGAAAGACTTCTAGTCTATTTGTTATTTTTTCCGGTGCTAGAAAAGGCCAGAAAGCTTCTGCCATTTCTTTGGCATCTTGGTTGAAATCTTTAATTCATCTTGCCTATGTTGAGTCGGGTAAAACTCCGCCTCAGAGGATTACAGCTCATTCTACTAGGTCAGTTTCTACTTCCTGGGCGTTTAGGAATGAAGCTTCGGTTGATCAGATTTGCAAAGCAGCAACTTGGTCCTCTTTGCATACTTTTACTAAATTCTACCATTTTGATGTATTTTCTTCTTCTGAAGCAGTTTTTGGTAGAAAAGTACTTCAGGCAGCGGTTTCAGTTTGAATCTTCTGCTTATGTTTTTCATTAAACTTTATTTTGGGTGTGGATTATTTTCAGCAGGAATTGGCTGTCTTTATTTTATCCCTCCCTCTCTAGTGACTCTTGTGTGGAAAGATCCACATCTTGGGTAATCATTATCCCATACGTCACTAGCTCATGGACTCTTGCTAATTACATGAAAGAAAACATAATTTATGTAAGAACTTACCTGATAAATTCATTTCTTTCATATTAGCAAGAGTCCATGAGGCCCGCCCTTTTTTTGTGGTGGTTATGATTTTGTATAAAGCACAATTATTCCAATTCCTTATTTTATATGCTTTCGCACTTTTTTATCACCCCACTTCTTGGCTATTCATTAAACTGAATTGTGGGTGTGGTGAGGGGTGTATTTATAGGCATTTTGAGGTTTGGGAAACTTTGCCCCTCCTGGTAGGAATGTATATCCCATACGTCACTAGCTCATGGACTCTTGCTAATATGAAAGAAATGAATTTATCAGGTAAGTTCTTACATAAATTATGTTTTTCCTTATAGACTGGGGCATCTTCGTGCCCTGCTGCGACATGTTTTGGCAGTGCTGGAGGATCCCAACCTGGAGGGGTTGAGGGGTTCTCAGTCTTCCGCTCCAGATGGCAAGCTGGGTTAGACGTGGGGAACGCAGTTAATCTCTTTGTCTCCGATTTATCTTTTTCTTTGGGATATCTTATTCCAGTTCTGAGCTTCCGGAGAATGGGATCTCTGATGGGCTGGCCCTGTCAGTGTAACCATTTTTCTTGGGCGTTCATCTGTAAGTGCTGCCCCCTTTTTTTTTGTTGTTGATTCGGTTAGGATGTGTTTGTTTTCTTTTTTTTGGAAGCTCATGTTTGTTATACTTAATCCGTTGGGAAATATTTCTTCTCTGGAATTCGATACTAGCGATTTTGTGGTCGCTTGGACACTTCTGTGGAAGTTGTATGTTAAGATATTATTTGCATAGTCTTAAAGTGATGGTAAATTTTCTCTAATTAAGCAATCGATTATTAATCATCAAGTACTTATAACATAAATCGACAACTTTATTTGTTAATTATGTGATTCCTATATCTAATAAATTTGTATTTTACTTACAGAGCATTACCGCTCTTTGCTCCTCCCCCACCATTACTTCCTGTTATTATCTTCATCCCGGCAAGAGAACTGAACCTCCCCTCTACATGTCAGAGCATTGGCATGTTAATCACACATGTCAATGACAATTCAACGCTATAGCACTCTCAGGCAAGGGTACAAAAGTTAGGGCATGCACATATGTCTTGAAGGGCGTGTTTGATTAGAGGAGTGTCGCCGACTGGCCTGGTCTGTCACTCGTTTAAAAAAAATGTGACCGGACAAAATCAATGGTGTCAGATGTATGGGAGGAGGATGGTAGTTATAATTTCTGAGATATAATATAAAATATTTTAACAAATATAGCAAAATATAAATAGGAGAATTTCATGAATTAAACTCACATTTTTTTTTTATTTTATATTACGTCGCTATTTCGCAGTATGCATAGTTTACCATCTCTTTAAGGTTTATCGATCCCTTCTAGGGTTTCAAAATTTCTATGACCTGGTTCAGTTCCAGAATGCCCTCTGTAGCAGGCTTGACCTGGTAGGGAACTGGTTTCTGTTCCTTAAGGGTCTATACCATCCACGTAGTGCTGGGATATCTGGTTGACCTGGTTGGGTGGTGAGTTTTTTTCTCAGAAGATAGGTTTATTATGCTTGGGTCCTTCCTTCAGCACAATGTATTCCCTGTAAATAGGGGTTGCCATGGAGAGGAACTCCATGACAGTTTATTTTTTCTTTTAAAACTCTGCCCTTGAGGGGGCTAAGAGAGGAGGCCTTTCGTTTATGACGTCAGGCTGGTTCTTGTTGCTTCTTTATGAGTGGGGTATCAAGGGATTTGTTCAGTCCTCTTGGTCCTGTTCCTGTTTGTTGGGCCTGGACAGCTTCTGCTAAGAGGCACTCTGAAGGTCTTTGATTAGAGGAGTGTCGCCGACTGGCCTGGTCTGTCACTGGTTTAAAAAAAAAAAATGTGACCGGACAAAATCAATGGTGGCAGATGTACGGGAGGAGGATCGTAGTTATAATTTCTGAGATATAATATAAAATATTTTAACAAATGTACGCCTAGATTTAGAGTTTTGCGGCCAAAGGGGTGCGTTAGCTACGCTGGCTTTTTTCTGGCCGCACCTTTTAAATACCGCTGGTATTTAGAGTTCACAGAATGGCTGCGTTAGGCTCCAAAAAAGGAGCGTAGAGCATATTTACCGCAACTTCAACTCTCGATACCAGCGGTGCTTACGGACGCAGCCAGCTTCAAAAACGTGCTCGTGCACGATATCCCCATAGAAAACAATGGGGCTGTTTGAGCTGAAAAAAAACCTAACACCTGCAAAAAAGCAGCGTTCAGCTCCTAACGCAGCCCCATTGTTTGCTATGGGGAAACACTTCCTACGTCTGCACCTAACACTCTAACATGTCCCCGAGTCTAAACACCCCTAACCTTACACTTATTAACCCCTATTCTGCCGCCCCCTCTTTCGCTGACACCTGCATATTTTTTTAACCCCTAATCTGCCGCTCCGTAAACCGCCGCTACTTACATTATCCCTATGTACCCCTAATCTGCTGCCCCTAACACCGCCGACCCCTATATTATATTTATTAACCCCTAATCTGCCCCCCACAACGTCGCCTCCACCTGCCTACACTTATTAACCCCTAATCTGCCGTCCGCACGCCGCCGCTACTATAATAATGCTACTAACCCCTAATACGCCTCACTCCCGCCTCAATAACCCTATAATAAATAGTATTAACCCCTAATCTGCCCTCCCTAACATCGCCGACACCTAACTTCGAGTATTAACCCCTAATCTGGCGATCGGAGCTCACCACTACTCTAAAAAATTTTTTAACCCCTAAAGCTAATTTTAACCCTAACACCCCCCTAAGTTAAATATAATTTTATTCTAACTAAATAAATTAACTCTTATTAAATAAATTATTCCTATTTAAATCTAAATACTTACCTGTAAAATAAACTCTAATATAGCTACAACATAAATTATAATTATTTTAGGATTAATATTTATTTTACAGGCAACTTTGTATTTATTTTAACCAGGTACAATAGCTATTAAATAGTTAAGAACTATTTAATAGCTAAAATAGTTAAAATAATTACAAAATTACCTGTAAAATAAATCCTAACCTAAGTTACAATTAAACCTAACACTACACTATCAATAAAATAATTAAATAAAATACCAACAATTATCTACAGTTAAACCTAACACTACACTATCAATAAATTATTTAAATACAATATCTACAATTATCTACAATCAAACCTAACACTACACTATCAATAAATTATTTAAATAAAATATCTACAAATAAATACAATTAAATAAACTAACTAAAGTACAAAAAATAAAAAAGAACTAAGTTACAAAAAATAAAAAAATATTTACAAACATTAGAAAAATATTACAACAATTTTAAACTAATTACACCTACTCTAAGCCCCCTAATAAAATAACAAAGCCCCCCAAAATAAAAAAAATGCCCTACCCTATTCTAAATTAAAAAAGTTCAAAGCTCTTTTACCTTACCAGCCCTGAACAGGGCCCTTTGCGGGGCATGCCCCAAAGAATTCAGCTCTTTTGCCTGTAAAAAAAACACATACAATACCCCCCCCCCCAACATTACAACCCACCACCCACATACCCCTAATCTAACCCAAACCCCCCTTAAATAAACCTAACACTAAGCCCCTGAAGATCTTCCTACCTTATCTTCACCATACCAGGTTCACCGATCGGTCCTCGGAAGTGTTGAGCCAAGCCCAAGCGGGGGGCTGAAGAGTGACGTCCATCCTCGGGCTGAAGTCTGGATCCAAGCGGCGGCTGAAGAAATCCATCATCGGGCTGAAGTCGGAAGTCCATCATCGGGATGAAGTCTTCTATCAAGCCGCATCTTCAATTTTCTTTCTTCTGGAGCGGAGCAGAGCCATCATCTTCCAAGCCGACGCGGAACATCCTCTTTAAACCGACGCCTACTCGCCGAATGATGGTTCCTTTAAATGACTTCATCCAAGATGGCGTCCCTCGAATTCCGATTGGCTGATAGGATTCTATAAGCCAATCGGAATTAAGGTAGGAATATTCTGATTGGCTGATGGAATCAGCCAATCAGAATCAAGTTTAATCCAATTGGCTGATCCAATCAGCCAATCAGATTGAGCTCGCATTCTATTGGCTGATCGGAACCGCTTGGGCTTGGATCAACACTTCCGAGGACTGATCAGTGAACCTGGTATGGTGAAGATAAGGTAGGAAGATCTTCAGGGGCTTAGTGTTAGGTTTATTTAAGGGGGGTTTGGGTTAGATTAGGGGTATGTGGGTGGTGGGTTGTAATGTTGGGGGGGGTATTGTATGTGTTTTTTTTACAGGCAAAAGAGCTGAATTCTTTGGGGCATGCCCCGCAAAGGGCCCTGTTCAGGGCTGGTAAGGTAAAAGATCTTTGAACTTTTTTAATTTAGAATAGGGTAGGGCATTTTTTTATTTTGGGGGGCTTTGTTATTTTATTAGGGGGCTTAGAGTAGGTGTAATTAGTTTAAAATTGTTGTAATATTTTTCTAATGTTTGTAAATATTTTTTTATTTTTTGTAACTTAGTTCTTTTTTATTTTATGTACTTTAGTTAGTTTATTTCATTGTATTTATTTGTAGATATTTTATTTAAATAATTTATTGATAGTGTAGTGTTAGGTTTAATTGTAGATAATTGTAGATATTGTATTTAAATAATTTATTGATAGTGTAGTGTTAGGTTTAATTGTAGATAATTGTTGGTATTTTATTTAATTAATTTATTGATAGTGTAGTGTTAGGTTTAATTGTAACTTAGGTTAGGATTTATTTTACAGGTAATTTTGTAATTATTTTAACTATTTTAGCTATTAAATAGTTCTTAACTATTTAATAGCTATTGTACCTGGTTAAAATAAATACAAAGTTGCCTGTAAAATAAATATTAATCCTAAAATAGCTATAATATAATTATAATTTATGTTGTAGCTATATTAGGGTTTATTTTACAGGTAAGTATTTAGATTTAAATAGGAATAATTTATTTAATAAGAGTTAATTTATTTAGTTAGAATAAAATTATATTTAACTTAGGGGGGTGTTAGGGTTAGGGTTAAAATTAGCTTTAGGGGTTAAAAAATTTATTAGAGTAGCGGTGAGCTCCGATCGGCAGATTAGGGGTTAATACTTGAAGTTAGGTGTCGGCGATGTTAGGGAGGGCAGATTAGGGGTTAATACTATTTATTATAGGGTTATTGAGGCGGGAGTGAGGCGGATTAGGGGTTAATAACTTTATTATAATAGCGGTGCGGTCTGCTCGGCAGATTAGGGGTTAATAAGTGTAGGCAGGTGGAGGCAACGTTGTGGGGGGGCAGATTAGGGGTTAATAAATATAATATAGGGGTCGGCGGTGTTAGGGGCAGCAG
Organism: Bombina bombina; assembly: GCF_027579735.1. Lineage (NCBI taxonomy): Eukaryota > Metazoa > Chordata > Amphibia > Anura > Bombinatoridae > Bombina > Bombina bombina. Next base: position 1,009,920,463 of record NC_069501.1, on the reverse strand, counting down.
ATTAGGGGTACATAGCTATAATGTAGCTGGTGGCGGCGTGCGGACGGCAGATTAGGGGTTAATAAGTGTAGGTAGCTGGCGGCGACGTTGTGGGGGGCAGATTAGGGGTTAATAAATATAATATAGGGGTCGGCGGTGTTAGGGGCAGCAGATTAGGGGTACATAGGGATAACGTAGTTGGCGGCAGTGTACGGAGCGGAAGATTAGGGGTTACATTTTTTTTATAGAGTGGCGGTGACGTGGGGGGGCCTCGGTTTAGGGGTACATAGGTAGTTTATGGGTGTTAGTGTACTTTAGAGCACAGTAGTTAAGAGCTTTATAAACGGGCGTTAGCCCAGAAAGCTCTTAACTACTGACTTTTTTCTGCGGCTGGAGTTTTGTCGTTAGATTTCTAACGCTCACTTCAGCCATGACTCTAAATACCGGAGTTAGAAAGATCCCATTGAAAAGATAGGATACGCAATTGATGTAAGGGGATCTGCGGTATGGAAAAGTCGCAGCTGGAAAGTGAGCGTTAGACCCTTTCCTGACTGACTCCAAATACCGGCGGTAGCCTAAAACCAGCGTTAGGAGCCTCTAACGCTGGTTTTGACCGCTACCGCCCAACTCTAAATCTAGGCCATAGTGAATAGGAGAATTTCATGAATTAAACTCACATTTTTTTTTATTTTATATTACATCGCTAGTTCGCGGTATGCATAGTTTACCATCTCTTTAAGGTTTATCGATCCCTTCTAGGGTTTCAAAATTTCTATGACCTGGTTAAGTTCCGGAATGCCCTCTGTAGCAGGCTTGACCTGGTAGGGAACTGTTTTCTGTAAATAGGGATTGCCAGGGAGAGGAACTCCATGACAGTTTATTTTTTTCTTTTAAAACTCTGCCATTGAGGGGGCTAAGAGAAGAGGCCTTTTGTTTATGACGTCAGGCTGGTTCTTGTTGCTTCTTTATGAGTGGGGTATCAAGGGATTTGTTCAGTCCTCTTGGTCCTGTTCCTGTTTGTTGGGCCTGGACAGCTTCTGCTAAGAAGCACTCTGAAGGTCTTTGACCTCGGCATTAGTTTTCTCCATTTCCATTTGGGCTGGAGTTTGACGTCTCCTTAACTTGGATTACCAGGTTAGGGTGGGTTCCCTCCTATGGTATTGCTCTTTTTGAGATTCTTGACCTCTGTACCTCTTCCCTTGGTAGCGAGGTGTTTTAGACTCCCTTTTTTACAGTGGGGGGATGGTTGGTTGGTCAATAGTTTTGACGGCACTTTTGTCCGCCTTTCTTACTCATACTGCTTCTCGTCTGCTCCCATGTTTTTAGGGACTATGGAGAATGAGTTGATTCCTTTGGGGGTCCTGGAGCTACCCTCTCTTACATCATTTCAGTTGATATGTTGGTTTTGGGATATCAATGTTTGTCATCCTGTTGTCCCTTGGTCCTGGGGGGTTACCAGGAGGTGGACCCAGATCAATTGTTTTTTATTTTTGCAGCCTCTATTCCAAGAGGTGGGTGTTTATTGGCAGCTTCTTAGCTGTCGGTCTGGAGGGTATTGCCCATCGAATTTTGGAAAAATATCTTTTCTGTCTCTGGGATGTTTAGTAGAAGTCCAGTGCCCTAGGGCCTTTGGATGGGCTGTGCTTCTAGGATTCTCCGTATGAGGTATTCCTATGGCTCCTCAGGGGTTCCTAGTCTGTGACCGGAGACTTGAGAAGGGCTTGATGGCTTGTTGGCTGCCTAGCAAGCAGGAGATTGCTCTCTTATTCAGCCGTTCCACTTTATAGGTGGGCTCGTGAGCTGTCTGTTTGGGTCCTGGACCGACTGTAACAGCCCGAGGGTGCCCTTTTCAGTCAGTTCTGTTTTTGCCATCTGTTTGATGACATATGCTCCGTACCTGTGGGTGGGTGAGCAGGTTTCTTTTTATTTCCCTCCCCTTAGGGGGAGCAGGATATACCAGGGTGTCTGCCTTATTTTCCGAGGGGGGTCCCTCATCCTTGTGGTACAGTCATGTTGGGGTGGATTCTGGTATTGTGTTCCCACTGTTGTGTCAGTGTGTGGTCTTCCTTTGTTTGGGAGTTAACCTTCCTGTAGGGAAGGAATCTGGGTCTGGGTTCTGGAACCTAAGATCGTACTATGTCCTGTTCCGGCTTGGTGGTTTAGCTTGCCAAGCTTGTTAGTTATGGTCATGGTTTGCCTACCATTTGTTACCGTTTAGTCCTCTTTTGAGTTCTGGGTAATACAGGGATTTATATATTTCCTTATCTTCGGACATGCCAGGTGCTTTTGGTACTGGGCCTTTGTCTCGAGGAAGTAGCCCATGTAACCTACTGGTGGGTTTTTGGGCTTTGCAACTTGAGCTGTTGGTTCGAATTCAGCTGTGGGCTGGTTTTACCTTTTTTTCGGCCTGAGGCCTATGGATTGGTTGAGTTTGGACTGTGTTCTTCTCCAGATCTTGTGATCTCTCTTGAGGTGAAGATTTGAGGAGTTTTTCCTCAGCATGTTTTTTCTGCTGCGTGACTGATGTCTACTAGTCTTGTGTGGCAGAGTGGGAGCCAGGAGCTCCATCTGGAGCACGATAAGTGCTTATGCTGCAAACTGTTGGCAGTTCTGGGGAATATCTGCTTATTCCGTGATAGCTCTTTCAGGAGTGCAGACTGCACTTTGTGTGAGTTATGGGTTCTGCTCCATCTTCGGGGTTGTCTTTGGATCGAATCTTGGTCCTTTGGACTTTCTCCAGATTGGGGTAGAGGGTTTTTTCCCTATCTTAATTCTGGTAGGTTGTTGGAGTTTATCTCTATTCATTTTTCTTTGTCTTGCTGCAACTTGCGGTTGCGCTCGATTTTGCAGGGGTTCCTATTTTACCCTAGTTGCTGAGATTTTAGATTTCTTGTTGAATATTTCTTTTTCCTTTTCCCTTCTGGGAATAGGTGGAATCAGTACGGGCTTGGAGCTGGTGGGACTTGTCTCTTCGGGGGCTTTGTGCTCTGTGGAATCTCGTACCTTTGAGTGGTCTCTATCTGGGCATTGCTGGATTTAACTGTTGGGCAGTTACTTAGTCCTTTCAGTCCTTTTTGTTCTGCTCGGTACAACAGTTGTTGATTGGTTTTGGTCATTTCAGGCTGTGGTTCCCTTCAAATGGGCCGCCTTGTCTACCCGCCCTTTTTTTTGCATTCAGTGTTCTCTATAGCTTGGATATTGTTTTCTCAAAAGTAATGAATGCAGCTGTGGACTCTCCCCGTTTAAGAAGAAAAACATAAATTATGCTTATCTGATAATTTTCTTTTCGTCTGACAGGAAGAGTCAACAGCTTTTTTTCACCTGATATTTCTCCTACTGTTCCTTGTTCCCTTGGCAGAATGACTGGGGGATGAGGGAAGTGGAGGAGGTATTTAAGCCTTTGGCTGGGTGTCTTTGCCTCCTCCTGGTGGCCAGGTTCTAAATTCCCAAAAGTAATTAATGCAGCTGTGGACTCTCCGCGTCAGAAGAAAAGAAAATTATCAGGTAAGCATAATTGATGTTTTTTTAAGTCACCAGCTCCTACTGAGCATGTGCAAGAATTCACAGAATATACGTATGTGCATTTGTGATTGGCTGATGGCTGTCACATGATACAGGAGGAGTTGAAATAGATATAACTTTGAAATTTGTCAGAAACAAAAATCTGCCACTCATTTGAAGTTCAGATTAAGGGGTTGATTTAACATGCAGCGGATGCTGTATCAACGCCTCATCATTTCTTGTCCGCCAGAAACGGAAGTTTAAGGGACAGTCTAGTCCAAAATAAACTTTCATGATTCACATAGGGCATGTAATTTTAAACATTCCAGTTTACTTTTATTACCAATTTTGCTTTGTTCTCTTGATATTCTTAGTTGAAAGCTAAACCTAGGAGGTTAATATACTCATTTCTTAGACCTTGAAGGCCGCCTCTTGTCTGAATGCATTTTGACAGTTTTCCACCACTAGAGGGTGTTAGTTCATGTGTGTCATATAGATAACACTGTGCTCACGCACGTGGAGTTACCTAGGAGTCAGCACTGATTGGCTAAAATGCAAGTCTGACAAAAGAACTGAAATAAGGGGGCAGTTTGCAGAGGCTTAGATACAAGATAATCACAGAGGTAAAAAGTGTATTAATATAACTGTTGGTTATACAAAACTAGGGAATAGATAATAAAGGGATTATCTATCTTTTAAAACAATAAAATTTCTGGTGTAGACTATACCTTTAAGAAGCAGCGGTCCTTAAAGGGGCAGTAAACTTAGAAATTAATGTTATATAATTCTGCACATAGTGCAGAATTATATAACATTAGCTTACCGGCAGATGTATACATTAAAGTATTGCAGAATTATGTAATGTAAAAGTTAATTTTAACCAGAACACCGCTCCTTGCTCTACTGCGCATCGTGGCAATACTGTCCAGTCACAGTGTGCCCGGTCGCGCCATTAAAATGAATGTAGCTCGCTCCCGCTACTAGACTAGAGCGGTATACATCTGCTGGTAAGCTAATGTTATATAATTCTGCACTATGTGCAGAATTAAATAACATTAGTTTGTAAGTTTACTGCCCCTTTAACTTCTCCGCCACCTTTTAGGTGGCTAACTGAAATAATACTGATCCAATACGATCGGGATGATTGATGGCCCCTGCTAGCTGCCGATTGGCCACGAATGAGCAGGGGGGGCATTGCACAAGCATTTTACAAAAAATGCTTGTGCAATGTTAAATGCTGATAGTGTGTGCTGTCAGCATTTAACGAGGTTGAGTGGATATGATTCGCTCGACCTTTAGTAAATCTACCCCTAAGTGCTATACCATTGTCTTCTTATCATGCATTTGTTGTTTATGCCAATCTCTGTATTTACCTAGTCCTTTAATAATATTAATTTCTTTCCAATGGTATGGAGAGTCCACAAATCCATTCTAATTACTAGTGGGATTTCAACTCCTGGTCACCAGGAGGAGGCAAAGGACACCCTAGCACAGCTCTTAAAGGGCCATAATACCCAAATGTTTAAACACTAGAAAGTGATGCAGTATCGCTGTAAAAAGCTGACTAGAAAATATCACCTGGACATCTCTATGTAAAAAAGAAAGAAAGATATTTTACCTCAAAAGTTTCTCTGTAGAGACATCCCATTGTAAAGGACTTCTAAGCAGCAAATCAGTATGTCTGTCCCGGGACAGTGGAAGGAGCGAGCTTTTGTGCACATTCATCTTATTTCCCTATTCAGTGTAAGGAAGTTTACTATGAAATCTCATGAGAGTTAAGTGAAATCTCATGAGATCACAGTAAAAGAGTTCATGACCTCAGCACTGTTGATGCTGATTGGCTGCTGTTCATTTCTTTTTTTTTTTTTTTCTTTTTTTTTTACCTGCAGCTGGGCAGTAACTGAGTATAACTTTTTACACAGAACTAACTCTACTGAGCTGAGGAAATTGTGAGGTAAAATATCTTCCTTTTTTAGACAGAGATGCTCAGGTGATATTTTTCAGCTTTTTTACAGTTATACTGCATCAATTTCAAGTGATTTAGTATATGAGTATTATTACCCTTTAAAGGGTCAGTCTACACCAGAATTGTTATTGTTTTAAAAGATAGATAATCCCTTTATTACCCATTCCCCAGTTTTGCATAACCAACACAGTTATAGTTATATACTTTTAACCTCTGTGATTATCTTGTATCTAAGCCTCTGCAAACTGCCCCTTTATTTCAGTTCTTTTGACAGACTTGCAGTTTAGCCAATCAGTGCTGGCTCCCAGGTAACTTCACGTGCATGAGCACAGTGTTATCTATATGAAACACATGAACTAACACCCTCTAGTGGTAAAAACTGCTAAAATGCATTCTGAAAAGAGGCGGCCTTCAAGGTCTAAGAAATTAGCATATGAACCTCCTAGGTTAAGCTTTCAACTAAGAATACCAAGAGAACATAGCAAAATTGGTGATAAAAGTAAATTGGAGAATTGTTTAAAATTACATGCCCTATCTGAATAATGAAAGTTTATTTTGGATTAGACTGTCCCTTTAAGTATCACTTCCTCTTTCCATAAACCCCAGTCATTCTTTGCCTTATACATCAGGAGGATCTGCGAAGATGGTGTCTGAAGATATTTAATTCTTTAATGGGTACTTTTCCCTGCAAGCAATGATTGGGGCTATGCTGTCTCCATGTAATCCTTTTAGTAAGAGTAATGGTAGCTTTTAGCAGTTGGAAGTCGGCAAGGTAGTCCTTGCTTACCTTCCAACATTTATGCTACCCCTATATAGAAAACCAGGGTTGGTTACTCTGCTTTTCTTGTACTTCAGGTCCCTGACATGATGAGGATTGCTTCTGCCAGACCTGAAGTTGGTGAGAAGAATGAAGACTTCTAACCGTGAGTCCCTGTATCCCTTGCCCCCATGGCTGAGTAGTCTAAATGTGGCATAACTGTGAGTATGGGACTTTCAATTTTATTGCTGGGTATCTCCAAAGTGGGGGTGGGCAATGAGGGAAGGTGACATTTTGGGCACTCTGTAAGAGTTGCTTCTGTTGGAAGCTGTTTTACCATCTGTGCCTATATGCTTTCCCTCTCAGCGGCGGTGACTCCGTCTATTATTTAATGTAGGATCGGAGATCTCCACCTGCAGGTTTATATGTTTGCATTTATTTATACTGGTCCACTACAGCTTTCAATTGAGGCATGTAGGACAGGGATAATACTTGCATTATCTATGGCACCATTTTCATATTAAAGGTGCTGATATATACTCAATTACTGAAGGTTACTCCTCTACGGCAGCAGCTCTTCCGGTCTCTTATAGGAGGAGATTTTTTTCTGCATCTGGGACCCTAAACTCTGTCTGTGAAATAGAGGTACTAGGGATCCTTTACTTAGGGCGATATCAACTATATATGCCTATCGTGATTCAGATAGAGCATGCAATTTTAAGCAACTTTCTAATTTACTCCTATTATCAAATGTTCTTTATTCTCTTGGTATCTTTATTTGAAATGCAAGAATGTAAGTTTAGATGCCGGCCCATTTTAGGTGAACAACCGAGGTTGCCCTTGCTGATTGCTGGATAAATTCATCCACCAATCAAAAACTGCTGTCCATAGTGCTGAACCAAGAAAAAAGCTTAGATTCCTTCTTTTTCGTATAAAGATAGCAAGAGAACGAAGAACATTTGATAATAGGAGTAAATTAAAGCATGCTCTATCTGAATCACAAAAGAAAATTTTTGGGTACAGTGTCCCTTTAAGCACTTCTGTTGTGTGTTGTGTTGTGTTGTGTTAAGGGGATCAGATGAATTAGGGCTGTTCTATATGACAGCGGGCATTTTTGTTTTTAATTTAATTTTGTTTCAGATACGAATCCTGAACTTATCTCAATGGACCCCTTAGATGCCGGGCGCCTTACTGTCCTGAGACGGGGTTCGGGTTAATCCGTTGTTCTGTCGAGAACTCCAAATCTTCAAAAACTCCAATCTGACGTCACTTTTTTTTAATTTTTTTTTATTATTTATTTTAATATCGGTTTTGCCTCTGCCTGGGGGGCCACTGCAGACCCTTTGGCATACACCCCAAGTAAACCTTGGGAAATGAGGTTAACAAGGGGGCTTCGTCCCCCTTGAACCCCCCCAGGCAGAGGCAAAATAGATAGTGAAGATAGGTGAAAACAGGGCCTATCTGATTGGTTGTGAATTCTGTCACTCACAGGACACGGACCAATCAGATGTATGCAAATACCGGAAGTGACGTCAGATTGGAGTTTTTGACAGATTGGAGTCCATGAGCTAGTGACGTATGGGATATACATTCCTACCAGGAGGTGCAAAGTTTCCAAACCTCAAAATGCCTATAAATACACCCCCCACCACACCCACAATTCAGTTTTACAAATTTTGCCTCCTATGGAGATGGTGAAGTAAGTTTGTGCTAGATTTCTACGTTGATATGCGCTTTGCAGCATGCTGAAGCCCGGTTTTCCTCTCAGAGTGCAGTGAATGACAGAGGGATGTGAAGAGAGTATTGCCTATTGAATGCTATGGTCATCCTATCGGGGATCTATTTTATAGGTTCTCTGTTATCGGTCGTAGAGATTCTTCTCCTACCTCCCTTTTCAGATCGACGATATACTCTAATATACCATTACCTCTGCTGATTCTCGTTTCAGTACTGTTTTGGCTATCTACTATATGTAGATGAGTGTCTTTTTGGTAAGTAAGTCTTATTTTATTTATCACACTCTCAGCTATGGTTTGGCACTTTATATGTAAAGTTCTAAATATATGTTTTATACTTATATTTGCCATGATTCAGGTTAATCAGTATATTTCCTTCTTTTAGACTGTCAGTTTAATTTTTGGGAAATGCATATAAATAAAAAAAATTCTTAAATGAAAATTTTTCATTTGACTTTTCTTCTAAATTGCGGGCTGTTAGGCTCGTAGGTGCAAAAAATGCTAGAATTTATTGCGTCATTTTTGGCGCGAGACTTTTTGGCGCGAGAATTACGTTTGTTTGACGTCATTTCCGGCGTCGTAGTTTACGCCGAGAGTTTTCATGTAGTTGCGTCATCTATGATGCTCGTGCTTGTTGCAGACGTTTTTGGCGCCAAAAAAATTGTCAATTGTGGGCGTCATACTTGGCGCCAGTTTTTTTGACATTATTTAAGTCTTTGTTTCTTTTGCTTCTGGTTACCCGAGGCTTATTCTGTTTGCACTTTTTCCCATTCCTGAAACTGTCATTTAAGGAATTTGATAATTTTGCTTTATATGTTGTTTTTTCTATTACATATTGCAAGATGTTTCAAGCTGACCCTGTATCAAAATCTACTTCTGGAAAGCTGTTGCCTGATGTCGGTTCTACCAAAGCTAAGTGCATTTGTTGTAAACTTGTGGTAACTGTTCCTCCGGCTGTAGTTTGTGTTAGTTGTCATGATAAACTTTCAAAAGCAGACAATATTTCCATTAGTAATAATCCATTACCTGTTGTTGTTCCTTTAACATCTAATGTTCATGATATTCCTGTTAATGTAAGAGAATTTGTTTCTAATTCTATTCAGAAGGCCCTGTCTGTCATACCACCTTCTAATAAACGTAAAAGGTCTTTTAAAACTTCTCATAAATCAGATGAATTTTTAAATGGCCGCCAACATTCTGATTTATCTATCTCTGATGAGGATCTATCTGGTTCAGAAGATTCTGCCTCAGATATTGACACTGACAAATCTTCATTTCTTTCATGTAATTAGCAAGAGTCCATGAGCTAGTGACGTATGGGATATACATTCCTACCAGGAGGGGCAAAGTTTCCCAAACCTTAAAATGCCTATAAATACACCCCTCACCACACCCACAATTCAGTTTTACAAACTTTGCCTCCGATGGAGGTGGTGAAGTAAGTTTGTGCTAGATTCTACGTTGATATGCGCTCCGCAGCAAGTTGGAGCCCGGTTTTCCTCTCAGCGTGCAGTGAATGTCAGAGGGATGTGAGGAGAGTATTGCCTATTTGAATGCAGTGATCTCCTTCTACGGGGTCTATTTCATAGGTTCTCTGTTATCAGTCGTAGAGATTCATCTCTTACCTCCCTTTTCAGATCGACAATATACTCTTATATATACCATTACCTCTGCTGATTCTCGTTTCAGTACTGGTTTGGCTTTCTACTACATGTAGATGAGTGTCCTGGGGTAAGTAAATCTTATTTTCTGTGACACTCTAAGCTATGGTTGGGCACTTTGTTTATGAAGTTCTAAATATATGTATTCAAACATTTATTTGCCTTGACTCAGAATGTTCAACATTCCTTATTTTTCAGACAGTCAGTTTCATATTTGGGATAAATGCATTTGTTTCAATCATTTTTTCTTACCTTAAAAAATTTGACTTTTTTCCCTGTGGGCTGTTAGGCTCGCGGGGGCAGAAAATGCTTCATTTTATTGCGTCATTCTTGGCGCAGACTTTTTTGGCGCAAAATTTTTTTTCTGTTTCCGGCGTCATACGTGTCGCCGGAAGTTGCGTCATTTTTTGACGTTTTTTTGCGTCAAAGATGTCGGCGTTCCGGATGTGGCGTCATTTTTGGCGCCAAAAACATTTAGGCGCCAAATAATGTGGGCGTCTTTTTTGGCGCTAAAAAATATGGGCGTCATTTTTGTCTCCACATTATTTAAGTCTCATTATTTATTGCTTCTGGTTGCTAGAAGCTTGTTCACTGGCATTTTTTTTCCCATTCCTGAAACTGTCATTTAAGGAATTTGATCAATTTTGCTTTATATGTTGTTTTTTTCTTTTACATATTGCAAGATGTTCCACGTTGCAACTGAGTCAGAAGATACTTCAGGAAAATCACTGCACAGTGCTGGAGCTACCAAGCTAAGTGTATCTGCTATAAACTTTTGGTATCTGTTTCTCCAGCTGTTATTTGTATTGCATGTCATGTCAAACTTATTAATGCAGATAAAATTTCCTTTAGTACTGTTACATTACCTGTTGCTGTTCCGTCAACATCTAATTTTCAGAGTGTTCCTGATAACATAAGAGATTTTATTTTTTAAATCCATTAAGAAGGCTATGTCTGTTATTTCTCCTTCTAGTATACATAAAAGTCTTTTAAAACTTCTCTTTTTTCAGATGAATTTTTAAATGAACATCATCATTCTGATACTGATAATGGTTCTTCTGGTTCAGAGGTTTCTGTCTCAGAGGTTGATGCTGATAAATCTTTGTACTTGTTCAAGATGGAATTTATTCGTTCTTTACTTAAAGAAGTGTTATTTGCATTAGAAATAGAGGATTCTGGTCCTCTTGATACTAAATGTAAACGTTTAAATAAGGTTTTTAAATCTCCTGTAGTTATTCCAGAAGTATTTTATCTCCCTGATGCTATTTCTGAAGTAATTTCCAGGGAATGGAATAATTTGGGTAATTTATTTACTCCTTCTAGACGTTTAAGCAAATTATATCCTGTGCCATCTGACAGATTAGAGTTTTTTGGGACAAAAATCCCTAAGGTTATGGGGCTGTCTCTACTCCTGCTAATGTACTACTATTCCTACGGCAGATAGTACTTCATTTAAGGATCCTTTAGATAGGAAAATTGAATCCTTTCTAAGAAAAGCTTACTTATGTTCAGGTAATCTTCTTAGACCTACTATATTTTTAGCGAAAGTTGCTGCAGCTTCAACTTTTTGGTTAGAAGCTTTAGCGCAACAAGTAACAGATCATAATTTTATAGCATTATTATTATTCTATAACATGCTAATAATTTTATTGGTGATACCATCTTTTGATATCATTAGAGTTGATGTCAGGTATATGTCTCTAGCTATTTTAGCTAGAAAAGCTTTATGGATTAAACTTGGAATGCTGACATGTCTTCTAAGTCAACTTTGCTTTCCCTTTCTTTCCAGGGTAAATAATCATTTTCGTTCCTTTCCTCACAACAAGGAACAAAAGCCTGATCCTTCATCCTCAGGAGCGGTATCAGTTTGGAAACTATTTCCAGTTTGGAATATATCCAAGCCTTATAGAAACCTATAGCCAGCTCCTAAGTACCTATGAAGGTGCGGCCCTTATTCCAGCTCAGCTGGTATGGGGCAGATTACGTTTTCTTCAAAGAAATTTGGATCAATTCCGTTCTTAATCTCTGGTTTCAGAAACATTGTTTCAGAAAGGTACAGAATTGGCTTCAAGTTAAGGCCTCCTGCTAAGAGATTCTTTTCTTTCCCGTGTCCCAGTTAACACAGCAAAGGCTCAGCATTTCTGAAATGTGTTTCAGATCTAGAGTTGGCTGGAGTATTTATGCCAGTTCCAGTTCTGGAACAGGGGCTGGGGTTTTATTTTATCTCTTCATTGTACCAAAGAAGGTCAATTCTTTCAGACCAGTTCCGGATCTATCATTATTGAATCGTTATGTTAGGATACCAACATTCAAGATGGTTACTGTAGGACTATCCTGCCTTTTGTTTAGCAAGGGCATTATATGTCTACAATAGATTTACAGGATGTGTATCTGCATATTCCGATTCATCCAGATCACTTTTAGTGTCTGAGATTCTCTTTTTAGACAAGCATTACCAGTTTTGTGGCTCTACCGTTTGGCCTAGCCTCAGTTCCAAGAATTTTTTTCAAAGGTTCTCGGTGCCCTTCTTTCTGTAATCAGAGAATAGGGTTTTGGTATTTCCTTATTTGGACGATATCTTGGTACTTGCTCAGTCTTCTCATTTTCGAAGAATCTCATACGAATCGACTTGTGTTGTTTCTTCAAGTTCATGGTTGGAGGATCATTTTACCAATCAGTTCATTGATTCCTCAGACAAGGGTAACCTTTTTTAGGTTTCTAGATAAATTCAGTGTCTATGACTCTGTCCTTGTCAGACAAGAGAAGTTTAACATTGATATCAGCTTGTCAAAACCTTCAGTCACAATCATTCCCTTTGGTAGCCTTATGCATGGAAATGTTGGGTCTTAGGACTGCCGCATCAGATGCGATCTCCTTTGCTCGTTTTCACATGCGACCTCTTCAGCTCTGTATGCTGAACCAATGGTGCAGGGATTACTCAAAGATATCTCAATTAATATCTTTAAACCGATTTTACGACACTCTCTGACATGGTGGACAGATCACCATCGTTTAGTTCAGGGGGCTTCTTTGTTCTTCCGACCTGGACTATAATCTCAACAGATGCAAGTCTTACAGGTTGGGGTGCTGTGTGGGGGTATCTGACGGCACAAGGGGTTTGGGAATCTCAGGAGGTGAGATTTCCGATTAATATTTTGGAACTCCGTGCAATTTTCAGAGCTCTTCAGTCTTGGCCTCTTCTGAAGAGAGAGTTGTTCATTTGTTTTCAGATAGACAATGTCACAACTGTGGCATACATCAATCATCAAGGAGGGACTCACAGTCCTCTGGCTATGAAAGAAGTATCTCGAATTTTGGTTTGGGCGGAATCCAGCTCCTGTCTAATCTCTGCGGTTCATATCCCAGGTATGGACAATTGGAAAGCGGATTATCTCAGTCGCCAAACGTTGCATCCGGGCGAATGGTCTCTTCACCCAGAGGTATTTCTTCAGATTGTTCAAATGTGGGAACTTCCAGAAATAGTTCTGATGGCTTCTCATCTAAACAAGAAACTTCCCAGGTATCTGTCCAGATCCCGGGATCCTCAGGCGGAGGCAGTGGATGCATTATCACTTCCTTGGAAGTATCATCCTGCCTATATCTTTCCGCCTCTAGTTCTTCTTCCAAGAGTAATCTCCAAGATTCTGAAGGAATGCTCGTTTGTTCTGCTGGTAGCTCCGGCATGGCCTCACAGGTTTTGGTATGCGGATCTTGTCCGGATGGCCTCTTGCCGACCGTGGACTCTTCCGTTAAGACCAGACCTTTTGTCTCAAGGTCCTTTTTTCCATCAGGATCTGAAATCCTTAAATTTAAAGGTATGGAGATTGAACGCTTGATTCTTGGTCAAAGAGGTTTCTCTGACTCTGTGATTAATACTATGTTACAGGCTCGTAAATCTGTATCCAGAGAGATATATTATAGAGTCTGGAAGACTTATATTTCTTGGTGTCTTTCTCATCATTTTTTTTGGCATTCTTTTAGAATACCGAGAATATTACAGTTTCTTCAGGATGGTTTAGATAAGGGTTTGTCCGCAAGTTCCTTGAAAGGTCAAATCTCTGCTTTTTCTGTTCTTTTTCACAGAAAGATTGCTATTCTTCCTGATATTCATTGTTTTGTACAAGCTTTGGTTCGTATAAAGCCTGTCATTAAGTCAATTTCTCCTCCTTGGAGTTTGAATTTGGTTCTGGGGGCTCTTCAAGCTCCTCCATTTGAACCTATGCATTCATTGGATATTAAATTACTTTCTTGGAAAGTTTTGTTCCTTTTGGCCATCTCTTCTGCCAGAAGAGTTTCTGAATTATCTGCTCTTTCTTGTGAGTCTCCTTTTCTGATTTTTCATCAGGATAAGGCGGTGTTGCGAACTTCTTTTGAATTTTTACCTAAGTTGTGAATTCCAACAACATTAGTAGAGACATTGTGGTTCCTTCATTATGTCCTAATCCTAAGAATTCTAAGGAGAAATCGTTGCATTCTTTGGATGTTATTAGAGCTTTGAAATATTATGTTGAAGCTACTAAGTCTTTCCGAAAGACTTCTAGTTTATTTGTTATCTTTTCCGGTTTTAGAAAGGCCAGAAAACTTCTGCCATTTCTTTGGCATCTTGGTTGAAATCTTTAATTCATCTTGCCTATGTTGAGTCGGGTAAGACTCCGCCTCATAGGATTACAGCTCATTCTACTAGGTCAGTTTCTACTTCCTGGGCGTTTAGGAATGAAGCTTCGGTTGATCAGATTTGCAAAGCGGCAACTTGGTCCTCTTTGCATACTTTTACCAAATTCTACCATTTTGTTGTATTTTCTTCTTCTGAAGCAGTTTTTGGTAGAAAAGTACTTCAGGCAGCGGTTTCAGTTTGAATCTTCTGCTTATGTTTTTCATTAAACTTTATTTTGGGTGTGGATTATTTTCAGCAGGAATTGGCTGTCTTTATTTTATCCCTCCCTCTCTAGTGACTCTTGTGTGGAAAGATCCACATCTTGGGTAGTCATTATCCCATACGTCACTAGCTCATGGACTCTTGCTAATTACATGAAAGAAAACATAATTTATGTAAGAACTTACCTGATAAATTCATTTCTTTCATATTAGCAAGAGTCCATGAGGCCCGCCCTTTTTTGTGGTGGTTATGATTTTTTTGTATAAAGCACAATTATTCCAATTCCTTATTTTATATGCTTTCGCACTTTTTTCTTATCACCCCACTTCTTGGCTATTCGTTAAACTGAATTGTGGGTGTGGTGAGGGGTGTATTTATAGGCATTTTAAGGTTTGGGAAACTTTGCCCCTCCTGGTAGGAATGTATATCCCATACTTCACTAGCTCATGGACTCTTGCTAATATGAAAGAAATTAATTTATCAGGTAAGTTCTTACATAAATTATGTTATTTATTTAAGATGGAGTTTATTCATTCTTTACTTACGGCTATATTTAGAGTTTGGCGTTAGCCGTCAAAACCAGCGTTAGAGGCTCCTAACGCTGGTTTTGGGCTACCGCTGGTATTTAGAGTCTTGTAGGTAAGGGTCTAACGCTCACTTTGCAGCCACGACTTTTCAATACCGCAGATGCCCCTACGCCATTTGCGTATCCTATCTTTTCAATGGGATCTTCCTAACACCGGTATTTAGAGTCTTGGTTGAAGTGAGCGTTAGAAATCTAACGACAAAACTCCAGCCGCAGAAAAAAGTCAGGAGTTAAGAGCTTTCTGGGCTAACGCCGGTTCATAAAACTCTTAACTACTGTGCTCTAAAGTACACTAACACCCATAAACTACCTATGCACCCCTAAACCGAGGTCCCCCCACATCGCCGCCACTCTATTAAATTTTTTTAACCCCTAATCTGCCGCTCCATACACCGCCGCAACCTACGTTATCCCTATGAACCTCTAACCTGCTGCCCCTAACACCGCCGACCCCTATATTATATTTATTAACCCCTAATCTGCCACCCCCAACGTCGCCGCCACCTACCTACAATTATTAACCTCTAATCTGCCGACCGGACCTCACCGCTACTATAATAAATGTATTAACTCCTAATCCGCCTCACTCCCGCCTCAATAACCCTATAATAAATAGTATTAACCCCTAATCTGCCCTCCTTAACATCGCTGACACCTAACTTCAAGTATTAACCCCTAATCTGCCGACCGGACCTCACCGCTACTCTAATAAATGTATTAACCCCTAAAGCTAAGTCTAACCCTAACACCCCCCTAAGTTAAATATAATTTAAATCTAACGAAATAAATTAACTCTTATTAAATAAATTAAATTAAATTCCTATTTAAAGCTAAATACTTACCTGTAAAATAAACCCTAATATAGCTACAATATACTTACCTGTAAAATAAACCCTAATATAGCTACAATATAAATTATAATTATATTGTAGCTATTTTAGGATTAATATTTATTTTACAGGCAACTTTGTATTTATTTTAACCAGTTACAATAGCTATTAAATAGTTAATAACTATTTAATAGCTACCTAGTTAAAATAATTACAAAATTACCTGTAAAATAAATCCTAACCTAAGTTACAATTAAACCTAACACTACACTATCAATAAATTAATTAAATAAAATACCTACAATTATCTACAATTAAACCTAACACTACACTATCATTAAATTAATTAAATAAATTAACTACAAATAACTACAATTAAATACAATTACATAAACTAACTAAAGTACAAAAAATAAAAAAAATAAGTTACAAACATTTTAAAAATATTACAACAATTTTAAGCTAATTACATCTAATCTAAGCCCCCTAATAAAATAACAAAGCCCCCCAAAATAAAAAAATGCCCTACCCTATTCTAAATTAAAAAAGTGCAAAGCTCTTTTAACCTTACCAGCCCTTAAAAGGGCCTTTTGTGGGGCATGCCCCAAAGAAAACTGCTCTTTTGCCTGTAAAAGAAAAATACCCCCCCCAACATTAAAACCCACCACCCACATACCACTAATCTAACCCAAACCCCCCTTAAATAAACCTAGCACTACCCCCCTGAAGATCATCCTACCTTGAGTCGTCTTCACTCAGCCGAGCCACCGATGGAACCGAAGAGGAGATCCGGAGCGGCAGAAGTGATCCTCCAAGGGGCGCTGAAGAAGTCTTCCATCCGATGAAGTGATCCTCCAGGCGGCGCTGAAGGAGTCTTCCATCCCAGCGATGTTATCTTCCAAGCGGGGGCTTCAATCTTCTTCTTCAGGATCCATTTTCATTCCGCCGACGTGGAACATCCTTCTTCCCCGACGGACTACCGACGAATGAAGGCTCCTTTAAGGGACGTCATCCAAGATGGCATCCCTCGGATTCCGATTGGCTAATAGGATTCTATCGGCCAATCGGAATTAAGGTAGGAAAATTCTGATTGGCTGATGGAATCAGCCAATCAAATTCAAGTTCAATCCGATTGGCTGATCCAATCAGCCAATCAGATTGAGCTTGCATTCTACAGTATTGGCTGTTCCGATTGAAGATTGAAGACCCCGCTTGGAAGAAGACATCACCGGGATGGAAGACTTCTTCAGCGCCGCTTGGAAGATGACATCGCCCAGATGGAAGACTTCTTCAGCGTCGCCTGGAGGATCACTTCATCGGATGGAAGACTTCTTCAGTGCCCCTTGGAGGATCACTTCTGTCGCTCCGGATCTCCTCTTCGGTTCCATCGGTGGCTCGGCTGAGTGAAGACGACTCAAGGTAGGATGATCTTCAGGGGGGTAGTGTTAGGTTTATTTAAGGGGGCTTTGGGTTAGATTAGGGGTATGTGGGTGGTGGGTTTTAATGTTGGGGGGGGGGTTGAATTTTTCTTTTACAGGCAAAAGAGCAGTTTTCTTTGGGGCATGCCCCACAAAAGGCCCTTTTAAGGGCTGGTAAGGTAAAAGAGCTTTGAACTTTTTTAATTTAGAATAGGGTAGGGCATTTTTTTATTTTGGGGGGCTTTGTTATTTTATTAGGGGGCTTAGATTAGGTGTAATTAGCTTAAAATTGTTGCAATATTTTTAAAATGTTTGTAACTTATTTTTTTTTATTTTTTGTAACTTAGCTTTTTTTATTTTTTGTACTTTAGTTAGTTTATTTAATTGTATTTATTTGTAGGTATTGTTTTTAATTAATTTATTGATAGTGTAGTGTTAGGTTTAATTGTAGATAATTGTAGGTATTTTATTTAATTAATTTATTGATAGTGTAGTGTTAGGTTTAATTGTAACTTAGGTTAGGACAGGTAATTTTGTAATTATTTTAACTAGGTAGCTATTAAATAGTTATTAACTATTTAATAGCTATTGTACCTGGTTAAAATAAATACAAAGTTGCCTGTAAAATAAATATTAATCCTAAAATAGCTACAATATAATTATAATTTATATTGTAGCTATATTAGGGTTTATTTTACAGGTAAGTATTTAGCTTTAAATAGGAATAATTTATTTAATAAGAGTTCATTTATTTTGTTAGATTTAAATTATATTTAATTTAGGGGGGTGTTAGTGTTAAGGTTAGACTTAGCTTTAGGGGTTAATACATTTATTAGAGTAGCGGTGAGGTCCGGTCGGCAGATTAGGGGTTAATACTTGAAGTTAGGTGTCAGCGATGTTAGGGAGGGCAGATTAGGGGTTAATACTATTTATTATAGGGTTATTGAGGACGGATTAGGGGTTAATACATTTATTATAGTAGCAGTGAGGTCCGGTCGGCAGATTAGGGGTTAATTATTGTAGGTAGCTGGCGGCGACGTTGTGGGGGGCAGATTAGGGGTTAATAAATATAATATAGGGGTCGGCAGTGTTAGGGGCAGCAGATTAGGGGTTCATAGGGATAACGTAGGTTGCGGCGGTGTACGGAGCGGCAGATTAGGGGTTAATAATAATATGCAGGGGTCAGCGATAGCAGGGGCGGCAGATTAGGGGTTAATAAGTGTAAGGTTAGGGGTGTTTAGACTCAGGGTACATGTTAGAGTGTTAGGTGCAGACATAGGAAGTGTTTCCCCATAGGAAACAATGGGGCTGCATTAGGAGCTGAACGCTGCTTTTTTGCAGGTGTTAGGTTTTTTTTCAGCTCAAACAGCCCCATTGTTTCCTATGGGGGAATCTTGCATGAGCACGTTTTTGAAGCTGGCCGCGTCTGTAAGCACCGCTGGTATTGAGAGTTGCAGTGGCAGTAAATATGCTATACGCTCCCTTTTTGGAGCCTAACGCAGCCCTTCTGTGAACTCTAAATTCCAGCGGTATTTATAAGGTGCGGGGGGGAAAAAGCCAGCGTTAGCTACGCGGGTCGTTACCGACAAAACTCTAAATCTAGCCGTTAAAGAGGTGTTGATTGCATTAGATATGGAGGAGTCTAGTCCTCTTGATATTAAAACCAGTAAACGTTTAAATTCGGTTTTTAAACCTCATGTAATTATTCCAGAGGTTTTTCCAGTTCCTGATGCTATTTCAGATGTAATTTCTAGGGAATGGAATAGTTTGGGTACTTCATTTACTCCTTCTTTAAGGTTTAAAAAACTGTACCCTTTGCCGGCTGATAGATTGGAGTTTTGGGAAAAAAATCCCCAAAGTTGATGAGGCTATCTCTACTCTTGCTAAATGTACTACTATTCCTACGGCAGATAGTACTTCTTTTAAAGATCCTTTAGATAGGAAGCTTGAATCTTTTCTAAGGAAGGCTTTTTTATGTTCGGGTAATCTTCTTAGGCCTGCTATTTCTTTGGCTGATGTTGCTGCAGCTTCTACTTTTTGGTTGGAGATCATAATGTGTATAGCATTGTTAAACTTCTTCAACATGCTAATAATTTCATTTGTGATGCCATTTTTTATATCATTAGAATTGATGTCAGGTATATGTCTTTAGCTATTTTAGCTAGAAGAGCTTTATGGCTTAAATCTTGGAATGCAGATATGACTTCTAAGTCAACGTTGCTATCTCTTTCTTTCCAAGGTAATAAATTATTTGGTTCTCAGATGGATTCTATAATTTCAACTGTCACTGGGAGGAAGGTAGCTTTTTTGCCTCAGGATAAAAAATCTAGTGGTAAATTTAGGGCTGCTAACCGTTTTCGTTCCTTTCGTCAGAATAAGGAACAGAAGCCTGACCCTTCCCCTAAAGGAACGGTTTCCAATTGGAAGCCTTCTCCAGTCTGGAATAAATCCAAGCCTTTTAGAAAATAGAAACCAGCCCCCAAGTCCGCATGAAGGTGCGGCCCTCATTCCAGCACAGCTGGTAGGGGGCAGATTACGATTTTTCAAAGATGTTTGGATCAGTTCAATTCAAAATCATTGGATTCAGAACATTGTTTCTCAAGGGTACAGAATAGGTTTCAAGGTAAGACCGCCTGTGAGAAGGTTCTTTCTCTCACGCATTCCAGTAAACCCAGTAAAGCCTCAGGCTTTCCTGAAATGTGTTTCAGACCTGGAGTCATCTAGGGTAATTGTGCCAGTTCCATATCTGGAACGGGGTCTGGGGTTTTATTCAAATCTGTTCATTGTACCAAAGAAAGAGAATTCTTTCAGTTCCTGAGATTCTCTTTTCTAGACAAGCATTACCGATTTGTTGCTCTTCCTTTTGGCCTAGCAACAGCTCCAAGGATCTTCTCAAAAGTTCTCGGTGCCCTTCTCTCTGTAATCAGAGAGCGGGGTATTGCGGTGTTTCCTTATTTGGACGATATCTTGGTACTTGCTCAGTCTTTACATTCTGCAGAATCTCACACGAATCAACTTGTGTTGTTTCTTCAAAAACATGGTTGGAGGATCAATTTACCAAAAAGTTCCTTGATTCCTCAGACAAGGGTAACCTTTTTGGGATTCCAAATAGATTCAGCATCCATGACTTTGTCTCTAACAGACAAAAGACATCTGAAATTGGTTTCAGCTTGTTGGAACCTTCAGTCTCAGTCATTCCCTTCAGTAGCTATGTGCATGGAAGTTTTAGGTCTCATGACTGCAGCATTGGACGCGATCCCCTTTGCTTGTTTTCACATGAGACCTCTTCAGCTTTGTATGCTGAACCTTTGGTGCAGGGATTATACAAAGATATCACAATTGATATCTTTAAATCCCAATACTCGACTCTCTCTCACTTGGTGGTTAAATCACCACTGTTTAGTTCAAGGGGCCTCTTTTCTTCGTCCAACCTGGACTGTGATTTCAACAGATGCGAGTCTTTCAGGTTGGGGAGCTGTCTGGGGATCTCTGAAAGCGCAGGGGGTTTGGAAATCTCAAGAGGCGAGATTACCAATCAATATTTTGGAACTCTTCAGTTCTGGCCTCTTCTGAAGAGAGAATCGTTTATTTGTTTTCAGACAGACAATGTCACAACCGTGGCGTATGTCAATCATCAAGGTGGGACTCACAGTCCTCAGGCTATGAAAGAAGTATCTCGGATACTTGCATGGGCGGAATCCAGCTCCTGTCTAATTTCTGCGGTTCATATCCCAGGTATAGACAATTGGGAAACGGATTATCTCAGTCGCCAGACTTTACATCCGGGAGAATGGTCTCTTCACCCAGATGTGTTTCTTCAGATTGTTCAGATATGGGGGCTTCCAGAAATAGATCTGATGGTGTCTCATCTAAACAGGAAACTTCCCAGGTATCTGTCCAGATCCAGGGATCCTCAGGTGGAAGCAGTGGATGCGTTGTCACTTCCTTGGAGTTATCAACCTGCTTACATCTTTCCGCCTCTAGTTCTTCTTCCAAGAGTGATTTCCAAAATCATGATGGAACGTTCGTTTGTACTGCTGGTGGCTCCAGCATGGCCACACAGGTTTTGGTATGCGGATCTTGTTTGGATGTCCAGTTGCCAACCTTGGCCACTTCTGTTAAGGTCAGACCTTCTATCTCAAGGTCCGTTATTCCATCAGGAGATTGAACGCTTAGTGCTTAGTCATAGAGATTTCTCTGACTCAGTGATCAATACTATGTTGCAGGCTCGTAAATCTGTGTCTAGAAAGATTTATTACCGAGTTTGGAAGACTTACATTTCATGGTGTTCCTCTCATAAGTTCTCTTGGCATTCTTTTAGAATTCCTAGAATTTTACAGTTTCTTCAGGATGGTTTGGACAAGGGTTTGTCTGCAAGTTCCTTGAAAGGACAAATCTCTGCTCTTTCTGTTCTGTTTCACAGAAAAATTGCTAATCTTCCTGACATTCGTTGTTTTGTTCAGGCTTTGATTCGTATCAAGCCTGTCATTAAGTCAATCTCTCCTCCTTGGAGTCTTAATTTGGTTTTGAGAGCTTTACAGTCTCCTCCGTTTGAGCCTATGCATTTTCTGGACATTAAATTACTTTCTTGGAAAGTATTGTTTCTTTTGGCTATCTCTTCTGCTAGAAGAGTTTCTGAATTATCTGCTCTTTCTTGTGAGTCTCCTTTTCTGATTTTTCATCAGGATAAGGCAGTTTTGCGGACTTCATTTAAATTTTTACCTAAGGTTGAGAATTCCAACAATATTAGTAGAGAAATTGTTGTCCCTTCATTGTGTCCTAATCCTAAGAATTCTTTGGAAAGATCTTTGCATTCTTTGGATGTGGTAAGAGCTTTGAAATTTTATGTTGAAGCTACTAAAGATTTCAGAAAGACTTCTAGTCTATTTGTTATCTTTTCTGGTCCTAGGAAAGGTCTGCTATTTCTTTGGCTTCTTGGTTAAAACTTTTGATTCATCATGCTTATGTGGAGTCGGGTAAATCCCTGCCTCAGAGGATTACGGCTCATTCTACTAGGTCACTTTCCACTTCCTGGGCTTTTAAGAATGAAGCTTCTGTTGATCAGATTTGCAAAGCAGCAACTTGGTCTTCTTTGCATACTTTTACTAAATTCTACCATTTGGATGTTTTCTCTTCTTCAGAAGCAGTTTTTGGTAGAAAAGTTCTTCAGGCAGCTGTTTCAGTTTGATTCTTCTGCTTATAATTTCAGTTTTTTCATTAAAAAGACTAAAACTTTTTGATTTGGGTTGTGGATTCCTTTTCAGCAGAATTGGCTGTCTTTATTTTTATCCCTCCCTCTCTAGTGACTCTTGCGTGGAGATCCACATCTTGGGTATTTGCTATCCCATACATCACTAGCTCATGGACTCTTGCCAATTACATGAAAGAAAACATAATTTATGTAAGAACTTACCTGATAAATTAATTTCTTTCATATTGGCAAGAGTCCACGAGGCCCACCCTTTTTATGGTGGTTATGATTTTTTTGTATAAAGCACAATTATTCCAATTCCTTGTTGATGCTTTCGCTCCTTTCTTATCACCCCACTTCTTGGCTATTTGTTAAACTGAATTGTGGGTGTGGTGGGGGGTGTATTTATAGGCATTTTGAGGTTTTGGAAACTTTGCCCCTCCTGGTAGGAATGCATATCCCATACGTCACTAGCTCATGGACTCTTGCCAATATGAAAGAAATTAATTTATCAGGTAAGTTCTTACATAAATTATGTTTTTCCCGCCGCAAGACAGTTTGTTTGACGCGCTTTTAAGCAGTAATGGCGTCTTCGGCTGCCAGGTGTTTTGCAGCTTATACGCTGAGACTTCCTTAGGAGGGATTTACATCAGCTGTTGGAACGTGCCATCTTTAGGAGTTTAAAGTTTTTCTCCTTGTTAATGCGGTACTTTTGGGCATGCTATGATATCAGAAGGGTTAATATCACAACTAGCCTAAAATGTTTATTAAACTACCGCCAACAAAACGGCTCTAATGGGGCTTCAGGGAAGTGACAAATCAGTCAGCGCAAATCTGATATTTTAGCCCTATTTTTGCCTGTCTTTTTTTAAAGGGTAGAGGAATCCTGCCCTTTTTATAACGGTCGCAGCAGTGAGGGTACTAGTGTCTGTCTCTCCATTCTGTTACTTCTGGAGAGCGATGTACACAGAGTCTTTAAAATAATTCATTCATTTACATTTACATTGTATGTAGCGGTGTCTGTATAGAGGGACTTTCAGTGGGCATTTTTAGCAATACTGTTAGTAGTTTTATCAGCTTTCCTATATTTCTTATCACTTTCTATGTGCTTTTTGTGTCCCCTCTACTTGGGGAGGGTTCTCTTTGTGAGCACTCCCGCAGTCCCATAGTTCCTCCGGTGAGATCTTGTAATGACTGAGGGGTTAGTATGAGCTTTTTCATTACGTCCTTGGGCTCAAACTCTTTCACTCTGACTCTGTGGGGTCCAGGCTCCTTTGTTTCTACTCCTAGTCTGGGGTTACATTATAAAGAAAGGGGGTTACATTTATTTTCTCCCTTACAGGGCATATATTAATTTTCCCTGTACAAGGAATCTCTTTTCTCAGTTATGCCTTGTTATTTGGCGCCATCTTGTGGTGCTTTGATGTTATTACATCTGGTATTAATCTTCAAAATCTGAAGTGATTTCTGTTTTTTTTATCCTATAGTTCTTGCACCCAGACCTGTCTGGGGTTAACTGCTTGTGGCTCTGGGGACAGCACAGCTTCCTGTGAGTGCCAGTGGCACCCAGGGCTGAGCATGTTGCAGGGTCATGGGATGTGTACCCGGTCCGGTATGAGAGTGCAGTTCCCTTCCGTGTTTTGTATATGTCTAGGGTGGTTACATATTCCTGTGCACCCTTCCCTTGTTTTCAGTTTGTTTGGATTTGAAAGCTTGCATTGTGTGGCTGTTTTAGGGTCTCAGGTATTGGAAAGGACCTTGACGTGGTACCTGAGCTTGTCCCATTTGGCCAGATGCGGTGACTAACCTTTCCATTTTTGCTTTTAAATCTTAGCTGAGAGCTTGTAAGTGAGTGCTGGGTTTTCTCTGTGTGTTGTATTAATTTGTTTTGTAATTTCCCCTATGGTTCTTGCACCCAGACCTGTCTGGGGTTAACTGCTTGTGGCTCTGGGGACAGCACAGCTTCCTGTGAGTGCCAGTGGCACCCAGGGCTGAGCATGTTGCAGGGTCATAGGATGTGTACCCGGTCCGGTATGAGAGTGCAGTTCCCTTCCGTGTTTTGTATATATCTAGGGTGGTTACATATTCCTGTGCACCCTTCCCTTGTTTTCAGTTTGTTTGGATTTGAAAGCTTGCATTGTGTGGCTGTTTTAGGGTCTCAGGTATTGGAAAGGACCTTGACGTGGTACCTGAGCTTGTCCCATTTGGCCAGATGCGGTGACTAACCTTTCCATTTTTGCTTTTAAATCTTAGCTGAGAACTTGTAAGTGAGTGCTGGGTTTTCTCTGTGTGTTGTATTAATTTGTTTTGTAATTTTCCCTATGGTTCTTGCACCCAGACCTGTCTGGGGTTAACTGCTTGTGGCTCTGGGGACAGCACAGCTTCCTGTGAGTGCCAGTGGCACCCAGGGCTGAGCATGTTGCAGGGTCATGGGATGTGTACCTGGTCCGGTATGAGAGTGCAGTTCCCTTCCGTGTTTTGTATATTTCTAGGGTGGTTACATATTCCTGTGCACCCTTCCCTTGTTTTCAGTTTGTTTGGATTTGAAAGCTTGCATTGTGTGGCTGTTTTAGGGTCTCAGGTATTGGAAAGGACCTTGATGTGGTACCTGAGCTTGTCCCATTTGGCCAGATGCGGTGACTAACCTTTCCATTTTTGCTTTTAAATCTTAGCTTAGAGCTTGTAAGTGAGTGCTGGATTTTCTCTGTGTGTTGTATTAATTTGTTTTGTAATTTTCCCTATGGTTCTTGCACCCAGACCTGTCTGGGGTTAACTGCTTGTGGCTATGGGGACAGCACAGCTTCCTGTGAGTGCCAGTAGCACCCAGGGCTGAGCATGTTGCAGGGTCATGGGATGTGTACCCGGTCCGGTATGAGAGTGCAGTTCCCTTCCGTGTTTTGTATATGTCTAGGGTGGTTACATATTCCTGTGCACCCTTCCCTTGTTTTCAGTTTGTTTGGATTTGAAAGCTTGCATTGTGTGGCTGTTTTAGGGTCTCAGGTATTGGAAAGGACCTTGATGTGGTACCTGAGCTTGTCCCATTTGGCCAGATGCAGTGACTAACCTTTCCATTTTTGCTTTTAAATCTTAGCTGAGAGCTTGGAAGTGAGTGCTGGGTTTTCTCTGTGTGTTGTATTAATTTGTTTTGTAATTTTCCCTATGGTTCTTGCACCCATACCTGTCTGGGTTTAACTGCTTGTGGCTCTGGGGACAGCACAGCTTCCTGTGAGTGCCAGTGGCACCCAGGGATGAGCATGTTGCAGGGTCATGGGATGTATACCCGGTCCGGTATGAGAGTGCAGTTCCCTTCCGTGTTTTGTATATATATACTGTATATATATATATATATATATATATATATATATATATATATATATGAATTAGTTTAAATTCCAAAAGAGGACTCAACTAGTGAATCTTGCCTTTAGAAAATAAAAGAAAAGTTGCGCACACTTATATGTACTAGTTTTAAAATGATTGTACTAGTTTTAAAATAGTTGTAGAGAATACAATAGATTAACCTAATAGTTCTATTGTTTCTCTAGAAACAGATCTAATTTCAAGTGTGTTATAATAAACAACCTGAAAATTAATCACTATTGTCAATGGAAAGTGAGCCTATATTTAAATCTATATAAAATATTCAGATATACATGTAATATAAAGTAAAAAACATTATAAAATAATTTTGAAACAATTATAGAATAATTTAGAATTTAGAAATAGACATTAAAAATAGGAAAAATAGGAAATTGAGAAGAGATCTAGACGAATCCCTAGAAAAAGTAAGGATAGAAAATGAACAAGACTTACAGGGAGCTTTAATGGAGACTGCAGAATTAAATAGCCCTATGACAGCAGCAACAAAAAAACACAAATAGAAACATCAATTCTCAAACATATAATTTAAGACCTCAAGGAGTTGCCCAATATAGGGATCACCAAATTCAACCAAACACTAGAACATATATTAATGGCCAACCAAAAAATAATAATTTCAACAGATTCAAAAATAAAAACAAACATAAACAAAAGACTAACTATCAACAAAGGAACCCTTCAGAAAACTACCCAACAGATAATCATGTATATATGTATAATGATACAAGACAGAGTACATCAAGAGAAGATTTTGAACATAGATCGCACTATTTTAGAAGTGATACAAGAGATTTAAACATCAGAAATAGAGAAAATATGGTAACAAATCAAAACTATAGAGACTCTGAACGTAACAAATCAGATATAGCGATAGCTCCAGCATCCTCTTCTTTTTTAGAAAAAGGGAAAAAATTGAAACCACCAATAGAAAGAACATGGGAAGGAACTCCTTCTATAACCCATTACTTAACACGAACAGCACAACTCAAAAGAAGAATAGAGTCCGAAGAGGACACAGAGGAGGAAGAGCTATACGAATCAAAAAGGAGAAAGTAGAAAATAGTAAGAACTTTACTAAGATATTTAATTTATCTAAACATATTTTAAGTGCATCCGAAACTAGTTTACTAGGAAAAGGGTTAAATTTTGCCCCCTCTAGTGAGCCAAATGATTTCGACTTGTTTATTGACCTAAATCGTTTCATTAGAAAGTTAACTTTGAACAGACATTTTGCAAAAATAACTAAAAACAAAAAACAAAATTCAAATATAAATGAAACTGATTTTGAAAGTCTAACTGACCTCATTTCCTTGGAATGTGACAACTGGGGCATGGAAAAATTAACAACAGGTTTAGACCAATATACCCTAGATTTACTTTTAGATTTAGAAAAATCGAATGAAGAGTATAAAAAAGGTCATTCCTTTAAACCCAAGTCCATTTTTTACCCTTTACAATCACAGGGGAACCACATACCGGTTTTTTACAAACTAGTAGAAAAAGAATTAATGGACTTGTGTAAAAAGGAAATTCAGATCTTGAAAAAGAATGCAAACCTTAATGAATTTGAGATGAAAGCATTGAATAGATTAAAAAAAGACCAATCAATAATCATTAGGGAAGCAGATAAGGGAGGCGGCATAGTCATTCAGGACAAAGATGATTATCTGGCAGAAGCCTATAGAATCCTGAATGACTCAGCCACCTATCTCAAACTAAGAAGTGATCCTACAAGCCATTACACGAAAGATTTGAAACTCTTTCTAGAAGAAAGCTTACAAGCAGGTGTGATTACTAGGAATGAATATGATTTCCTTTTATTGGACAAATATAGAGTGGCAATTTTCTATCACTTGCCAAAAGTCCACAAAAATTTAGAACATCCTCCGGGACGCCCAATCATTTCGGGCATAAACTCCCTAACAAGCAATTTATCCCAGTTTGTGGACTTCTACTTAAAACCTATGGTAATCACACTAAAATCTTATGTACGTGACACCCCACATATATTGTCCATTATGGACAATATTAAATGGGAACCAGATTATATCTGGCTGACATTGGATGTAGCATCTCTCTACACCTGCATCCCACATGATGCAGGTGTGGAAAGTATCAGATATAGTCTTAATAGACATGACCATCTCCCTTTAACACAGAGAGATTTCCTGCTAAAGGCAATAACATTCATTTTGCATAAAAATTATTTTTTATTTGGCAGAGAATATTTTTTGCAGGTTGGGGGCACAGCGATGGGTACTCGCTTTGCCCCCAACTATGCAAATTTATACATGGGAGCATGGGAGGATAAATACATTTGGCAAAATAACCCTTTTAAAGATAACATCATAGTTTGGAAACGTTACATAGATGACGTAATTGTCATCTGGAAAGGGGAAATTAATGGAATTGAGTCATTCTTTGAATACGTGAACAAGAACGAATTCAATTTAAAGTTTACTAAAAATGTCAACAAATTACAAATAGAATTTTTAGATATTATTTTGTCGGGTAGTGGAGACACTATCATGACTAGTCTATTTAGAAAGGAGACAGACTCGAACAGTTACCTCCACGCCAGAAGTGGACATCACAAGAATTGGATAAGGAATATTCCTTATGGCCAATTTCAGAGGGTGAGGAGGAACTGTTCGAGTCTGGAATCTTACGATAGAGAATCAGAAATGCTAAAAACCAAATTCAGAGCGAAAGGTTATCAAGAGAATTTGGTGGAAAATGGGTATAAAAAAGCCCGTGAACTAGAAAGCTGCAACCTATTAAAACAGAAAGGGAATAAAAATCAAACAATAAAGAATAATAATAAAAACAACCTGTTTTTGACAAAGTATAATGATAAAGCTTGGTGTATCAAGAAAGCAATCAGGAAACACTGGCATGTACTTCTGGAAGACACAGTCCTTAAAGATACTTTAGACATTGTTCCAACAGTGGTATTTAAGAAGAATCAAAATTTGAAAGATATTTTAGCTCCGAGTCGCTTAAGACAGGATGCTAAATCCAATTGGCTAAATAGAGCAAATTTTGGATTTTTCAAATGCAATCGTAAAAATTGCAATACATGCCCCATCATAGATATAAACAATAAACAAATAAAATCACAAGTTAATGGTTTCACAAAACCAATAAAAAGCTGTATGAATTGTCATTCTAAATACGTAGTATACGTATTAGAATGTGCTTGTCACTGTCAATATGTAGGCAGGACCAAAAGAACTGTGAAGAGGAGGGTCCTGGAACATATATCTAATATAGAGAAAGGTGACGTATCTCATGGAGTGACAGATCACTTCAGAAGGGTACATAATAATGACCCTTCCAGTCTTCGCTTCAAGGCTATTGAACAAGTTACATTAGATGAAAGAAGGGGAGATAGAATGTTACGCTTACGCCAAAGAGAGACCTTTTGGATTTACTCTCTCCAAACTATGGAACCCTTGGGTATGAATAGGGAAGTTGATATTCAGGCCTTTTTAACATAATATATAGTCTCCAAACTACAATAAAACTCTATGGATTAAGAACTAAATAAATCATTAGCATTGCGTGTGGAATTAGGTGTATCTCGCGAGTGTATATACACATATGAAAAGTGTGTGTGGCACTCCTAAGCGTTTATACCTCTATTTACAGTATATATGGTATATGCATTTGTATATATATATATATATATATATTATGTATACGTGTATATGCGTACATACATAGAGATGTGTGCATATATAGCACTAGTGCACATATAAATTAGAACCCTAAATAATTGCCTTGCTATTCTCTAATAAGTAAAGTTTTACCATAAAATATAATATACCTCCATAATAATAGATAATAAGATTTGGCCACTACATGAGACGTTTTCTGTCTAATTGACATATCTTATAAAGTGTTAAAAGGTGCAATAAATCAAAATCAAAATTTCACAAACCAAAAAATTAAATGTGCGGCATAACATCTAATAGTTCAACCTTAAGGGACAAACAAGAAGTGTAAGGACAAACTGCTAAAGATATATACATATATTACACATTGTTAATTTCAGTTTATTTTAAAACTATATAACTGTTTAAGTTATTTGTATTAGTATTTGCTTTTACCAACAACTTGTGTGTGATTTTTTAATCTTAATTAATCATTATCTTAGCACTGTTTGATCACCTATTTTAGGATAACTTTAAGTACAATTTTTTATTCACAGATAGATGTGTGTTGTTAAATAGGCCATTTTTAGGGATAAACTTGAACAATCCGGTGCCTAAAAGCTATGTCTGTTATTACCAGCAAATCAGTGCTCAGGACTTAAGGTGGGAGTGTCCCTTAACGCTGACTACAAAAGCTCAGCTGGTAAGGTGGGCGTCATCAAGCCTCTGACGAAGCGGTTGTTTACCGTGAAACGCGTAAGGCCACGCCCACCTTACGTCACTGCCGACAGACACGCCGAGAGCTCTCTTTAAGCATTACAAGAGAAGCATAGCGGTATTTTACAGCTCTGAATAGAGCAGATTGTGCTACATTTACCCAAGTTCATCTGTGATTGCTTACAAGCATATGAGGAACTGTGACCACTATTACCGGAGAGAATAATACTAAGCCTCATCTACGGAATTGAGATTTTCCAGGCTATAAGTGGGGACACTTTGAAGTATCCAATTGCCTTATCTTACCTCATTTCGATTGAGGTCATATTTGTGAGTAAGGAATACCCTCCACAGCTTATCTTGTATTTTAAATGTTTGTGTAAATAAACCCAATTGATCTGCACTATGAGAGGTGTCTCTGTGCGCTTGTCTTTTTAGATTTCTACAGCTATATATATATATATATATATATATATAATTGTATCCTTCTCTGGTTGAGGAGATTTATCCTATGCTGTGACATATTATGGCCTGAGGTCATAAAGTCTCTTCCTTAGTGTTCTTAGGAATCTAAGGAATTGTTTCTTCTTATCTATTTAGATAGGATTCGTGATATACTCTCATGTGAGATGGTATTGTGCCTAGGACTGTTGCATCTTGTCCTATATTCTCATAGTGATTTTTTAACTCAGCTCTTACATTTCTCTTCTGAGAATTGTTTCCGATATATTTGATGATCCGATGTAAGGAGATTTTGGATCTAATTTGGATCTGCAATGCCTCAAAGCACAAGCCAGTTTGGCCTAGTGGTTGTCTTGGCCACCTCGCAAACAAGTGGTTTGAAGTTCAAATCTGCTGCTGGATGCATGTCTATATATATATAAAAAAAAGGGCATTCTCCTGTGGTGCAGGCAGAGCAATCTGGTCTCTGAAGCTGAAGCCCAGGTTCATTACCAGGCAGGGACCAAACAGGGGGTAACCAGCGATGTCGCTGCAGTGCAGTTTGCATTTAATGGCGGGACAAGGTTAATGATCTATTCCAACCTATTTGTGGTTCCCAGGAAAGAGGGAACTTTCCCACCCTTTTTAGTCCTCAAGTGTCTCAACAAATTTCTCAAGGTTCCATCCTGCATAATGGAGACTTTAGTTCAAAAGGGTCAATCATTACTACCATAGACATGAAGGACGCGTATCTTCATATTCCTAACATTTCCAATTCCTGCGGTTTGCCTATTGAAAAACAACACTTCCTATTTGTAGCCCAACCTTTCGGCCTTGCCACTGCCCCTTGAATCTTTATGAAGGTTCTAGGGGCTCTTATGGCAGTAGCCAGATCACATGGAATTGCAGTGGCTCTGTACCAGGATGATATCTTGGTTGAGGCTCCATCTTTTCATTTAGCAAGGTCCCTCAGGATCCCGGTTGTCGATTTTCCACTCTCACGGGTGGAAGGAGTATCTGGAAATTAGTTCCTTGGTGCCAAATACCAGGGTTTGTTTTGGGGATGATCATAGACTCGATCTCTATGAAGATTTTTTTGATGGGGGTCAGAAAATCCAAACTTATTGCTGCCTGTCTTTCTTCTCAGTCCTCATTCCATGCATCAGTGGCTCTGTGTATGAATAGCTTCCATGGACATTATTCCTTTTGCTCTTTATCATCTGAGGGCTCTACAGTTATGCATGCTCAGCCAATGGGATGGAGACCTTTCGGACCTCTCTCAGAGCATGGTCTTAGACATCTGGATCAGGGATTCCCTGTCCTGGTGGCTCTCTCAGGACCATTTGTTTCAGGACTCATGCTTCCTGAGACCGTCTTGGGAAATTGTGTCTATGGACGCCAGCCTTTCGGGCTGGGGTGCAGTTTTGGGTTCCTTAAGATCTCTGGAATTTTGGTCTCAGGAGGAGTCTGCCCTGCCAATAAATATCCTAGATTTGAGAGCAACCTTCAATTCTCTGATAGCTTGGCCCCTACTGCATTCGGTCTGGTTTATCAGATTTCAATCAGAGAAGATTACCTCGGTGGCGAATATCAATCACCATGGAGGGACAGGAGTTCCTTAGCTATGAAGGTAGTGCCTCGCATTCTTTAGTGGGCAGAGTCTCACAATTGTCACATTTCTGCCATCCAACTCCCAGGGGGGAATACCCCGGAAGCGGATTATCTGAGCAGGCAGACTTTTCATCCAGGGGAGTGGACACTTCATCTTGAAGTATTCACAATGATATCTCTCAGGTGGAGAGATCTGGAGTTGGATTTGATGGCGTCACATCTAGATGCCAGATATCCAAAATATGGATCAAGATCAAGGGATCCTCATGCAGCTCTGGTCGTCGCTCTGGCGGTTCCTTGGGACTTCGGTCTAATTTTACTGTTCCCTTCGTCTGACCTCGGGTGATAGCTCGTATCAAATAGGAGCGGGCCTCAGTGATCTATTTGCTGCAGCTTGGCCTCGCAGAATTTGGTTTGCAGATCTGATGAAGATTAAATCTTTTCCCACGTGGGAATTGCCTCTGAGGAAGGACCTTCTATTTAAGGGTTCTTTCCTACTTCCAAACTTAGATTCTCTGATGCTGTCTGCTTGGAGATTGCACAGCAAGTCTGGTCTAGTTGAGGTTTTTCCGATAGAGTGACCGATCCATGATTCAGGCTCGTAACCCGGTAACTCGCTAGATTTTCCATAAGGTGTGGTGTACATACCTTTACTGGGGTAAATCTAGTGGTTTCACTTGGAGTCAAGTGAGGGTTCACCACATTTTGTCCTTATTTCAGGTCAGCCTGGAGAAAGGCCTGACAGTCAGTACTCTGAAGGGCCAGTTCTCTGCCTTTTGATTCGTCTTCTTTGTTTAGACCTTGGTTAGATTTAGGCCTGTGCTTTACTCTGTTGCTCCTCCGTGGAGCCCTAATCTTGTTTTTAGGGTTCTGAAGCAGGCTCGGTTTGAGCCTATGCACTCTGTTTGATTTTAAGTTACTGTCTTTGAAGGTGTTGTTTCTTTTTGCTATATTTACTGTTCATAGGGTCTCTGAGTTTTTGGCTTTGCAATCTGACCCCCCCTTACCTTATTTTTCATGTGAATAAGGCTGCCCTTTGTACCTATTTGGGTTTTCTTCCTAAGGTGGTCTCTGACTGCAATATCAATCAAGTAAGTGTTGTTCCTTCATTCTGCCCTAATCCTTCTTCTCATACGAAACAGCTGTTGCACAACCTGGATGTTGTGTATGTATGTATTGTATTGTATGTATTGGGTACTTGTAAAGTGCGGCTAATCACCCGTAAGGGTCTCAAGGTGCTGCTCATGTTATCGACCTCGGAAGGATGAAAGGCTGAGTGGACCTCGCCGGGGATCGAACCTGCAACACTTGGGTTACTACAGAGTTCAGCCACAGTTCCTTAGCATGCTGAGCTATCTGTCCGGCCTGCATGCTCTGAAATTTTGTCTACTGGCTACTAGAGATTTTCATCAATCTATGGCCCTTTTTTGTGGTATTTTCTGGTAGATGTAAGGGCCAGAAGGCCACTTCTTCTACTATTTCTCTTTGGTTGAGAAGGGTTACTCGGTTGGCTTATGCGACAGCTTCCTGAGAGGATTACGGCTCATTCCTCTAGGGCTGTCTCTTCTTCCTGGGCCTTTACGAATGAGGCTTCTTGGTCCTAGTTGCATTTTTTTCAAAAAAATTACGAATTTGCTGTTTTTTGGCTCAGCTGAGGCTTCTTTTGGGAGGAAAGTTCTTCATTCATTGATGCCTTCTATTTAGGTCCGCTTGTCTTGTTTTCCCTCCCTTACATACTGTGTCTTCTAGCTTGGGTATTGGTTCCCAATAGTAATTAGAATGGATTTGTGGACTCTAAATGCCATTGGAAAGAAAACAAAATTTATGCTTACCTGATAAATTATTTTCTTACCTTGGCATGGAAAGTCCACGACCCGCCCTTATTTTATTTTATTTTTTAAACGGCTTTTGTCAATTCTAAATCTCAGGCACCTCTATATATCTGTGTCTTCTTCTTTTTCCATATTCCTTCTGCTGAATGACTGGGGTTATGGGAAGAGTAAGTGATACTTAACAGCTTTGCTGGGGTGTTCTTTGCCTCCTCCTGTTGGCCAGGAGTTGAATTCCCACTAGTAATAAGAATGGATTCATGGACTCTTCATGCCAAGGAAAGAAAATAATTTATCAGGTAAGCATAAATGTTGTTATTCTAGTATTAAAGTGATATGAAACCTAGACATTTTATTTTGTGATTTAGACAGAGTATATAATTTTTTTACAAAATTCCAATTCACTTCCATCATCAAATTTGCTTAATTCCCATAAAATTATTTGTTGAAGAGATACCTAGGTAGGTGCCTGGAGCACTACATGGCAGGAAATAGTGCTGCCATCTAGTGCTCGTCCAAATGGATAACATTCTTTAAAAACTGCTGCCGTATAGTGCTTCAGTAATGGGAAGTCTCCTGAGTTTATAGCCCTGTTTTTTAACAAAAGATACTAAGAAAATGAAGAAAATTTGATAATAGAAGTAAATTCAAAAGTTGTTTAAAATTGCCTGCTCTATCTGGACCATGAAAGAAAAAACTGATAGGTTTAATATCCATTTAAGACCAATAATCTAGCGCTACATCATTTTCTGTATTTGCAGCAAGGGAATTCACTGGCAAGAGGACAAATTTGTCTTGTGTACAATTCTAAGGAGCTAAGAAATATGCAACTATATGAGCAATGGCTCATCTTCTTGCAGATTTGAGCTACAAATATATCAGACAGAAGAATGCTCTGATATAAACACCTTTTGAGCCTTTATTTGAATGTGTTAGTGGTGTTTAAATCTCATATTTGCAACTATCACTTTTCTAAAAAGAGAGAACAAAGGACTGAAGGTAAATCAAATTGGTTATTTGTTATTCCTCGTGGACATTTCAAGGCCTTGATGCATTGGATACTACTGTTTTGACTTGGGTAGTACAGTTAATTTCCTAGGCATATACAAATAACAAAGAGGCTCACTGCTTTTTTCCCCTCACCCATGTTTATACCGCTTTGTATTAATTTAAAGGGACATGGAACCCACTTTTCGATTCAGATAGAGCTTGGGATTTAAACAACTTTCCAATTTACTTCAATTATCTAATTGTTTATGTACTCTTGGTATCCTTTGTTGAAAATTATATCTAGGTAGCAGGGCCGCCACTAGAAATTTTGGGGCCCCTGACTCAACCATTGACCAGGGCCCCCCCTTCCTTTGAAATGTGCAATTTTTGACCAAGTGACTAAAACGTATATGCACTTTATTCTTAAGTGTCTATTTAAACTTGGAAAAGGTAGTAACATACAGACACACTCATACACTGAAACACACACACTCACACATAAGGATTCACATATAGACACTCTAGCAGACACGCAAAGAAACACACTCAGACACAGACACCCAAACAGACACTCAGCACTTGATTACATTGACCTGACAAGTAATGAGGTAGACTACAGTTTTGTAAAAAAAAAAAAAGGAGTTCTGATTATCATTTTGTAAAGGAAGATGACAACTAAATTATTACAACAGCATGCAGTGGTTGAAAGGAAGGGCCCTGAACTGCCTAAACAATAATTTAAAGGTTAAATGGTGGATTGGTTACTTCTGGAAAGGTCTTGTTAGTCTCAAAGGCCTAGATTTGGAGTTTGGCGTTAGCCGTGAAAACCAGCGTTAGAGGCTCCTAACGCTGGTTTTAGGCTAACTCTTGTATTTGGAGTCACTCAAAAAAGGGTCTAACGCTCACTTTTCAGCCGCGACTTTTCCATACCGCAGATCCCCTTACGTAAATTGCGTATCCTATCTTTTCAATGGGATTTTTCTAACTCCGGTATTTAGAGTCATGGCTGAAGTGAGTGTTAGAACTCTAACGACAAAACTCCAGCCGCAGGAAAAAAGTCATTAGTTAAAAGCTTTCTGGGCTAACGCCGGTTTATAAAGCTCTTAACTACTGTTCTATAAAGTACACTAACACCCATAAACTACCTATGTACCCCTAAACCTAGGTCCCCGAGGTCGGAATTAAGGTAGGAATATTCTGATTGGCTGATGGAATCAGCCAATCAGATTTAGCTCGCATTCTATTGGCTGATCGGAACAGCCAATAGAATGCGAGCTCAATCTGATTGGCTGATTGGATCAGCCAATCGGATTGAACTTGATTCTGATTGGCTGATTCCATCAGCCAATCAGAATATTTCTACCTTAATTCCGATTGGCTGATAGAATCCTATCAGCCAATCGGAATTTGAGGGACGCCATCTTGGATGACGTCATTTAAAGGAACCGTCATTCGTCGTTCAGTCGTCGGCTAGGATGGATGTTCCGCGTCGGAGGTCTTCAGGATGCTGCCGCTCCGTTCCAGATGGATGTCGATAGAAGATGCCGCCTGGATGAAGACTTCAATCGCATGGAAGACCTCTTCTGCCCCGCTTGGATGAAGACTTCTACCGGATCATGGACATCTTCAGCCCCCCGCTTGGGCTTGGATCAGGACATCGGAGGAGCTCTTCAGGACCGATCAGTGAACCTGGTATGGTGAAGATAAGGTAGGAAGATCTTCAGGGGCTTAGTGTTAGGTTTATTTAAGGGGGGTTTGGGTTAGATTAGGGGTATGTGGGTGGTGGGTTGTAATGTTGGGGGGGGTATTGTATGTTTTTTTTACAGGCAAAAGAGCTGAACTTCTTGGGGCATGCCCCACAAAGGGCCCTGTTCAGGGCTGGTAAGGTAAAAGAGCTTTTAACTTTAGTAATTTAGAATAGGGTAGGGCATTTTTTATTTTGGGGGGCTTTGTTGTTTTATTAGGGGGCTTAGAGTAGGTGTAATTAGTTTAAAATTGTTGTAATATTTTTCTTATGTTTGTAGATATTTTTTTATTTTTTGTAACTTAGTTCTTTTTTATTTTTTGTACTTTAGTTAGTTTATTTCATTGTAGTTATTTGTAGGTTTTGTATTTAATTTATTTATTGATAGTGTAGTGTTAGGTTTAATTGTAGGTAATTGTAGGTATTTTATTTAATTAATTTAATGATAGTATAGTGTTAGGTTTAATTGTAACTTAGGTTAGGATTTATTTGACAGGTAATTTTGTAATTATTTTAACTAGGTAACTATTAAATAGTTCTTAACTATTTAATAGCTATTGTACCTGGTTAAAATAATTACAAAGTTGCCTGTAAAATAAATATTAATCCTAAAATAGCTACAATGTAATTATAATTTATATTGTAGCTATATTAGGGTTTATTTTACAGGTAAGTATTTAGCTTTAAATAGGAATAATTTATTTAATAAGAGTTAATTAATTTCGTTAGATTAAAATTATATTTAACTTAGGGGGGTGTTAGTGTTAGGGTTAGACTTAGCTTTAGGGGTTAATACATTTATTAGAATAGCGGTGAGCTCCGGTCGGCAGATTAGGGGTTAATAATTGAAGTTAGGTGTCGGCGATGTTAGGGAGGGCAGATTAGGGGTTAATACTATTTATTATAGGGTTAGTGAGGCGGATTAGGGGTTAATAACTTTATTATAGTAGCGGTGCGGTCCGCTCGGCAGATTAGGGGTTAATAAGTGTAGGCAGGTGGAGGCGACGTTGAGGGGGGCAGATTAGGGGTTAATAAATATAATATAGGGGTCGGCGATGTTAGGGCAGCAGATTAGGGGGTACATAGGGATAATGTAAGTAGCGACGGTGTCCGGAGCGGTAGATTAGGGGTTAATAATAATATGCAGGGGTCAGCGATAGCGGGGGCGGCAGAATAGGGGTTAATAAGTGTAAGGTTAGGGGTGTTTAGACTCGGGGTACATGTTAGGGTGTTAGGTGCAGACGTTGGAAGTGTTTACGCATAGCAAACAATGGGGCTGCGTTAGGAGCTGAACGCGGCTTTTTTGCAGGTGTTAGGTTTTTTTTCAGCTCAAACAGCCCTATTGTTTCCTATGGGGGAATCGTGCACGAGCACGTTTTTGAGGCTGGCCGCTTGCGTAAGCAACTCTGGTATCGAGAGTTGAAGCTGCGTTAAATATGCTCTACGCTCCTTTTTTGGAGCCTAACGCAGCCTTTATGTGGACTCTCAATACCAGAGTTATTTTTATGGTGCGGCCAGAAAAAAAACGGCGTTAGCTACGCGGGTCCTTACCGACAAAACTCTAAATCTAGCCGAAAGTCTGTAGAAAGATGTGAATAATCAGTAGTAAGGTCAAAATGTCCTAAAAAGCAACAGACAATGGAAACACATACACACACACTCAAACTTGCACATACACCCAAGGAAACACCAACAGAGACATCCACAGAAAACACAGACATACACACCCACCCTCACAGAGGCATCCAGAGAAAATACACAAAGACAAACATACACACCCACCCTCAAAGAGAGACCCACGGATAAAAAAATACATATACACTCATAGAGACACAAACCAAAGCACAAAGACATAAACACAGACACCCACAGAATCACTCACAGGAGGAAAGATTTATGCACCTTGCATCCCCTAAATCAATAGTGTGACATGCATGATAAAAACTTTTTTTAGAAATTAAGAGATCACTTTTTAAAGAATCATATTTGTAAATGTACAAACAAAAATAATTCTGTGAATTTAAAATTGAACATTAATGAGCTGGGTAGATGGCTAGATGATGAAAAGTACCTTTAAAAGGTTGACATATGTTTGTTTGTTTTTTCCCCATTTTCCCCAACCAAGAGCACCACTTCAAATATAGTGTACAAATTTTCCCAGCTGTCAGCTGTACTTATGGATTTTGAAAGTGCTGTACTCTATATGGTCTTGGTGGGACCATAAGCTGTGGTACTCATACCATTAGATCTGGTTAAATGCAGGATTTAGGCTTGTTGGTACGTATTTCAAAATGAAGTCAGCTGTAGTGTAAACTGAACAGTTTTTCAAACACTGTGCAATCTTAGTCTGAGAGTATAACATTTTATGCAGATGTAAAATCTTAGATAAAATGCCTCCTTGCATCTGGAAAGTCCTTGCATAAAGGGGCAGTAAACTGGAATGTAATATAAATATATATATATATATATATATATATATATATATATATATATATATATATATATATATATATATATATATATATAAAATGCATATCTGCCAAAAGGGCATCTACCATTTGTGTATTGAGGAGGAAACATTTCTGCATGGTTTTAAATATAGAATTTCTACAGCATTGTCAAAATAATCATAAATACACTGCTTCTAAAAAAATGTGTTTTTATGGACCCCTAGCCCCACCAAACAACTACTACCACACTGAAGTTACAATCCAAAATTGCACAAAGAAAAAAAAAGCATTTGCTAAGTAAGTCCTACCTCCTCTGCAAATGAAAGTGATCTGCCGTCTGACTCAGGCACACACTGTACAAAGTGCCAAGTCTGTCTCACACTATGCATAGTGGTTTAGTGCACTCTAAGAAATCCTCTCAAATGCTAATACTTTACTCCTTACAATAACATTTCCCATGCTCAATTAGCACTCTGCTGTAGTACCCACTGGTGGCTGCCCAAATTAAAAAAAAAAAAAAAAAGAATTTGCCTCATGGGGCCCCCCTGGCTCATTGGGCCCCTGACAGGAGTCACCCCTGTCACCCCCTGATGGTGGCCCTGCTAGGTAGGCTTAAGAGCTGCTGATTGGTGGCTGCAAATAAAGGCCTCATATTACTGGCTCAACCAATGCGTTCAGCTAGCTCCCAGTAGTGCATTTCTGCTTTTTCAACAAAGGATACTAAGAGACTGAAGCATAATAAACTTATTAACTAGTGAGTATTATGTAGAATGAAACAAAATAAACAGACACTAAATCCATAATACAAGATTTCTGTGTTTTAGATTTAATTTCAGTTTAAGAGCTGCTGATTGGTGGCTGCAAATAAAGGCCTCATATTACTGGCTCAACCAATGCGTTCAGCTAGCTCCCAGTAGTGCATTTCTGCTTTTTCAACAAAGGATACTAAGAGACTGAAGCATATTAAACTTATTAACTAGTGAGTATTATGTAGAATGAAACAAAATAAACAGACACTAAATCCATAATACAAGATTTCTGTGTTTTAGATTTAATTTCAGTTTATTGTCTCCCGAAGTTGTTCTCAACTTTTGACAAGTTTTGTATTTAAGAGATGAAGCGGCCTTGTATGTCATGACTGAACCATCAAAAGACTTTGATATAGGCTTGAAATGGTTCATTATTTACTTGTGGCGATTTCCTTTGGAATGTGATCCTTCTGTGTAATATACATTACAAAACCAAAGATCATTATAAAAACAATATCTTAAAATGGGCAAAAAAATATCAATTCTGCATAGTTTTTTCATTTATAAATTCACCAGTGTCACCTAAGACATTCTTGTGTAAGCACTATTATTTTTCGATCATTCATACTATGTAATAATGTTCACAGCTTGTGTTACTTAAATTCATTCATCCTTAGACAACTGTTTTGGATAGATTTTAGAATGTTCAGAATTTCTTGAATTCTGTCAGAGGAATGGAAAGAATGTCATTTCCTGAATGGATATTTAAGTTTTAACTTTTGGTCAGCGGTTTGAAATGGCTTTGAATACAACCCCTCAATAAATAGAAACCCCTAATTCTAATTTTGGAAATCATGTCATGTAGTAAAAAATAAGTCATACGCTCCTTTATGATCCTGTTTATAACACGTATTCTACCTTTTAAACTCCTGGTTGGGCCTACATCAGCCACACTACTGCTTGCTTGTAAAGGGTCTGATTTCTCTGTGTCAGCCCTAGCATTTCAGCTGTCTTGTCACCTCTACACTTGTCACTCCCCCTCATCTAAGGAGCAGTTTATGGTTTCAGTATCTAAGAGGAGTAAGGGACACATCTCTCAGAGAGACCAAGGATCTTTATGCCAGATCTTCACTTATATAGCTATCAACTGTGGAGAAACTATTTAGCTGAGCTACAACTGAGTGTCTGAGGTAAGAAAAGCTGATCTATACTGATCTACTCTAGAATTATGCATTTTTTTTATGCAAACCTGCAACTTTCTTTGCTTTTGGTCTCAATATCTTTTAATCAATTGTCTTGATAAAAAATCTTCATACCTCTCATGTAGAACAATCTGTAAAGTACAATTCTGTGTGTGTTTATTATATATATAAAACACACTGTAAAATGCAATGAGTCATAGTAAATCACTTACAATAAATTTAATACATTCATTTTTCTTTGCCATCACTTTATTTATTTAAGTATTTGATGCTTTCAGTTATGTCAACAGAAGAGCCTAACAAATTTAGACTGTACATACTAATTATAGAAATATATTTCCATCTGCATTTCTGAAACCCTTATTAAAAAAAGAACAAAATCCACCATGCATTTGAAGAGCACTATTTAAACCATTTATGAAATTAGC
Source organism: Bombina bombina (assembly GCF_027579735.1). Lineage (NCBI taxonomy): Eukaryota > Metazoa > Chordata > Amphibia > Anura > Bombinatoridae > Bombina > Bombina bombina. The sequence continues at coordinate 1,009,878,764 of NC_069501.1, read as the reverse complement.
AGTTAATGCCATTTAATTCCTTTTCAAATTATCAGGAAGTACTTGTTTGTGCGCAACTCATCCCAAGGGACATAATTCTCATTGGCTGAGAAAGACTCAGCACAGTTGGTGTACCTGTTGCTGTACTTTTAAGCCCTACAAGCTTAACAATTGAACTGTTTAAATAAATACATTTGTAATATTTTCAAACAACTTTTAGATGCAAAAATGTCCAGGAATATCACAATTTTTCTTTAATAATTGTATCACATCTGATACATTTTGGGATCATGCATCTCTGTGACCATTTTGAGCAAGTCATCTGTTTATATATAAATACAACTGAAATCTGACAGTGAATGACCATTAAGGCCTAAGGCTGAATGTCTCTGAACAATGTCACATAGGGAAACACTGTAATATATGGCTGTTTTTAGACTTTATTATGAAACATTTTAGTAGATATTCTGACTTTAACCCTTTTATAGGTGACAATAACCCTGATACACTGCTTAACCATTGATTTCATGCCCCTGTTATTTGGAATTAGTTAATGTCTTTTAAAAGTGTTCAGACATTGTACAGCTGTTGCTAGCCATCAATCTAGGCTTTTAATATCTCTGAGTCTTCAGTTACACAGACATCCAAAATAGTGTGTTTCCAAAACCCAAAGTGGGAATAGTGTGGAATTAATTACTATGATGTATCTCATATTTTCCCATTGCATATTGCACATTTGTTACTACATGATATGTGTTTTGTACAGTTTTATTAATATTGCAATAGCTGCCTGCAACCGTATAACAATTAACTCAGTGTTCATTGATGCGGTTTTAGCATGTTACAGACATTCTGTACATTTATAGAAGATTTATGCATTAGGTAAACATACATATTGTACCTAGAAATAGGGAGGGGAGAATATTGTGTTAAATTCTAATGTCATTCTGAATAGCATTCTATTCATCAAACATAGCATTTGAATATTGAATGCAATGATTACAGTTTTGAATGCTGACATCTGAATAATGATTCACAAGAGTCCTGTCTAAATCTATAGGAATAAACATTAGATTACAATTGCCAAATGCAATCACACATTTAATATTTAACTATTTGTTCTTTAGAAACATTTGAAAATTAAAGCAGATCAAGGGGAACATTTTATTTACCATTCAAATGTGAAAATAAAATTAATGGAATACATATAGTTTTTTCCACAGATGCAGCATTAAACAGCTGAAAGACAAATGTAATAAATGTGTAGTTACTTCTGTGTCATGGAATTATGACTTAGCAACCTTGTGTAAGGGCAAGTAGTAATGTACATATTAAACGGCAGGGACAAAAGTATTATAGACATCAGTTTATGCCGCCAATGTAAAAGGGTCAGCCAATATTGCCGCTTTAAAATGGGACACATAAAAAATACATATGTCAGGGTTCTTATAAAAAACATTTCTTAAAACAGCCCTGACATATGTTTTATTTATATGTGTCCCTTTTTAAAGCGGCAATATGGTCACCCTAAAATTTAACAATTAAAGGGCTAATTGGGATAGACACTAGAACACAATTGAGTATGAGAAAGAATGAGGTCTCAATCTCAAATATTTTCTGGCTGTGGGGGTCAGTCATGGAGTCCAACTACGTGTATGGATACAAGGAGAGATCTGACCAAACTGTCTTAAAGGGGCAGTGTACTGTAAAATTGTTTATACCAACTGCAGCGTTTAAAATGTATAGGAAACTGTTTCTTTAGGTATATTTTGCAAATGTAATAGCTGTTTCTATTAACTGAAACCACATTCCAATACGAGTGGAGCAGTAACAGTTACGTGCAAGCGAAAAGGGGTATATCACAGGAGTTTGTGCGCGTCCGGTTTCCCACTCATATTACAAGTTAAAAATGTAAACCCGATGACTTGAGTGCAATCGTGATTTATGCTAAAATGATTACCGTGTCCTCAGAGCTCTGGTTAACTGTTTGATAAAACAAAAAAGAAGTACAGTTACACTTATAATAACACCATCTAATAAAAAAATATTCAAAAACATTATTGCACAAAAAGTTATAAGGGCTCAAAGATATGAGGTCTCAGGTGTAAGGGGAAAAAACGCTTTAACATAGAGGTACATACATATATATGTATAAAGATGTATATGTATATATATATATATGTGTGTGTACATATGTATTTATATGTATATTTACAGACATATATACACATAAATAAATATATATAAAAAACAATCATATTTATGCAATATTCACATTTAATAAAGTGTTATACAGTGTATTTACTGTAAATATTTCACATTCCAATGTTCTGCAGCCATTCCTATATATATCTATACCTATATATAAGCATGTGTGTATAATATACATTTGTGCAAAAAATTATATATATATATATATATATATATATATATATATATATATAAACACATTCTTCTATGTGAAGGACATTGGAATGTGAAATATTCATATTTTCATCTTGGGTTAGCGCATCTGAGTAGGTTTACTTTAAACTGGTAATACGAGTGCTACTCGACACGCAAAAAAGCTTACTTCTAGCTGAGTTAGTGCTCAACGGTAGTGTTAAATACCACTCCATTTCTAATAAGGCCCACAATCGGCTGATCTTGGAAGGAGAGAATACCTCGATTATCTTATCTATTTACACAAAGTCCTCCTTAACTTCTTTATTACTGTTTACTCCAAGGCTAATACTTAGAGAGAAAATGGAAAATTAACATTTTAGTACCTCTCTGTCACAGCTCCCCACTGGGAGCATTACTTTATCTAAACCTTCTTGTTTACAAATTATTATTTTTTTGTAGCCAGAACCAGTAGGGATACAATAGGCAAAATCAGTTATTTCAAATGAAAAAATAAAGGTGAAGGATCTATTTGTAAAAGATTTAATACACTCCAGTATATAAGATGGATAATTGGGAACAAATTAAAGAGGATCTAATATTACAATACATAGTCTGTTTATCTAGTAAAGTCTAAAAGACACAAGAACAGTTGATTTTAAACATTACAATCAAATAATTATTTAAACCACAGCTCTCGTGCAAATCTTACACAAATGTAGGCCTTAAAGAAAGAAACAACAAAATAATAATGCGCCACAATAATAAATTATAGGAAAAAATGTTCCGCTAAATTAGTAAATGCAAAAAAGTGTAAAATATCAGTGATAAACTTACGAGTATTGAATATATATATATATTGTAACAAGAATCAAATTAGTTAAAGTTTTCAAAACTTTATTTTCTTCCAAAATAGCAAGGTGACTTTAACAGCAGCATACAGTTTGTTCACAGGTAAGGCAAAATGACAAGCTTCTCTGTAAAAGCTTCCAAAACAGCAAATCTCTGTCTGCATTGTCTGCAGCAATAGAAATGTCCTTTACAGAATGTAACAGCAAACAGAAATCCAGCAAACAGTATATATGTGTATATGTATATATATATATATATATATATATAGTGACAGAAAGTCTGGTTTGGTGATAGAGGGAGTATATATTAGACCAAGTTTAATACATTTCACTTTACCATTTTGCTAAGAAACCCCAGGGAAGTGATTAGTGTTTTTAAGTTGTGAATACCTTACAGCTGTTAAAGACAAGCTGTTAAAGACAAGCTGTTAAAGACAATTAAACTCAGGTGTGGCAAATGATTACTGCTTCTAGGTATTTTGGTTTCCAATAGCCTCAAACTATGATTTCTATAAGGTAGGGTAAAGTATGTTTCTTTCTCAAAATTAAAAAAGCAGAGAGAGCTCAAATCCATGTCTACATAGCCAGTGACATGTTACTGTCTTCAAATGTCATACCTTCAAAGACATCTCTTTTTTTTCATTTTGACCTGAGTTAAGGACTTACTTGGATATAGATTGATTTTCACATTTATATAGTAAACAGACAAAAGAATAGAGGCAAACTGATAGACTATGTTGGCAAGTGCTACAGTCTTGGCAGAGATTGTTTACTGTATCTTTTTTTAGTTTATGAAGTGATACCAATACCTGTGCCACTAGAGGTTAAAGTTCATTCAAAAAGTACTCAGCTTCTTAGGCAGCTAAAGCAAACACTTCTAAAAGTCTTGGTTAAAAGCAGCATTTTTGTTGTTTTGAAATATTAGAGGATTTGTGTGTATGCCTCTGCATAGGCCAATATTGATTCCTAATAACCTTTTTTTTACTTTATGCCTGCTCTTAGATTTTACTGCTATGTACACCATCTTTGTGGGATGGTATAAGTGTGAACCAAGATAAAATTAAATCATACTTGCCCAAATGTACATACATTTGCTCTTTTCACTATGTGGCAGTTAATTGGCTTCATTCTGTTTTTACCTCTTTTTTTTTTTTTTTTAAATGAAAGAGAGTGTCAGGAAGAGATGTCTTATACCAAACTAAAAGGTGGGGCCTCAGGATCTGGGCTTTTGTCTGCACATTAAGAACAAAAACTGTCCCTTTAGTTAAGTGCTACACATGCAAATAAGACCATGTCTTAGACCAGTGTTTCTCAACTCCGGTCCTCAACTATCCCTAACACTCCAGATTTTCATGATATCTTAATTGTAACAGGTGAAATAATCAGCTGATGAGTTAGAGCAGGGAAATAACCACGGTTACTGATCATCTGATTATTTTATCTGTGCTCTATTTCAGATATTATGAAAATTAGGCCTGTTGGGTTACTTGAGGACTGGAGTTAAGAAGCACTGTATTAGACATATTCTCCTATGTTTTACCTATCTATGGTCTACCCCACTTACACCCAATACCCTTCACCTATTGTGGTGTATGAATTTCTTTGCATTATCAATCACACATTATATACTAGAACATAATGTTTATATAGAAAATATGTATTTCAATCTTTTTCAGCAAGACCATTGTCTTAAAGAGACATATTTAAATGCATATATATTTAGAAATACCCTTCTCTACAATGATCATGATCACATCTTTTCCTTTTACATATTTAACCCAGATATAATGTTTTGAAGGTGGCAGGAATAGGATGACCTAGGATAAAAGATGGACCAGCTATTTACATTCTGCCATAGTATTTACTGCTGCAGAATTTGCACTGATAAAAGGAGAGGTGCTACCCTTGGCAGTAAGTGCATAAGTGACAGAGGTAGAAAGTATGTGTTTATCCTACAGCACTTATCACTGTAGCAATAGGCCTTATAAAAAGGCAGTAAAGTAAGCAAAATCACAACTGTTAATGAGTGTTTGCTGATCTGTTATAGACATAATTCTGCTCCACTGGAAGATAAACAACATCAAGTGCTTGTAATAAGATCAGAGCCCTAACCTAATACTCAAAGTGCCCCATTTATCAGAGCTTCAACTGAAAACTCGCTATAATTAAAGGGCCATGATACCCAAATATTGAAACACTTGAAAATGATGCAGCATAGCTGTAAAAAGCTGACTAGAAAATATCACCTGAACATATCTATGTAAAAAAGAAAGATATTTTACCTAAAAAATTCCTCAGTAGAGACATCCCATTGTAAAGGACTTCTAAGCAGCAAATAAGTATGTCTGTCCCGGTACAGCTAAGGGAATGAGCTTACGTGCACACTCATCTTATTTCCCTATTCAGTTCAAGGACATTTACTATGAAATCTCATGAGATTACAGTAAAAGAGTTCATGACCTCAGCACTGCTGATGCTGATTGGCTGTTGTTCATTTCTTCATTTTTTTTTTTTTTTTTACCTGCAGCTGAGTATAACTTTTTACACAGAACTTACTTTGCTGAGCTGAGGAAGTTGTAAGGTAAAATATCTTCTTTTTTTACATAGAGATGCTCAGGTGGTATTTTCCTGTCAGCTTTTTACAGTTATACTGCATCAGCTTCAAGTGATTTAGCATATGAGTATTATGTCCCTTTAAGCATCAAATTTGCTTAAACTGAATGCAAAATCGATAGTATCTAGAGGTAGTTTCGACTGATTTAAGATTTATTATTCTTTCAACTTGAATGTTTACGTGTCAAACGTTGCATCGGACCAGTCTTAATCTGCAAACATTGATCTAGCGAACACCATAAGAAACATTGGGATGTACCCATAAAGAGAAAGAAGCGGGGAATAACCTCAATACTATGCTTATACAATTTATTTAGTGTTTAATATCCCTTTGACTTCAAAACTCATGTACAAAATGTCATAAATATATTTGCAACAAAATGGATCAAATAAAATGTTTTTACATTTTTTTTATAGTAAACTTTTTAATTACAATTTTTAAATCAAAATAAATACAACATATAACTCTCTAAAATGTAGCTATTAACCAATAGATATATTAAGATTCATAGTAAATGGTGCTGCATCGCTAAAAGATTCTTACAAGTTTTTGATACATTTCAAAGTCAGGTGTGTAATTGCTGCAGCGAGGTTCAGCAGACGTATTGAAACGGCTGATTATGTAAATGTTAAAGGAATAGTTTTAAAATATAGGTTTTAATTCAATTTCTTTTCTTTAATTATCAGATTCCTTTGAATTCAAAAGTAGAGAAATTAGTATTAGAGTATTGGGCTGACTTTTCACTTGGGTACAATTTGTAAGGATAGATTACACCTGAATGATATGGGTGCAGGTGTGTTGGGGGAGAGGATAGTAACAAACTTAGAGAAACGTTTAAACTATGCAAAGGGGAAGGTCAGTCCAAACATTATAGAATAGACGGATCAGTCTGTGAATATGACAGACCTAGAATATCTCACGGAATGGATGATAGAAGGGTACACTTAGAAAATGTCACATTAGAAAGTTTGGAGGATAATGCACTAAGTAGCAGTAAAAAGCACATGAAAATGAAATATATGACAGCAAATGCAAGAAGCATGACAGGTAAAATAGGGGAACTGGAGCTCTTAGTTGCAAAAGAAGACAATGATATTATCAGTATGGCTGCAACAACTGATTGGTAAGATTGATCATAAAATTAGTTGTCAATGAATCTCATTATTGATTAGGTGGTCTGCGATTTGTTGGTTAATTGCACAGCACCAGCTGCTTCACTCCAATGAACTTCTGATCACACTGCAAAAATGTTTTTTTTGTTTGTTTGTTTTTTCCCAATCCAATTAATTGGCTGATTATTATCTGATTCATTGGATAGAATTTTTTTTTTAAATGTTTTGCACAATACCATGTGCAGGAGTTCATCGGAGTGAAGCAGCTGATGCTGTGCAACTAATCAACTAATTGCAGACCACATCATCGATAATGAAAGTCATTGACAACTATTTTTATGATCAATCTTACCCGTTTAGTAGTTGCAGCCTTAATTATCAGTATAAATGAAACCTCACATGACTGGGCTGTTAACTTAGAAGATTATACTTTATTTAGTAGGGACAGGAATAATAAAAGGGGAGGAGGAATTTGCATGTATTATAAACCTGACTTTAAACTTATGAGGGAAGATATTTATGATGATACTAATGTAGGGACACTGTGGGTTGAAATAATGAGTGGGTGCAAAAATATTACTAGGAACATGCTACAAGCCCCCAACAATAGTGACATGGAGGAAAGTCAAATGCTAATGTAAATAGGAAAGGCTGCTAATAATACTAGTGCTGTAATCATGGGAGTTTTCAACTACCTAACATCAGTCAATGAAATTATTAATAGAGCTAAGGGAAATAGATTTTTTTAATGTTCAAAAAGATAACTTGATGTCACAATCAATAGAGAAGCCAACTAGGAATTAAGCAATATTGGATTTTGTGCTATCAAACAATGCAGAAATAATATCAAACATGGAAGTCAATGAACCTTTGGGTAACAGTGATCATAACATGGTCACATTTTAAATCACTTTCCATAAGCAGCATTTTAAAGGGACACTAAACCCAATATTTTTCTTTCATGATTCAGATAGAGAATACAAATGTAAACAACGTTACAATTTACTTCAATTATTTATTTTGCTTCATTTTTTAGATATCCTTAGTTGAAGAAAAAGCAATGCACATGAGTGAACCGATCACACAAGGCTTCTAAGTGCAGCAACCAATCAGCAGCTACTGAGCCTATCTAGATGTGCTTTTCAGCAAATAATATCAAGAGAATAAAACAAATTGGATAATAGAAGTAAATTAGAAAGTTGTTTAAAATTGCATGCTCTTTCTAAATCATGAAAGAAAAAAATGTGTGTTTCATGTCCCTTTAATGGTTCAACTAAGACCTTTCATTTTAAGAAAAGCAAAATTTAATGATTTAAGGAAATTGTTAAATAACATAAATTGGGACAAAGTATTCTCTAACACAAATTTAGAGGATAAATGGATAGCATTTCAAACTTTGTTAAATAAATATACACACCAACACATACCACATGGTTCTAAAAGTAAAGAAATAAACCCAAGCCAATGTGGCTAAATAAAAATGTGAAATTAGGAAAAAATTTAGGGTATTTAAATGGATAGGTATTTTGCGCTCCCGCTAATGTGTTAACTGCGCTATAAGTAAGCTTTTTGCGAGTACATAAATAGCAAAGAATATAAGAAGGAAAATATAAGTACATTATAATGTGTGAAGGTTAGCATGATTACCAGTGACAGGGAGAAAGCACATATATAACAATATAAAATGGGTGCACAATGCAGGGCAGTGGCTTCTAAGGCTAAAGGCTAATAAGATACTAGCATGTATTAAAAGAGGCATTGATGTAGGGGAGGTATGCATAATTCTGTGTATAAAGTGCAGTTCTGGGGACCAATTTCTAAAAAAAGACATTGCAAACACAACGCTAATAAGGGGAACTGAGAATTTAAACTATGAGGCGAGATAAGCCTAACTGGGTCTGTTTTCTCTAGAAAAAAGATGCGTGAGAGGCGACATGATTACTTTATATAAATATATTCAAGGACCATATACAGAGATGGCAGAAGCTCTGTTTAGTCCAAGAAAATTGTTTATGACAAGAGGTCAGAATTTAAGGAAAATTACATTTAATTTCCAGCAATGTAAACTTTTTTTCACTGTAAGAGCAATTAAATTGTAGAACTCATTACCTAAGAAGGTAGTAAATGCTAATAAAACCCAACAAGATGTAGCCCTAAAAAGCATTCACAGCTATGTTAAGTGTTAATAATAATAGTTATAGATTGAAACATAAAATGACAAACTTCTAAGATAGATGCATTTGTAAGTTCCTAAACCAGCGCTGGTAAAATAGAAATATGATTGTCCAGTGTATAAAAATCAGAGTATACCCTACATTTATAGATATAAAATAATATAAAATATATTTAAAAGCATTAAAAAGTATCTGATGCAACTGGCAGTGTATCTAGGTTTTCACATGCGACAAAAATGATCTCAATGTATCCATTTAAATGGAGATATATAAATCTCTCTTGTGATAAGGCAAAAGGAAACTGTCTTTGTGTAATTAATCCTTCTCCTTGATTTATGAAATAAAGTACATGTTTGGACTGAATGCAATTTTTACAGCTGTATAGTACCTTAAAGGGACAGTATACACCAATTTTCATATAACTGCATGTAATAGACACTACTATAAAGAAGAATATGCACAGATAGTGATATAAAAATTCAGCATAAAACCTTTTAAAACTTACTTAAAAGCTCCCAGTTTAGCACTGTTGATGAGGTAGTCTGGGACACTCATTGAAAGGGGCTGGGTAAGGAAAAAGACCAGACCCTCCCCCTTACCTGCATATGAAAAGACAGATATCATAAACAGGAGCCAGAAGGAATCTGTAAACGTGTGTATACATCTGACACTGTGGGGCTTGGTTAGGAGTCTAAAATCAGCACAATGTTCTTAAAAAAAAGCAAAATTATACATTTTTATAAAAACACTACCAGAGGGGCTATATAAATGGATCATCTACAAAACATTTATGCAAAGAAAAATCTAGTGTACAATGTCCCTTTAAATATCCCTTGACAACATAGGGCTAAGGCGTCCACCTATGCGAGATGCAGTCTCAAGTATGTGAGCAAGGGATAAACTGAAATATAAGAAAACAGTAGTGATAAAAATACTAATGTAACAAAATAGTCACTTAACAAAAATCTAGAGGTGGACAGAGGAACAGACTGTGAACTATATAAAGAAAGTGATTATTTTTATATACTATACTATATACTATATATTTGTATATACTATACTATATACTAAAACATATTGATGATTATAAGCACTAGCTCTTCATTATATCCCACTGGTAAAATCAGTCTTGTGAGTTTAATAAGACAAAATGTCTGATAAATAATGCCTTAAGTTTTATGTAGAAAAATATTACTTTAATAATTGTAGATACCTTTCATAGTCCTCTTTTCTCAACACAGCAGGCTGATTTTTCTTTGTGGCACTTTTAAAGTACATAAATCAGGTGTTGCTATCCAAACAGCAAGTCAATGAGAACATGTATTCATCATTGAGGTTTGCAGCTCAAAGAAATCATTTTCATACTGCTAAAACATGACCTGTCTGTCTTTGAATGTTTCCAGAATGACAGAGATCGAAATTCAAGATCCTTCTCCCTCTAAAGAGGTTGGAGAGGCCAAGAACTCTGTAAGTAATTCAGCTTTTGCCACGAGTTCTGATCACAATACTGATCATGATACTGCCCTTTACTGAGCTTCTGCAGACTTTCTAGTGCTATCAGTGTCTTTAGCTAACTTTGAAATCTCTGCTTAATCTGTAATGTGCAATGCTCCCTTATGGTGATATTCCTGACTAACTGTGCTTATGTCTATATTACTTGTTCAGCAATGCTCTGCTATCCCCACACTCACAGACGTGTTCCATTCTTGTTGTTACAAGCATGTTCAACTGTAGACTATTGCTTTTTCTCCCCAGTGAGCATCCAAATTCCACAAGCAAATACTCCTGCATAGTGGTAAATTTGTCTTACTCTCTTAAAGTCTCATACACTTTTTTTGCAAAAACCTTAAACAAATAAAAATAAATAAAATGTTCTCTCCATTGTTTGTGAATGCTGAGATCTGCTGCATACAATAGGGCAAAACAGACAATCTAGTAGCAGTGACAAGATTTGGTATCTATCTATCTACCTACCTACCTATCATCATCTATCTATCTACCTACCTATCATCATCTATTATATCTATCTATCTATCTATCTATCTATCTATCTATCTATCTATCTACCTACCAATCAATCACCATCTATCTATCTACTTACCTATCATCATCTATTATATCTATCTATCTATCTATCTATCATCTATCTATCTATCTATCTACCTACCTACCTACCTACCAATCATCATCTATCTATCTACCTACCTATCATCATCTATTATATCTATCTATCTATCTATCTATCTACCTACCTATAATCATCTATTCTATCTATCTATCTATCTATCTATCTATCTATCATGCATTGGGGATAAGCTTACTATAACTAGACATGTGTGTTTCTTTCCGAATCTAAATTCGGACAAATTTGCAAATTTGGAGCTTCGGATCAATTAAAATTTCCGAATTACCATAGCAACGAAACTAACGAATACATCCGGATTAGTTTGGATTTATTCATTACATTTGGATGGCCATGGACTTATCACAATTACACTAGTATTGTACGTTATATTGGGTTACACCTAATATTACATTACATAATACTAGTCTAATACACAGCACATCCCACCTAACACATACCGAACTTCCGAATTTACTAATCGAATTTGAACCGAATACATCCGAATTTATTCGAATACGAATGAATCCGAAATGAATGTATTTGAATGTATCCGAAAATGAAATTCGAAAACATCCGAATCGGTCTGAAATGAACCGAAACAATTTTTTCCGCCGCGCACAAGTCTAAATATAACACCTCTAGGTATATGATGTGTTTCCGTATAGTCCTTGATCAAGATCAGGATCATAGTCCTGTACAGTTGTTTCTGAAGCCTATTCTTTTTGGAGCATACTATTTGGAAAATATGTTTGAAAATAAATAAGTTACTCTGAATTTAAGAAAACATTGCTCTAGAGCTCCAGCTATTTATTTTTGTCTTTAAACAGAGTCTGACCTGAATTTTTAAAGAAATATAAAACCTTAAAAGTTTACTTTGATTATTAAAATTGCTTTGTTCCCATGGTATTCTTTGTTAAATAGATACCTACCTAGGTAGGTGTCTGGAGAACTACATGGCAGGAAATAGTGCACACTCGCCTGAGGTTGTGTCCCTGTTTTTCAACAAAAGAGAACCAAGAGAATGAAGAAAATGTGATAATGGAAGTAAATTAGAAAGTTGTTTAAAACTGAATGCTCTATATGAATCATGAAAGAAAAACATGGGTTTCATTTCCCTTTAAGAAGTTAAATCAATTTTTTTTTTTTTAAGCAAAAGAAAATAATTGTTTGTGCACAGCAGTCTGTGAAATGGATTCCTCTTTAGCTAATAAAGTGTTCTATTGGTGGACTATGACAATTCCTTAAACCAGGTTAAATAAAAAAACACCCATAATAACTTTTAACCTGATCTCTTTTGATTGAAAGAAAGAGAAGAAAATATATATATATATTTTTTTAAGTTAGCTCTACTACTCCCCTTGGTGCTAAATGAATTGAGCACATGGTGGGTGATAAATGAATTGAGCACATGGTCCATATCCAAGGTCAGTATTTTTAGCGTCTTTAAATCCCTTTGTCATCCTAGTCCCTTTTTGCTGAGGTCTGTGTTTAAGGTGGGTGGGACAAAGAGAATAATATTAATGAGCAGCTGAATATCAGATTTCCATTTAGGACACAGTCACAAAGGCAAAGGAACTTTACTATGATGCAGAAGGTAACTTTTCTACAACTATTTTTAAGAGAAACTATTGAGGCTATACTGAATTAGTGTCTCTGTTGAGGTGGCAGTGTCTGTTATTAAAGATAGTTTTTGCTTTACATACAGCCAGCTATATAGTTTAAATATAGTTTTGCCTCAACTAATATTAACATATTGTTTTAATGATTAATTGTGATGTGCGGGCTTTTTCACATTTTACAGATGTATCTGATTTAAAAACAATTGTCAGGTCTGCCAATAGAAAGAGTATGATCAGATATAGCTGTCATCCTTCCTGCAATCACTTTGTGTAGGTAATCTTTTTCACTTAAATATGAGAAATGGATATTTTTACTTTTAGATAAGTAAATAAAATAGGTTGTAATGTGTTAAACCAAAATGTTTGTCAGAGAGTTTATACAATTTTGAAGTACTGAATTTACATTATATGAGATTTAACGTAACTAAAACTGTGTACCAAAGAGAGATGTAAGAAACCAGTATGGGGTTTGCAAAGATGTCTTTATGTCTAGGCAGGGTTCCTGTCAAATAAATCTGACTTTCCTGCAGTGGTGGACTGGGCTAGGGTTGCATTTGCCCCTTGGGTCACTCTTGATTATGGAATCAGGGCCAGTGCAGAAGGTGCAGCGCCTAGCAGTTTATTTTAATTATTTTATCAGTATGATATTTATATATATATATATATATATATATATATATATATACTCAGTGGCGACTCTAGGAAAAATATATAGGGGGGGCACATAAGATACCAGAGTCAAAACTGGGGGGGCACATATATATATATACACACAGACACACACATACATACATATACACATATATATATATATACATATATATATATATATATATATATATATATATATATATATATATATATATACTTACATACACATCCATACATACAGTTACACAAACACACATACATACACACACCTTAACACACATGCATAAATACATACACACATACATATACTTACATACATATACACACACATACATACATATACACACACATATATATATATATATATATATATATATATATATATATACTTACATACACATCCATACATACAGTTACACAAACACACATACATACACACACACACACACCTTAACACACATGCATAAATACACACATAAATACATACACACATACATATACTTACATACATATACACACACATACATACATATACACACACACATATATATATATATATATATATATATATATATACTTACATACACATCCATACATACAGTTACACAAACACACATACATACACACACCTTAACACACATGCATAAATACATACACACATACATATACTTACATACATATACACACACATACATACATATACACACACATATATATATATATATATATATATATATATATATATATATACTTACATACACATCCATACATACAGTTACACAAACACACATACATACACACACACACACACCTTAACACACATGCATAAATACACACATACATACATATACTTACATACACACATTTTATTTTATTCACTTCTTTATTTTGGTATTCTCTATTAAAAAAAGCATACATAGGTAGGCTTAGAAGCCTGCATATGTCTGGAGCACTATATGGCAGGAGTGTGCAAAGCCCCAATCACCAGCCATGTTCAGCTCACAATTGGCAGTGCATTGACTATTCAGAGCAAACTGTAATTATGGGGTAGATCACATCCTTTAGAAAAGTTTAATGATTTTACTACAAAACTCTCCATTAAAGTCTATAGGGATTTTTGTACATAAACTATTTAATAAGCTTTTCTAAAGGATTGTATTCTACCCCTATGTGTTTAACCCTATTTGCAAATGCATAGTTCTCTACAAGCAAAGCTGCTATAATAAAATGCCCCAGCATACTAGAACATTTGATTATTGCTCCTTAGTCCTTTATGTCCCTTTTATGTACTCTCCCTCATGCTATGTAGTGGGTTTTGCTGAAGGTATTAACGGCAATGTGTAGCCCATGGGAGGATTTGATGGCTACAAATAGTTTGGAGATAAACTTGTTGCCTATGGGTGTCCTAAAGTATCAACATAAATCTTCCTACCAGAGTATAAACATCATTTGTCTTGGTGCTAACAAATTTACAAAAAGGATGTTTACCTGTCCATTTACAACCAACTTATTCACAGTCCCCAGTATTTATTTCAATTACTGCAACGTCAATGCATCTTTTGTGAGTTCACACAAGCACAAGCTGGTTGTAAGTTATCTGGGGAGATACCTGAAACAGCACAGAGCAGAGTGACCGACGGCTCACATACTCTGTAACAGACTTCACCGGAAAAAAACACATTAGCTCGGTCTCCTTCTTCTGTAAAATGCTGCTGGCTGCTGCACATTCCCCTGTTAACTGTTATAATGTTTTTTCCGGTATGGCTGACAAGTTGGCAGAAGTGACAACAATGTACATTTGCAGATTTTGACATCTAGAAGATGGAGTCAAGTGTTGTCACATCTGCCACCTTGTCAGCCATACCGGAAAAAAAACATTATGACAGAGGACAGTGCAGCAGACAGCAGCATTTTACAGAAGATTCTCTAAGGAGACTGAGCTAATGTTTTTTTTTCCGGTGGAGTCTGTTACAGAGTATGTGAGCCATTAGCTATGTCCTAAGTAACCCTGTTGTGTGACTTACCCCCAGTCCCCAGATCTTCGCTTTCTTGCTTCCTGCTGCTTGGCTCCTTCCTGTGCTCTCTAGGTCTTGTCCTGACATGCACCACAGCACCTGGTGGCTCCTCCCTCTTCCTCTCCAGTCACCGTGACTGGTCATGTTTCTTTCTTGTGTTGTCATATAGGAGCATGACCGGCTGGCTGGCTGGAACTGGAGGAGGCTACTAGGCTAGCATGATAGTAGTAAATAGCACTCAGTATAACTGAGTATATTGGGCCAACTTGTGGTGCTGCGTGTAGACGGGTGGGAATTCTTGCGCTCAAACTGAGCACAGGGAGGCGGAGGCACGCTGCACATATTACTACTCACGAGACTCAGTCATTAATTCTCAAAATTAAAAAACACCGGCGGCCATTCACAGACTTCACACAAGCACCGGGGCTGGTGGGGGGGGGGCAGACAGGGGGGCAAAGGATTTTCAAAGGGGGGCAATTGCCCCCCCCCCTTGCCCCCCTGTAGCGACGCCACTGTATATACTGTATTAGTGAATCTTGAACCTCAAGTGTAGTGGCATGTTGTTAGTAGCAAGGTTGGCACATTGTGGGCTAAATTACAAGGGGAGCGCTTAGTTATCACTCTCCCACAAACGGGCAAATTTGCCCATTTGCAGGAGCGCGATAATTAACCTGTCATTACAAGTGGCAGGTTATTGCTACTGCAAGCTCACTGTAGCAATTAGCGCTCAGAAAATTAACCAGAGATCCGATTTCTGGTCAATTTTCTAAAAGAGCACCAAATGCCCTCAAAATAGAGGGCATTATAATTTTTTGTTTAGAAAAATACTGCACTAGGTAGTGGGGTGAAAAGTGCCTTTACATTGAGGTCTATGGGAACTGTGTGTTCCCAGTAAATATATATGTATATGATTATATACGTATAGATTTATGTGTTAATATGTGTATATACACATATTAACACATAAACACATAAACATATAAGCAGAATATACAGTATATATATATATATAATGTGAAGAACATTGGAATGTGAAATATTCATATTTTCACGTCGAGTTGGCACATTTGAGAATATGCTATCAGTTTTGCGCGCAATTAGGGTGTTCTTTTAACTTTTTTTGCTCCATTGACTTCTATTAGGGACCGCTACCTTACCTACACTTATTAACCCCTAATCTGCCGACCGGACCTCGCCGCCACTATAATAAATGTATTAACCCCTAAACCGCCACACTCCCACCTCGCACACACTAGAATATATAGTATTAACCCCTAATCTGCCCTTCCTAACATCGCCGCCACCTACCTACAATTATTAACCCCTAATCTCCCACCCGCACCGTCGAAGCTACTATAATAAAGTAATTAACCCCTAAACATAACTCTAACCATAACCCTAACACCCCTCTAACATAAATATAATTTATATTAAATGAAATAATATTCCTAAAATTAACTAAATTATTCCTATTTAAAACTAAATACTTACCTATCAAATAAACCCTAATATAGCTACAATATAACTAATAATTACATTGTAGCTATTTTAGGATTTATATTTATTTTACAGGCAACTTTGTATTTATTTTAACTAGGTAAAATAGCTATTAAATAGTTAATAACTATTTAATAGCTACCTAGTTAAAATAATTACAAAATTACCTGTAAAATAAATCCTAACCTAAGTTACAATTAAACCTAACACTACACTATCATTAAATTAATTAAATAAATTACCTACAATTAAATACAATTAAATAAACTATTCTATAATACAAAAAAAAAAACTACAAAATTACAAAAAATAAAAAAAATATTACAAGAATTTTAAACTAATTACACCTAATCTAAGCCCACTAATAAAAAAAAATAAAAAAAAATAATAATAATAAAAGTCCTTACCCTATTCTACATTACAAAGTAATCAGCTCTTTTACCAGCCATTAAAAGGACTTTTTGCGGGCCATGCCCCAAAGTAATCAGCTCTTTTGCCTGTAAAAAAAAATACAAGCCCCCCAACATTAAAACCCACCACCCACATTCCCCTATTCTAACCCACCCAAACCCCTCTTAAATAAACCTAACACTACCCCCCTGAAGATCTCCCTACCTTGAGTCATCTTCACCCAGCCGGGCCGAAGTCTTCATCCTATGGGGCAGAAGAGGACATCCAGACCGGCAGAAGTCTTCATCCTATCCAGGCAAAAGAGGACATCCGGACTGGCAGACATCTTCATCCAAGCGGCATCTTCTATCTTCATCCATCTGGAGTGGAGCGGATCCATCCTCTTCAACCGACGCCTACTCACCGAATGAAGGTTCCTTTAAATGACGTCATCCAAGATGGCATCCCTCGAATTCCGATTGGCTGATAGGAATCTATCAGCCAATCGGAATTAAGGAAGGAAAAATCTGATTGAGCTTGCATTCTATTGGCTGATTGGAACAGCCAATAGAATGCGAGCTCAATCTGATTGGCCTTGAATCTGATTGGCTGATTGAATCAGCCAATCAGATTTTTCCTACCTTAATTCCGATCAGCCAATCGGAATTCGAGGGATGCCATCTTGGATGACGTCATTTAAAGGAACCTTCTTTCGGCGAGTAGGCTTCGGTTGAAGAGGATGGATCCACGTCGACTGGGAAGAAGATGGCTCCGTTACGCTCCGGATGGATGAAGATAGAAGATTCCGCTTGGATGAAGATGTCTGCCGGTCCGGATGTCCTCTTCTGCCCGGATAGGATGAAGACTTCTGCCGGTCTGGATGTCCTCTTCTGCCCCATCGGATGAAGACTTCGGCCCGGCTGGGTGAAGACGACTCAAGGTAGGGAGATCTTCAGGGGGGTAGTGTTAGGTTTATTTAAGGGGGGTTTGGGTGGGTTAGAGTAGGGGTATGTGGGTGGTGGGTTTTAATGTTGGGGGGTGTTGTATTTTTTTTTACAGGCAAAAGAGCTGATTACTTTGGGGCATGCCCCGCAAAAAGCCCTTTTAAGGGCTGGTAAAAGAGCTGATTACTTTGTAATGTAGAATAGGGTAGGGCTTTTATTATTTTGTTTTTTTTTATTTTATTAGGGGCTTAGATTAGGTGTAATTAGTTTAAAATTCTTGTAATATTTTTTTATTTTCTGTACTTTAGTGTTTGTTTTTTTTAGACATGTGCACGGCTAAAAAATTCGGTTCATTTTCGGTTCGGATCGATTCGGACTTTTCAAATTTAGTTTCGGATCGAATCGGATTCGGCAAAATTTGAATAAATTCGTTTCGGATTTATTCGGATCCAAATAAATTCGTTTCGGATTTATTCTGATTCGGCTGAATTCGGTTCTATTCCGTTCCGAAATTCGGTATGTTTTTAGTACACTAACACCCATTTAGTACACTAAGTCACTAACACCCATAAACTACCTATGAATCACTAAACCGAGGCCCCCCCCACATCGCAAACCCTATAATAACATTATTTAACCCCTAATCTGCCGATCGGATATCGCCGCAACCTACATTATAGCTATTAACCCCTAATCTGGTGTCCCTAACACCGCCGACCCCTACATTATAGTTATTAACCCCTAATCTGCCCCCCCCCAACGTCGCCGCAATCTAACTACAAGTAATAACCCCTAATCTGCCGACCCGATATCGCCGCCGCCTACATTATAGCTATTAACCCCTAATCTGCTGTCCCTAACACCGCCGACCCCTACATTATAGTTATTAACCCCTAATCTGCCTCCCAATGTCGCCGCAATCTAACTACAAGTATTAACCCCTAATCTGCCGACCCGATATCGCCGCCACCTACATTATAACTATTAACCCCTAATCTGCTGTCCCTAACACCGCCGACCCCTACATTATAGTTATTAACCCCTAATCTGCCCCCCCCAACGTCCCCGCAATCTAACTACAAGTATTAACCCCTAATCTGCCGACCGCAAATCGCCGCCACTATAATAAATGTATTAACCCCTAAACCGCCGCACTCCCGCCTCGCAAACACTATAATACATTTTATTAACCCCTAATCTGCCCTCCCTAACATCGCCGCCACCTACCTACAATTATTAACCCCTAATCTCCCGCCCCCAACGTCGCCGCTACTATAATAAGGTTATTAACCCCTAAACCTAAGTCTAACCCTAACACTAACACCCCCTAACTTAAATATAATTTAAATAAAACGAAATAAGTTTACTATAGTTAAATAAATTAATCCTATTTAAAACTAAAGACTTACCTGTAAAATAAACCCTAAGATAGCTGCAATATAACTAATAGTTACATTGTAGCTATTTTAGCATTTATATTTATTTTACAGGCAACTTTGTATTTATTTTAACTAGGTTCAATAGCTATTAAATAGATATTTACTGTTTAATAGCTACCTAGTTAAAATAATTACAAATTTACCTGTAAAATAAATCCTAACCTAAGTTACAATTACACCTAACACTACACTATCATTAAATTAACTAAATAAATGAATCATATTTAAAACAAAATACTTACCTGTAAAATAAACCCTAATATAGCTGCAATATAACTAATAGTTACATTGTAGCTATTTTAGCATTTATATTTATTTTACAGGCAACTTTGTATTTATTTTAACTAGGTACAAAAGCTATTAAATAGTTATTGACTAATTAATAGCTACCTAGTTAAAATAATTACAAAATTACCTGTAAAATAAATCCTAACCTAAGTTACAATTAAACCTAACACTACACTGTCATTAAATAAATTAACTACAAGTACCTACAATTATCTACAATTAAATAAACTAAAGTACAAAAACCCCCCACTAAATTACAAAAAAAAACCCCCACTAAATTACAAAAAATAAAAAAATATTACAAGAATTTTAAACTAATTACACCTAATCTAAGCCCCCTAATAAAATAACAAAGCCCCCCAAAATAAAAAAAATGCCCTACCCTATACTAAATTACAAAAGTTAACAGCTCTATTACCTTACCAGCCCTGAACAGGGCCCTTTGCGGGGCATGCCCCAAAGAAAACAGCTCTTTTGCCTGTAAAAAACCCCCACAATCTCCCCCCCCCCCCACATTACAACCCACCACCCACATACCCCTACTCTAACCCAAACCCCCCTTAAATAAACCTAACACTACCCCCCTGAAGATCTCCCTACCTTGAGTCGTGTTCACCCAGCCGGGCCGAAGTCTTCATCCGATGGGGCAGAAGAGGACATCCAGACCGGCAGAAGTCTTCATCCAAGCGGGGCAAGAAGAGGTCTTCCATCCATCATACAAGTACCAAAATACAAACAAACACTAAATTACCAAAAATAATAAAATATTACAATAATTTTAAACTAATTACACCTAATCTAAGCCCCCTACTAGCTATTAATATAGCTACAATATAACTAATAGTTACATTGTAGCTATTTTAGGATTTATATTTATTTTACAGGCAAATTTGTATTTATTTTAACTAGGTACAATAGTTATTAAATAGTTAATAACTATTTAATAACTACCTAGCTAAAATAAATACAAATTTACCTGTAAAATAAATAATCACCTAAGTTACAATTACACCTAACACTACACTATCATTAAATTAACTAAATAAATGAATCCTATATAAAACTAAAGACTTACCTGTAAAATAAACCCTAATATAGCTGCAATATAACTAATAGTTACATTGTAGCTATTTTAGCATTTATATTTATTGTACAGGCAACTTTGTATTTATTTTAACTAGGTTCAATAGCTATTAAATAGATATTGACTATTTAATAGCTACCTAGTTAAAATAATTACAAAATTACCTGTAAAATAAATCCTAACCTAAGTTACAATTAAACCTAACACTACACTATCATTAAATAAATTAACTACAAGTACCTACAATTAAATACAATTAAAAAAACTAAACTAAAGTACAAAAACCCCCCCACTAAATTACAAAAAATAAAAAAATATTACAAGAATTTTAAACTAATTACACCTAATCTAAGCCCCCTAATAAAATAACAAAGCCCCCCAAAATAAAAAAAAATGCCCTACCCTATACTAAATTACAAAAGTAATCAGCTCTATTACCTTACCAGCCCTGAACAGGGCCTTTTGCGGGGCATGCCCCAAAGAAAACAGCTCTTTTGCCTGTTAAAAAAAAAACACAATACCCCCCCCCACATTACAACCCACCACCCACATACCCCTACTCTAACCCAAACCCCCCTTAAATAAACCTAACACTACCCCCCTGAAGATCTCCCTACCTTGAGTCGTGTTCACCCAGCCGGGCCGAAGTCTTCATCCGATGGGGCAGAAGAGGACATCCAGACCAGCAGAAGTCTTCATCCAAGCGGGGCAAGAAGAGGTCTTCCATCCATCATACAAGTACAAAAAAATAAACAAACACTAAATTATCAAGAATAATAAAATATTACAATAATTTTAAACTAATTACACCTAATCTAAGCCCCCTACTAGCTATTAATATAGCTACAATATAACTAATAGTTACATTGTAGCTATTTTAGGATTTATATTTATTTTACAGGCAACTTTGTATTTATTTTAACTAGGTACAGTAGCTATTAAATAGTTAATAACTATTTAATAACTACCTAGCTAAAATAAATACAAATTTACCTGTAAAATAAACCCTAACCTAAGTTACAATTACACCTAACACTACACTGTCATTAAATTAACTAAATAAATTAATCCTATATAAAACTAAATACTTACCTGTAAAATAAACTCTAATATAGCTACAATATAACTAATAGTTACATTGTAGCTATTTTAGCATTTATATTTATTTTACAGGCAACTTTGTATTTATTTTAACTAGGTACAATAGCTATTAAATAGATATTTACTGTTTAATAGCTACCTAGTTAAAATAATTACAAAATTACCTGTAAAATAAATCCTAACCTAAGTTACTATTAAACCTAACACTACACTATCATTAAATAAATTAACTACAAGTACCTACAATTAAATACAATGAAATAAACTAAACTAAAGTACAAAAAAAACAAACACTAAATTACAAAAAATAAAAAAAATTACAAGAATTTTAAACTAATTACACCTAATCTAAGCCCCCTAATAAAATAACAAAGCCCCCCAAAATAAAAAAATGCCCTACCCTATACTAAATTACAAAAGTAATCAGCTCTATTACCTTACCAGCCCTGAACAGGGCCTTTTGCGGGGCATGCCCCAAAGAAAACAGCTCTTTTGCCTGTAAAAAAAAACACAATACCCCCCCCCCCACATTACAACCCACCACCCACATACCCCTACTCTAACCCAAACCCCCCTTAAATAAACCTAACACTACCCCCCTGAAGATCTCTCTACCGTGTCTTCACCCAGCGGGCCGAAGTCTTCATCCGATGGGGCAGAAGAGGACATCCAGACCGGCAGAAGTCTTCATCCAAGCGGGGCAAGAAGAGGTCTTCCATCCATCAGAAGTCTTGATCCAGGCGGCATCTTCTCTGTTCATCCATCGGGAGCGGAGCGGCAGCATCCTGAAGACATCCCACGCAGAGCATCCTCTTCTTTCTTGATCCGACGACTAGGTGACTGTACCTTTAAGTGACGTCATCCAAAATGGCGTCCCTTGAATTCCGATTGGCTGATAGGATTCTATCAGCCAATCGGAATTAAGGTAGGAAAAACCTGATTGGCTGATTCAATCAGCCAATCAGATTCAAGTTCAATCCGATTGGCTGATGGAATCAGCCAATCAGATTGAGCTTGCATTCTATTGGCTGATCGGAACAGCCAATAGAATGCGAGGTCAATCTGATTGGCTGATTCCATCAGCCAATCGGATTGAACTTGAATCTGATTGGCTGATTGAATCAGCCAATCAGATTTTTCCTACCTTAATTCCGATTGGCTGATAGAATCCTATCAGCCAATCGGAATTCAAGGGACGCCATCTTGGATGACGTCACTTAAAGGTACAGTCACCTAGTCCTCAGATCAAGAAAGAAGAGGATGCTCTGCGTGGGATGTCTTCAGGATGCTGCCGCTCCGCTCCCGATGGATGAACAGAGAAGATGCCGCCTGGATCAAGACTTCTGATGGATGGAAGACCTCTTCTTGCCCCGCTTGGATGAAGACTTCTGCCGGTCTGGATGTCCTCTTCTGCCCGATCGGATGAAGACTTTGGCCCACTGGGTGAAGACACGGTAGAGAGATCTTCAGGGGGGTAGTGTTAGGTTTATTTAAGGGGGGTTTGGGTTAGAGTAGGGGCATGTGGGTGGTGGGTTGTAATGTGGGGGGTGGTATTGTGTTTTTTTTTACAGGCAAAAGAGCTGTTTTCTTTGGGGCATGCCCCGCAAAAGGCCCTGTTCAGGGCTGGTAAGGTAATAGAGCTGATTACTTTTGTAATTTAGTATAGGGTAGGGCATTTTTTTATTTTGGGGGGCTTTGTTATTTTATTAGGGGGCTTAGATTAGGTGTAATTAGTTTAAAATTCTTGTAATTTTTTTTATTTTTTGTAATTTAGTGTTTGTTTTTTTTGTACTTTAGTTTAGTTTATTTCATTGTATTTAATTGTAGGTACTTGTAGTTAATTTATTTAATGATAGTGTAGTGTTAGGTTTAATAGTAACTTAGGTTAGGATTTATTTTACAGGTAATTTTGTAATTATTTTAACTAGGTAGCTATTAAACAGTAAATATCTATTTAATAGCTATTGTACCTAGTTAAAATAAATACAAAGTTGCATGTAAAATAAATATAAATGCTAAAATAGCTACAATGTAACTATTAGTTATATTGTAGCTATATTAGGGTTTATTTTACAGGTAAGTCTTTAGTTTTATATAGGATTAATTTATTTAGTTAATTTAATGACAGTGTAGTGTTAGGTGTAATTGTAACTTAGGTTAGGGTTTATTTTACAGGTAAATTTGTATTTATTTTAGCTAGGTAGTTATTAAATAGTTATTAACTATTTAATAGCTATTGTACCTAGTTAAAATAAATACAAAGTTGCCTGTAAAATAAATATAAATCCTAAAATAGCTACAATGTAACTATTAGTTATATTGTAGCTATATTAATAGCTAGTAGGGGGCTTAGATTAGGTGTAATTAGTTTAAAATTATTGTAATATTTTATTATTTTTGCTAATTTAGTGTTTGTTTGTTTTTTTGTACTTTTCTGATGGATGGAAGACCTCTTCTTGCCCCGCTTGGATGAAGACTTCTGCCGGTCTGGATGTCCTCTTCTGCCCCATCGGATGAAGACTTCGGCCCGGCTGGGTGAACACGACTCAAGGTAGGGAGATCTTCAGGGGGGTAGTGTTAGGTTTATTTAAGGGGGGTTTGGGTTAGAGTAGGGGTATGTGGGTGGTGGGTTGTAATGTGGGGGGGGGGATTGTGTTTTTTTTTTACAGGCAAAAGAGCTGTTTTCTTTGGGGCATGCCCCGCAAAGGGCCCTGTTCAGGGCTGGTAAGGTAATAGAGCTGATTACTTTTGTAATTTAGTATAGGGTAGGGCATTTTTTTATTTTGGGGGGCTTTGTTATTTTATTAGGGGGCTTAGATTAGGTGTAATTAGTTTAAAATTCTTGTAATATTTTTTTATTTTTTGTAATTTAGTGGGGGGGGGTTTGTACTTTAGTTTAGTTTTTTTAATTGTATTTAATTGTAGGTACTTGTAGTTAATTTATTTAATGATAGTGTAGTGTTAGGTTTAATTGTAACTTAGGTTAGGATTTATTTTACAGGTAATTTTGTAATTATTTTAACTAGGTAGCTATTAAATAGTCAATATCTATTTAATAGCTATTGAACCTAGTTAAAATGAATACAAAGTTGCCTGTAAAATAAATATAAATGCTAAAATAGCTACAATGTAACTATTAGTTATATTGCAGCTATATTAGGGTTTATTTTACAGGTAAGTCTTTAGTTTTATATAGGATTCATTTATTTAGTTAATTTAATGATAGTGTAGTGTTAGGTGTAATTGTAACTTAGGTTATGATTTATTTTACAGGTAAATTTGTATTTATTTTAGCTAGGTAGTTATTAAATAGTTATTAACTATTTAATAACTATTGTACCTAGTTAAAATAAATACAAAGTTGCCTGTACAATAAATATAAATCCTAAAATAGCTACAATGTAATTATTAATTATATTGTAGCTATCTTAGGGTTTATTTTACAGGTAAGTATTTAGTTTTAAATAGGATTATTTTATTTAACTATAGTAAATTTATTTCGTTTTATTTAAATTATATTTAAGTTAGGGTTAGACTTAGGTTTAGGGGTTAATAACCTTATTATAGTAGCGGCGACGGTGCGGGCGTGAGGTTAGGGGTTAATAATTGTAGGTAGGTGGCGGCGATGTTAGGGAGGGCAGATTAGGGGTTAATAAAATGTATTATAGTGTTTGCGAGGCGGGAGTGCGGCGGTTTAGGGGTTAATACATTTATTATAGTTGCGGCGATTTGCGGTCGGCAGATTAGGGGTTAATACTTGTAGTTAGATTGCGGCGACGTTGGGGGGGGCAGATTAGGGGTTAATAACTATAATGTAGGGGTCGGCGGTGTTAAGGACAGCAGATTAGGGGTTAATAGCTATAATGTAGGCGGCGGCGATTTGCGGTCGGCAGATTAGGGGTTAATACTTGTAGTTAGATTGCGGCGACGTTGGGGGGGGCAGATTAGGGGTTAATAACTATAATGTAGGGGTCGGCGGTGTTAGGGACAGCAGATTAGGGGTTAATAGTTATAATGTAGGTGGCGGCGATATCGGGTCGGCAGATTAGGGGTTAATACTTGTAGTTAGATTGTGGCGACGTTGGGGGGGCAGATTAGGGGTTAATAACTATAATGTAGGGGTCGGCGGTGTTAGGGACACCAGATTAGGGGTTAATAGCTATAATGTAGGTTGCGGCGATATCGGGTCGGCAGATTAGGGGTTAATACTTGTAGTTAGATTGCGGCGACGTTGGGGGAGGCAGATTAGGGGTTAATAACTATAATGTAGGGGTCGGCGGTGTTAGGGACAGCAGATTAGGGGTTAATAGTTATAATGTAGGTGGCGGCGATATTCGGTCGGCAGATTAGGGGTTAATAAAATAATGCAGGTGTCAGCGATAGCGGGGGCGGCAGATTAGGGGTTAATAAGTGTCAGATTAGGGGTGTTTAGAGACTCGGGGTACATGTTAGGGTGTTAGGTGCAGACTTAGTGTTTCCCCATAGGAAACAATGGGGCTGCGGTGTTAGTTTTTTTTCAGCCGAAACTCCCATTGTTTCCTATGGGGAAATGCCGAATTTTACCGAACTAATTCGGATTTATTCGGAGATACGGCAGCTATTTCGGATTCATTCGGTAGATTCGGAAGTATTTTAATTTGGAAATCCGAATCGATCCGAATCTCCGAATTTACCGAATTTACCGAATTTCCGAATTAATCCGAAACGAACCGCACATGTCTAGTTTTTTTTGGTAATTTATTTTAGTTTATTTAATTGTATTTAATTGTAGGTATTGGTAGCTAATTTATTTAATTAATTTAATGATAGTGTAGTGTTAGGTTTAATTGTAACTTAGGTTAGGATTTATTTTACAGGTAATTTTGTAATTATTTTAACTAGGTAGCTATTAAATAGTTAAGAACTATTTAATAGCTATTGTACCTAGTTAAAATAAATACAAAGTTGCCTGTAAAATAAATATAAATCCTAAAATAGCTACAATATAATTATTTGTTATATTGTAGCTATATTATGGTTTATTTTACAGGTAAGCATTTAGTTTTAAATAGGAATACTTTAGTTGATAAGAGTTAATTTATTTCGTTAGATTAAAATTATATTTAATTTAGGGGGGTGTTAGGGTTAGCTTTAGGGGTTAATACATTTATTATAGTAGCGGCGAGGTCCGGTCGGCAGATTAGGGGTTAATACTTGAAGTTAGGTGCTTTTCTGTGTACTAATAAATTAAATATGAGGATTTCTTCATGAATTTGGAGAACTCCTTCAATCTGAGTTCTGGATTTTATGCTTAACAATTGAGATTTTGTTAAACTACAAAAATATTTGGTGGGTGAAAACTATCCCACTATCTGAAATTAGTCTAATTTCTTTTTTGTTAATATAAATATCTAAGCACAATTTGTCTGCTTTAAATAATATTCAGATAAGTATTTCAAAATAGGAACCACATTTTCTATGTAAACATCCAAAGGCTGCAATATTGCAAAACCACACAATTCTCAGAATAGTAAATATATTTTGCTTAAGAGGCATACGACAGTTCTATAAAGAGTACCAACTCAAAAATTGTACAACAAATAAAATGTATTTTGCATCATACTGTGTAATACCACATTCAAACCAGAGATTCCTACATCATGGGGGATTATGGTGTAAAGAATTGTACCAGGTGTACACTTGTTCCCACAACCTGGATATGGGCATCAAGACAGCTAATTAAAATACTTGTTATTGATTTAGGAATATCCTTGACATTTTAAAAATGTATTGTTATATTTGGTCCCCTAAAGATCGTATAACAAGCAAGAGTTATAAGGTGTGAACTCATAGCACTTTAGCTAACTGATCAAGTTGACTTTACATTACATCAAAATAGCTTTGTAGATTTTTATATAGTTATAAAATTAGCTACATTGGCAGAGATGATAAAGAACTGCAAAATGATGCAAATTTTAATAACAAAATAAGAGTTGCTAGTCTTGTTTACTATAGTGACAAGTCCGGATTGGCTCCCCCAAATACAGCAGTAGAGTGGACAGTTTGGCTATTGAAAAACTAGGTATTAATGCATTCAAAATGTTCACACTTACTTTGGGCTCGTTTCCATTGAGCCATAATTAGGTTTGTGCACGGCTGCAAACTGATAAATATCCTGTTGGAAGCAATTTCGTGTATCGACTGCTTCCGATGGTGCGTTATACCACAATATTGAAAAAATGTTGAGTGCCATAGAAAGTATTAGAAGCCGTTAAGGAATAATTTACAACAGTTTCCGATGAAAGTGTATTTTTGTTTCTCTTTAGAGGTGACCACAGATAAAGAGCGCTGACGTTAAACATACATTTTATAGTGTAAGGTCGGGTTACCATAGCAACTTGATTTTCAAGAAATCTGACATTGGGTGAAAGCGTTAACACAACATTAACTTACACCTACACGAAAAGAGCGACTGCACGCAATGCACAAAATATTTAAATGGAAACCTGGTACTAAAATAAAGCCATAAACTACTTTTAGCTGTCGGCAACTTCGGTAGTTTATGGCTCCTTTTTCTACAGCTCAATGGAAATGAGCCCAGAGTATGCTAATTTATTGCAAAATCGCAGAAAAACATTGTCATTACAAGTTGTTGTATGTTTCATTATGAGCACCAGTAGTAGGCAGCATCTGCCGAGACAGGCTGCTCAAAATCATTAACCAAACTTCACAAAAAGAACCAAGGTGCATTGCAAACAAGCAATGGTTCCTGGTTAAAAAAACAAACCACAGGTTCAACAAGCAGATGATACAGAACTTTTGTGAATAGAGCATGAATTTTTCTTAACATTAAAAGTTACATTTGTGTAATATGGTAAACTTCTAGATCATTGAAAATTGTATGATAAAAATGATTGATTCCTTAAAGTTTCATAAGGGATATCATACATTGAGATGGCGCATGCTCATTCATGCAGATTCCTATGTATTTTTAATGAGATACAACATTTATATACTTAACTGTTGTAGTAACATAAAAAAAGGATACAAAACCAATATATTCAGACAGAGCATGTAATTTTAAACAACTTTCTAATTGACTTTTATCACATCTTTTGTTGAAAAACAAGGACTTAAAGGGACACTGAACCCAAATTCTTTCTTTCCTGATTCAGATAGAACACGAAATTTTAAGCAACTTTCTAATTTACTCCTATTATCAAACTTTCTTCATTCTCTTGGTATCTTTATTTGAAATGCAAGAATGTAAATTTAGATTCCGGCCCATTTTTGGTGAACAACCTGGGTTGTTCTTGCTGATTGGTTGATAAATTCATCCACCAAAAAAAAAGTGCTGTCCAGAGTACTGAACCCCCCCAAAAAAGCTTAGATGCATTCTTTTTCAAATAAAGATAGCAAGAGAACGAAGAAAATTGATAATAGGAGTAGATTAGAAAGTTGCTTAAAATTGCATGTTCTATCTGAATCACAAAAGAAAAAATTTGGGTTCAGTGTCTCTTTAAGCACAGGCGCATGCATGTGTCTGGAGCACTAAATGGCAGTTTTACAAGAATGTTATCCATTTGCAAGGTCACTAGATGGCAGCATTGTTTATGTAATGCTGTAGACACCTACCTAGGTATCTCTTCAACAAAGAATCCCAAGGGAACGAAGAAAATTTGAAAATATAAGTAAACTGGAAGCTCTGTCTAAATCATAAAATATATAAATATAGTTTTGCTTTTATATCTCTTTAAGCTATTGACGTTAGAGTGAAATATATTGTTTGTTGTATTTAACTCCTTAAAGACCATGAATTTCACTCCATTTAAACAGAAATAGAGCCTTATTATTTTTAATTTACCTATCAAAACTATATATATTTTTTTAGAAGACAACCCAAGGTATTGATCTACGCTTATTTTGGTATATATCATGCCACCGCTTCGCCCCATCATAATGCACTCATAAAATGTGTTAACTTTTTCTCAAACTTCGGGGTTCTCACTAAAAATTATTTCCATACCTCATGTGCAGTCATAACACAAATGGTTGTAAAAGCTTCTCTGGGGTCCCCTTTGTTCAGAAAAAGCAGACATGCATGGTTTTGCTATTGGTTTTTGGTAATTAGAAGGCCGCTATTTGCAGCTGTGTACCATACTTCTGTAATTACCGGCAGTGAAGGGGTAGCTTGTAAGGTAGGTTAAGTTTAGCTGTAGTGTAGAGATTACCCTCCCGGCTGACACCACCATGCCCTAATCCCTATCTGATCCCTCTCAAAAAGCTCTCTTCCCTCCCTCACCCCCCAGTGGTCACCACCATCTTAGGTACTGACAGACAGTCTGCCAATATTTTTCTTAAACTATTTTTTCTTAATTTTGTTTTCTGCAATGTAGGATCCCCCATTACCCTCCAACCTCCCTGATCCCTCCCAAACAGCTCTCTGACCCTCCCCCCACTAACTAGTGTCCGCCATCTTAGGTACTGGCAGCTGTCTGCCAGTACTCAGTTTTCATATACAATATATCAAAACTTTAAATGTATTACATTTCAAATTTTCTGTAGTGCCCCCCCTCACCCCTCCATAAAAACGTCTTAGTAGGGTCCCCCCTCCAATAAAATATTTTCTGTAGTGTAATGGATAGGGTTGCCACCTCGGCCATGTTTTCCTGGAAACTTATGAGTTACATATGCTGCAGGGTGTGCAGAGGGGAACATGGATTGTGTCTCTTGACATCACATGAATAGTGCTGATGAACAGCACAATACACGTTCCTCCCTGCACATCCTGCAGCATGTGTAACTCATAAATGTCCAGGAAAACATGGCCGAAGTGGTAACCCTAGTAACGGATTCCTCCTTTTTAGCAGTCACAGTGTAGCGGTCCCGCCCCCTCTCATCCCTCTCCAGCAGTGGGCCATCCACCGCCTCCCTCCTGACCTTCTCACACCACCAACGTACAGCACCACCACAAACCGATGCAGAGAGGGACAGTGTTTCTCTCTGCATCAGTAATCTCCTGCACTACTATTTCTGTACTGCACCACTCATGGGGCATGTCAGCGAGATTGTGGCAGAAAGAGCCCAGGACATCAACACCGTACAGGTCCTTAAAGGGTCAGAAAGTGCGTTTTCAAAAAACTAGAAGTTAGTCTGTAAATTGCATGTATAATACTTTCTGGTTGTAAATTGTTTATTATATGAAAATTTAAATATATATATTTAAAAAATGCAATATCAATATGTGTTTGTTTAAACCGTTAAGTTTTTTATTCTGAAGGTTTACTGTCCCTTTAAGGGCTAAACAACCAGCACCGTACCTTGTACGGCGTTGTTCTTTACGGAGTTAAAGGAGAGTATGTTAAAAATGACTGCACTTTTTTAAGTGATTTTAAGGGACAGTAAAGTTAAAATAACACTTTCATGATTTAGGGCTCCATGTGCGAAGCAGCAAAAGCTGCTCCGGAGCCCTTGTGGGGCAGGTTCGCATATGCGAGCCTGCTTCCCGCAATGTAAGAAGCAGCGGTCATTAGACTGTTGCTTCCTACACCCTACGCCACCTCTGAGGTGGCGAGGGAAAATCCCAGAGAGCTTGCTCGCTTTCGGTGATTGACAGCTCCTTCAGTCGCGCTATTGGTTGCGTGAATGAAGGGGCCGGCATTACACATTACGACGAGTGTGTAATGATACATACGGCCCAGCAGATCAATAGATCCGCTGCCTGTGTGTAGCGAAGGTGAGCAGACAGCTTCGCCAGTTGAGAAGCTGTCCACCCGTCCTTTAGTACATGGAGCCCTTAGACTGTGTGCAATTGTATTCATCTTTACAATTTACTTCTAATACCAAATTTGCTACATTCTCTTGTTTGCCAGAAGAGCAAAGCAAATTCTATCATAGAATCAAATTAGAAAGTAGAATAAAATTTCACACTCTGGCAAAATAATGAAATTTTTATTCTCACTTTACTGTCCCTTTTAATATTCTTTTTTTTAATGGGTTTGGGGACTTGTTCCTTTTACTCTTTAATCCAGCGAGCAATAGATACTACTAGCTTTAGTATCAATTTTAACAACTTTATCTTAACCATTTTTATGCAAATAATATATTTACCATATTTATAAGCTGCTTTTTCATAGGAGAAATTGGTTTAACATGATCTAATATTTGTAATTATGCTTACAAGAACATTAAATGATCATAATACTTCTTTCCTTGTGTAAAATTGTGCTTGTACCATATTCCCTAGAGAGTCTGAAAAGCTAATTTTATCTGACATAAAGCTGTTTGTAAAAGAAGAAAAAAGCAGTTTATCTAGTTTTTAATTATGAGATGTTTTCTTTTTTCCCTCTTGTTGTTGATGTGCTTGTTGCTATTGGAGCCCTGCCATTGCAAGCCTTATGCTGTTTGTAATAAGACTATCTCATGCACCCACTACATAGTATCACTTCTGTAATTATAAGATCTATTATAAAGAACTTGTTTTTAATCATTTGGTACATGATGTGATGTATTTATTTCACCTTAGATAATTACACATCCTCTAGAGGCAGTACATGATCGCTCCATGTGTTCCTGATGGTGAGAAACATACTGGGCCAGATTACAAGTGGAGCGCTATTTTACACTTTGAAAGTAAATTGTTTGCGCTAGGGTTGCTAACTTTAGTTAAGTTTCCAGGGTATCCACTATGTATAATAACACATAAACACAAACTCGCACATAGATATTCAAACTCTCAGACACTCTATCACACACACACATTCTTTCTCTCTCACACACACAGACACTAATGTCCTCACACACACAAATACACTTTCACACACACAGAAAGACACTGACAAAACACAAAGACACAGACTCTCTCCCACACAAAGACACATACAAGAGAGAAACAACTCTACGCATGTGCATTATGTTGCAAATCCACAATGTCACCTTTTTGGCTGTGGTTGTTTCCCACCAAACCCAAACATTCTGACTCGGACACCAAATGGTCATTACTGGACAAGCAGAACTCGGAGTGCGCTAACTTCAGGACTTCAGTTATTGCAACCATAGATATTAATGGAGTGCGCAGAACAAAATAAAAACACCTAACACTTATCGCTCGCACGTTATCCTGACACCGCGTTAGACCTACAGTGCTAAGTCCGAAGGTAGTTATGAATATTTCAAATAACAAAGTACTTCACATAGACTAAAATGTTATTTTTATTTTAAATATATATATATATATATATACACACACAATTAATTTATATATATATATTTATATATATACATGCATATATACAGTATCTATATGGATATATACAGGTATAGATATATACATATAAATATATAGGAATATATATTTCTTTCATGTAATTAGCAAGAGTTCATGAGCTAGTGACGTATGGGATATACATTCCTACCAGGAGGGGCAAAGTTTCCCAAACCTCAAAATGCCTATAAATACACCCCTCACCACACCCACAATTCAGTTTTACAAACTTTGCCTCCCATGGTTGTGGTGAAGTAAGTTTGTGCTAGATTCTACGTTGATATGCGCTTCACAGCAGGTTGAAGCCCGGTTTTCCTCTCTGAGTGCAGTGAATGTCAGAGGGATGTGAAGGGAGTATTGCCTATTTGAATACAATGGTCTTCCTCTAGGGGATCTATTTCATAGGTTCTCTGTTATCGGTCGTAGAGATTTCTTCTCCTACCTCCCTTTTCAGATCGACGATATACTCTTATATACCATTACCTCTACTGATTCTTGTTTCAGTACTGGTTTGGCTATCTACTATATGTAGATGAGTGTCCTGGGGTAAGTAAGTCTTATTTTTTGTGACACTCTAAGCTATGGTTGGGCACTTTATATATAAAGTTCTAAATATATGTGTTTAAACTTATATTTGCCATGATTCAGGATAATCAGTATTCCTTAAATTCAGACTGTCAGTTTCATTATTTGGGATAATGCATATGAATGAATATTTTTTCTTACCTTGAAAATTTTCAATTGACTATTTTTCCCTGCGGGCTGTTAGGCTCGCGGGGGCAGAAAATGATTCATTTTATTGCGTCATTCTTGGCGCGAACTTTTTTGGCGCAAAATTTTGTCATTTCCGGCGCCGTAGTTGACGCCGGAAGTTGTATTCAGTTAAAAGTCATTTTTTTGACGCATGTGTATTCAGACGATTTTTTGCGCCAAAAAATGTGGGCGTCGGTTTCGGCGTCAGACGATGTGGTGTCATACTTGGCACCAAAAAATATGGGCGTTGTACTTTGCACCAATAATGTGGGCGTCATATTTGGCGCCAAAAATGTGGGCGTCTTTTTTGTTCCACTTTTTTCTCACATTATTTAAGTCTCACTTTTTCATTGCTTCTGGTTACTAGAAGCTTGTTATTTTGCATTTTTTCCCTTTCCTGAAACTGTCATTTAAGGAATTTGATAATTTTGCTTTATATGTTGTTTTTTTCTATTACATATTGCAAGTTTTTTCGTACACTGTTCCTGTTTCAAAACATGCTGAAGGATTCCTGTTGACTGAGTTCAGTCCTACCAAAGTTAAGTTCATTTATTTTAAATGTTATGAATGTTTATCTTTAGCTATGGTTTGTAATAAGTTATCATGATAAACTTTTACATGCAGAATCCATTAGTGTTTATGCTTTATGTATTGCTATTCTTTTTACATCTTATGTACAAGATATACTTAGAAAATTTATAAGAATATTTTTCTGATTCTATGTTAAAGGCTTTGTCTAATAAAATGTTTTAGTTTTTTTTCAAACTTTCTTTTTAATTGATGAAGTTTCAAATGACCAACAACATACTGAATTATCCTTCTCTGATGATGTTTTTTCTCATTCAGAATTTTCTTCATCAGATATTGACACTAACAAATCTACTTTTTTATTTTTATTAGAGTACATGTGTTCTTTGTTGAAAAGGTGTTGATTATTTTGGATATTGAGGTAACTAGTTCTTTTTCAAGACTAGCTAACATTTTATTTCTGCTTATTTAATCTTCTGTGTTTTCAGAGGTTTTTTTCCAGTTCCTGATACTAGGGAATGGAATAGGCTGGGAATTTTCTTTTATTCCTTCTTCAAGGGTTTTAAATTATATTCTTTGCCGGCAGTTAATTTCAATTTTGAGGGTTCTCCAATTTAATGGGGCTATCTCTACTCCTGCTAAATATGCTATTGTTTCTATAGCAAAATAGTATTTATTTTCCTTTAGATGGTTATATCTTATTTAAGGAAAATTATTTATTTTCAGGTACTTTTCTTGGACCTGTGATTTATTTGGATGATGTTGCAATTGCTTCATTTTTCTGTTTACTTTAAGATCAAGTATCAGATTATGTTTTATTTAGCATTGTTAAAGGGACAAAGTCTGCTGCTCATTTGAGGTTCAGACTGGGTGCTGTTGCATTGTCTTGTTGTCTTGCGTTTTTTGATTATGCAAGTCCAGAGTGTTGTTTGGTCCTTTAACTTGATTAAGATGCTAATAATTTAATTTGTGTCTTCATTTTATTGAATATTTTCGCAAATGAGGTTTAATCTATGTCTTTAGCTGTTTTAGCTAGAAGAATTTTGTGATTTCTAAAAAATCCATATTTCTTTTTTTCCAAGATAATCAATTATTTGGTTCATAATTGGATTCAATTCTTAAACTGTTACTCTGGGCTTCAAGATTGAGTTCTAAGACTAAAACTTTAAGCTTATTTTAGTTTGGTTGTTCTTACTAAGAAACAAAATCCTAAATTCTTACCCAAATATCATGTTTTTAATTGGAAGTTTTTTTAGTTCAAAATCAGCTCCCTAAATTTGCATGTATGTGCCATATTCCAGCTTGGCTGGTAAGGGGCAGGTTAAGATTTTTTTTAAATTTGTTTGGTTCTATTCGGTCCAAATTTCTTAGATTTTGGGTACAGAATAAGATTCAGAGTAAAACCGTCTGTGAGAAGTCTTTTTTTCTCTATTATATTCCAGCTATTCCAGTAAGGCTAACACTTTCCTTAAGTGTGTTTCAGTCCTATATATTTTGGGTAGTGTTGAAGCGCGGCTGATCACCCTTTGGGGCTCAAGCGCTGCTCAGACCTGGAATCTTCTGGGGTATTTATTTCAGTTCCATTTTTAGGAACTGGGTTTTGGGGTTTTATTCAAAACTATTCATTGTTCCAAAGATAGAAAATCTTTTGAATTGTCATATAAATGTACCATCTTTTAGATTGGTGTTTATATGGTCTATTCTGCCTTTTTTGGTCAGTGATAGCATTATTTGTTTACATTAGATACAATAGATGCATATCTTCATTTTCTGTTTTCATTCAGATTATTTTTATTTTTTGAGATTCTCTTTTGTTGACAAGCATTAACCAATTTGTTGCTTTTCCTTCTGGTCTAGCGACAGTACTAAGAATCTTTTCAAGGTTCTCAGTGTTCCTTATTTGGACAGTCTCGTGGTACTGGCTCAGTCTTTTCGTTCTGCGGAATCTCATACGATTCACTTTGTTTTTTTCAAGACATGGTTAGAGGATCTTTTTATCAAAAGCTCTTGATTCCTCACACAAGGGTCACCTTTTTTTAGGTTTCCGGATAGTTTGTGTCAATGTCTTTGTCTCTAACAGACAAGTGACAATTTTATTGGGTTCCGTCTGTTGGAACCTTCAGTCTCTATTATTTCCTTCAGTTGCTATATATGCATGGAAGTTTTAGGTCTAATGGCTGCAGCATTGGATTCGATTCCCTTTGCTCATTTTCATAGAAAACCTTTCCAGTTTTTTATGCTGAATAATGGTGCAGGGATTCTAGGATATCACTTTTTATATCTTCGAATCCTAATGTTTAACTAACTTTGATTCGGTGGTTAAGATCACCATCATTTAGTTCTACAAGTCTCTTCGATTCTTTCAACCTGGACCATGATCTCTACAGATGCGAGTCTTTTAGGTTGGGAGGCTGTCTGAGGATCTCTGTCAGCACAAGGGGTTTGGAAATCTCAGGAGGCGAGATTACCATTTGATATTTTGGAACTCCGTGCATTCTCAGAGTTCTTCAGTTTGGTTTCTTTTTGAAGAAGAGACGTTTACTGTTTTTTTCAGACAATGTCACAACTGTGGCGTATGTCAATCATCAGGGTGGGACTATCAGTCTTTAAGCTGTGACAGAAGTATCTCAGATATTTGCTTGGGCTAAATCCAGCTCCTATCTAAATTCTGTGGTCTTTTTCCCAGGTATAGACATTTGGGAAGCGGATTATCTCTGTTAATCAAGCTTTACATCCGGGAGAATGGTCTCTTTACCCAGATATGTTTTTCAATTTTTTAGATGTGAGGGCTTCCAGAAATAGATCTGTTGGCATCTCATCTAAACAAAGAACTTCCCAGGGGCCTATTCAGGTCCGGGGATCCTCAGGCGGAAGTAGTGTATGCATTGACACTTCCTTGGAATTATCATTCTGCCTATATCTTTCCGCCTCTAGTTCTTCTTCCAAAAGTGATTTCCAAAATTCTAATGGAGCGTTCGTTTGTACTGCTGGTGACTCCAGCATGGCCTCACAGGTTTTGGTATGCGGATCTCATTCGGATGGCCAGTTGCCAACCTTGGACACTTCCGTTAAGACCAGACCTTCTATCTCAAGGCCCATTTTTCCATCAGGATCTCAAATCATTAAATTTGAAGGTATGGAGATTGAACGCTTGATTCTTAGTCATAGAGGTTTCTCTGACTCAGTGATTAATACTATGTTACAGGCTCGTAAATCTGTCTCCATAAAGATTTATTATCGAGTTTGGAAGACTTACATTTCTTGGTGTTCTTCTCATAAATCCTCTTGGCATTCTTTTAGAATTCCTAGAATTTTACAATTTCTTCAGGATGGTTTGGATAAGGGTTTGTCTGCAAGTCCTTTGAAAGGACAAATCTCTGCTCTTTCTGTTCTTTTTCACATCTAATCTTCCTGATATTCATTATTTTGTTCAGGCTTTGATTCGTATCAAACCTGTCATTAAGCCAATTTCTCCTCCTTGGAGTCTTAATTTGGTTCTGAAGGCTTTACAGGCTCTTTTGTTTGAGCATATGCTTTCTCTGGACATTAATTACTTTCATGGAAAGTATTGTTCTTTTTAGACATCTGTTCAGCTAGAACAGTTTTTGAATTATCTGTTCTTTCTTGTGAATCTCCTTTTTCTGATTTTTCATCAGGATAAGGTGGTTTTTGCTGTCCTCATTTCAATTTTTACCTAAAGTTGTGAATTCTAACAACATTAGGGAGGAATTATTGTCTTTTCCTTGTGTCCTAATCCTAAGACTTCTTTGGTAAGATTCTTACATTCTTTGGATATGGTAAGAGTTTTGAAATCCTATGTTGAAGCTATTCAGATTTCAGACAGACTTCTAGTCTATTTGTTATCTTTTCTGTTTTTTTAGGAAGGTCAAAAGGCTTCTGCCATTTCTTTGGCATCTTGGTTAAACTTTTGATTCATCATGCTTATTTGGAGTCGGGTTGATTCCCGCCTCAGAGGATTACGGCTCATTCTACTAGGTAAGTTTCTACTTCCTGGGCTTTTTAAGAATGAAGCTTCTGTTGATCAGATTTGCAAAGCAATGACTTGGTCTTCTTTGCATGCTTTTACTAAATTCTACCATTTTGATGTTTTCTCTTCTTTAGAAGCAGTTTTGGTAGAATGGTACTTCAGGCAGCTGTTTCAGTTTGATTCTTCTGCCTATAACTTCAGGTTTTTTCATTATAAAATTGAAACTTTTGATTTGGGTAGTGGATTAATTTTTCAGCGGAATTGGCTGTCTTTATTTTATCCCTCCCTCTCTAGTGACTCTTGCGTGGAAGTTCCACATCTTGGGTATCTGCTATCCCATACGTCACTAGCTCATGGACTCTTGCTAATTACATGAAAGAAAACATAATTTATGTAAGAACTTACCTGATAAATTAATTTCTTTCATATTAGCAAGAGTCCATGAGGCCCACCCTTTTTTGTGGTGGTTATGATTTTTTTGTATAAAGCACAATTATTCCAATTCCTTATTTTTGATGCTTTCGCTCCTTCTTATCACCCCACTTCTTGGCTATTCGTTAAACTGAATTGTGGGTGTGGTGAGGGGTGTATTTATAGGCATTTTGAGGTTTGGGAAACTTTGACCCTCCTGGTAGGAATGTATATCCCATACGTCACTAGCTCATGGACTCTTGCTAATATGAAAGAAATGAATTTATCAGTTAAGTTCTTACATAAATAATGTTTTTTTTTAAAAATAAGAACATTTTCTACTATGTGAAGAACATTGGAATTTAAAATATTTACTGTAAATACACAGTAAAACAAATTATATAATAATAAAATTGGATAAAAAATATTGTTCATGTTTTAAGGTATTTTAGTGGAAAGGGCTACAAAGTGCATATACATATGTGTATACATGTATGTATTTATATATATATATATATATATATGTATATATATATATATATATATATATATATATATATATATATATATATATATATATATATATATATATACATACATACATACATACATACATTATAGTGCTTTGAATTCAAACACCTTGTCATATATAATACATAACTTTTAACCCTTATAAACAATGTATTAATATTTATATTCATAAATTTTATCAGATAGTATATATGTAACACTTTGTTTTAATGTATTTGTTTTTTTCTCACTTTTACACATTACCCTAGGGGGCATATTTATCAATGTGCGAGCGGACATGATATGAAGTAGCATATCATGTCCGCCGCACATCGATAAATGCCGACAGCATACGCTGTTGGCATTTGTCATTGCACAAGCAGTTCTTGTAAACTGCTGGTGCAATGCCGCCCCCTGCAGATTTGCGGCTGCTAGCAGGGGGTGTCAATCAACCTGATCATATTCAATCGGGTTGATTTTTGTCCGCTGCCTGAGAGCATGCGAACAAGTTATGGAGCTGCTTCATAACTTCTGTTTCCGGTGAGCCCCTAGGTCTCCACTCGCAAAAAACAGACACACGCTAACGTTGTTTGTGTTTGAGCAAATATATGAGCTAAAACTGATGGGGGGGGGGGGGGCTGGGGAGGGGCAGATTTCCCATGGCCTAGGTCAGGACAAAAACTAAATACAAATGCATCACTAGCGTTGTTGAGCTTTACTAGTCTACAGTTTACATAGTATGGAAATAGTTGTTACACTTTCTAACATCCATAATGGGGCAGTCTACTCCAGAATTTTTGTTGTTTTAAAAGACTGATAATCCCATTATTACCCATTCCCCAGTTTTGTATAACTAACATTGTTATAATTGTTATAATAATATACCTCTGTGATTACCTTATATCTACAGGGAGTGCAGAATTATTAGGCAAATGAGTATTTTGACCACATCATCCTCTTTATGCATGTTGTCTTACTCCAAGCTGTATAGGCTCGAAAGCCTACTACCAATTAAGCATATTAGGTGATGTGCATCTCTGTAATGAGAAGGGGTGTGGTCTAATGACATCAACACCCTATATCAGGTGTGCATAATTATTAGGCAACTTCCTTTCCTTTGGCAAAATGGGTCAAAAGAAGGACTTGACAGGCTCAGAAAAGTCAAAAATAGTGAGATATCTTGCAGAGGGATGCAGCACTCTTAAAATTGCAAAGCTTCTGAAGCGTGATCATCGAACAATCAAGCGTTTCATTCAAAATAGTCAACAGGGTCGCAAGAAGCGTGTGGAAAAACCAAGGCGCAAAATAACTGCCCATGAACTGAGAAAAGTCAAGCTTGCAGCTGCCAAGATGCCACTTGCCACCAGTTTGGCCATATTTCAGAGCTGCAACATCACTGGAGTGCCCAAAAGCACAAGGTGTGCAATACTCAGAGACATGGCCAAGGTAAGAAAGGCTGAAAGACGACTATCACTGAACAAGACACACAAACTGAAACGTCAAGACTGGGCCAAGAAATATCTCAAGACTGATTTTTCTAAGGTTTTATGGACTGATGAAATGAGAGTGAGTCTTGATGGGCCAGATGGATGGGCCCGTGGCTGGATTGGTAAAGGGCAGAGAGCTCCAGTCCGACTCAGACGCCAGCAAGGTGGAGGTGGAGTACTGGTTTGGGCTGGTATCATCAAAGATGAGCTTGTGGGGCCTTTTCGGGTTGAGGATGGAGTCAAGCTCAACTCCCAGTCCTACTGCCAGTTTCTGGAAGACACCTTCTTCAAGCAGTGGTACAGGAAGAAAAGGGTATAAAAGAAGAAAATCTAATGACATGGCCTCCTTGTTCACCTGATCTGAACCCCATTGAGAACCTGTGGTCCATCATCAAATGTGAGATTTACAAGGAGGGAAAACAGTACACCTCTCTGAACATTGTCTGGGAGGCTGTGGTTGCTGCTGCACGCAATGTTGATGGTGAACAGATCAAAACACTGACAGAATCCATGGTTGGCAGGCTTTTGAGTGTCCTTGCAAAGAAAGGTGGCTATATTGGTCACTGATTTGTTTTTGTTTTGTTTTTGAATGTCAGATATGTATATTTGTGAATGTTGAGATGTTATATTGGTTTCACTGGTAAAAATAAATAATTGAAATGGGTATATATTTGTTTTTTGTTAAGTTGCCTAATAATTATGCACAGTAATAGTCACCTGCACACACAGATATCCCCCTAAAATAGCTATAACTAAAAACAAACTAAAAACTACTTCCAAAACTATTCAGCTTTGATATTAATGAGTTTTTTGGGTTCATTGAGAACATGGTTGTTGTTCAATAATAAAATTAATCCTCAAAAATACAACTTGCCTAATAATTCTGCACTCCCTGTATATATATATATATAGATACAGTGGGGCAAAAAAGTATTTAGTCAGCCACCAAATGTGCAAGTTCTCCCATTTAAGAAGATGAGAGGCCTGTAATATTCATCATAGGTATACCTCAACTATGAGAGACAAAATGTGGAAACAAATCCAGACAATCACATTGTCTGATTTGGAAAGAATGTATTTGCAAATTATGGTGGAAAATAAGTATTTGGTCAATATCAAAAGTTCATCTCAATACTTTGTTATATATCCTTTGTTGGCAATGACAGAGGTCAAACGTTTTCTGTAAGTTTTTCACAAGGTTATCACACACTGTTGCTGGTATGTTGGCCCATTCTAGATCTCCTCTAGAGCAGTGATGTTTTGGGGCTGTCGCTAGGCAACATGGACTTTCAACTCCCTCCAAAGGTTTTCTATGGGGTTGAGATCTGGAGACTGGCTAGGCCACTCCAGGACCTTGAAATGCTTCTTACGAAGCCACTCCTTCGTTGCTCGGGTGGTGTGTTTGGGATCATTGTCATGCTGAAAGACCCAGCCACGTTTCATCTTCAATGCCCTTGCTGATGGAAGAGGTTTGCACTCAAAATCTCACAATACATGGCCCGATTCATTCTTTCATGTACATGGATCAGTTGCAGAAAAACAGCCCCAAAGCATGATGTTGCCACCCCCATGCTTCACAGTAGGTATGGTGTTCTTTGGTTACAACTCAGCATTCTCTCTCCTCCAAACACGACGAGTTGTGTTTCTACCAAACAGTTCTTTGGTTTCACTGACCATATGACATTCCCCCAATCCACTTCTGGATCATCCAAATGCTCTCTAGCATACTTCAGATGGGCCCGGACATGTACTGGCTTAAGCAGGGGGACACGTCTTGCACTGCAGGATCTGAGTCCCTGGCAGCATAGTGTGTTACAGATGGTAGCCTTTGTTACGTTGGTCCCAGCTCCCTGCAGGTCATTCACACGGTCCCCCCGTGTGGCTCTGGGATGTTTGCTCACCGTTCTTGTGATCATTTTTACCCCACGGGGTGAGATCTTGCATAGAGCCCCAGATCAAGGGAGATTATCAGTGGTCTTGTATGTCTTCCATTTTCTAATTATTGCTCCCACAGTTGATTTCTTCACACCAAGCTGCTTGCCTATTGCAGATTCAGTCTTCCCAGCCTGGTGCAGGTCTACAATTTTGTTTCTGGTGTCCTTCGACAGCTCTTTGGTCTTCACCATAGTGGAGTTTGAGTGTGACTGTTTGAGGTTGTGGACAGGTGTCTTTTATACTGATAACAAGTTCAAACAGGTGTCATTAATACAGGTAATGAGTGGAGGACAGAGGAGCCTCTTAAAGAAGAAGATACAGGTCTGTGAGAGCCAGAAGTCTTGCTTGTTTGTAGGTGACCAAATACTTATTTTCCACCATAATATGCAAATAAATTCTTTCCATTTCAGACAATGTGATTGTCTGGATTTGTTTCCACATTTTGTCTCTCATAGTTGAGGTATACCTTTGATGAAAATTACAGGCCTCTCTCTTCTTCTTAAGTGGGAGAACTTGCACAATTCGTGGCTGACTAAATACTTTTTTGCTCCACTGTATATATCATACCAAAATACCATCAGATATATGTAGAAATATGTATTTATGAATAGAACATATTCCCTATGTGAGGAACAATGGAATGTGAAATATTCATATTTTCATGTCAGGTTAGCGCACTTGAGAATATGCGATCGTGTTTCCACGAAGGGTGTTTTTTCCCTACTGTTTTTGCTCCACTGACTTCGATGGGGCAATACGTTAACGCACACGATATTCTACGCTTGGCTTTTTACGCTTGTCGGGCTAGCATGCAAATGAAAACAGTTTACTTTAAAATTGTAATACGTTCGCAACCTGGTGTGTGCAAAAAGCTTACTTTTAGCGCAGTTAACGCTCAAGTGGGAGCTTTAAATAATGCTCCACTTGTAATCTGGCCCTAAAATGGGCTGATCTTGCAGAGATAACTGATCTCAATATCTTATCACTCTAAAGACTTCATTATCTTACTTTTGTCTGAGATATCAATTGAAAATTATCAATTTATTTCTCCAACTCCCAATCAGGAGTGTGATTTTCTCTGCCAATATTGTTTACATAGCTTTTCTTTAGCCATTACCGCAAAAGGCAAAATCAACTTTTTCCAAACTAAAAAAAAATGTATATGAGCTATTTATAAACAATTTAATACACCCCAGCAGCTAAGTGGATCTTTGGAAACACTTTACAGGGGAGAAAGTTTAACAGTTTACTGTCCCTTTAAATAGTGATGCCAACAAGGGATTGAATTACAGGATTGAGAAAGCTAGTGGAATCTAAGAGTCTGTCTGTATTTAGTCACATTCAATAGATATATTTACAATAGGCAGCTGGGTTCTTCTATGAGTCAGTACATTTTGTAGGCTAACTAGCAATGAAGGAAATATGCAGCACCATCCAGCTATCATGTCTGATTATCACAACTTTCTAATTTTTTATCTTGGGTTGCATGGCAAGAAAGATGTGAAAACTTAATGGTAC
Organism: Bombina bombina; assembly: GCF_027579735.1. Classification (NCBI taxonomy): domain Eukaryota; kingdom Metazoa; phylum Chordata; class Amphibia; order Anura; family Bombinatoridae; genus Bombina; species Bombina bombina. The sequence continues at coordinate 1,009,834,127 of NC_069501.1, read as the reverse complement.
AGCAATAACTTTGTAATTACAAGATTTTACTGCAGCAATGCAACAAAATATATTACATTATTGAGAAATTAGTTTAATGGATTAACATCTTATTTGCCACAGCGGTTGATCAATATCTAAATCCACCCACTTACCTTATTTGGAATTGGAGCCAATCTGGACTTGTTGTTACTGGAGTAGACACAGCAAGCCACTGACATTTTGTTAGCACAACATGCATTGGCCTCTATTTATCAAGGTCTGGCGGACCTGATGGTGCAACGCCGCCCCCTGCAGACTCGCGGCCAATCGGTCGCCAGCAGGGGGTTGATTTGCGGCGATGTCTGTCCACCTGCTCAGAGCAGGCGGACAGGTTATGGAGCAGCGGTCTTTGTGACGTACGGAGCTTGATAAACATGGGCCATTGTCTTATCTTAACATCTCTGTGGAAGCCAATTAGGGACAGAAGTTGGCAGGGTTAGGCTTGTGTAGCATTTCAGACAAATTACAGGAAAAGAAGGACAATACATAATGAACGTATATTGCAAAGTTGTTGTAAAACACATAATTAAACATTATATATAACATTATCAAGTTGTTTAATGTCCTTAAAGGGACATAAAATCCAAAAATGTTCTTTCATTATTCGGGTAGAGAATACAATTTAAAAAAGTTTCCAATTAACTTCTATTATCAAATTTGCTTAGTTCTCATGTCATTCTTTGTTGAAGAGATACCTAAGTAGGTAGCGTGCACTTGCCTGGAAGACTACATGACTGCTGCCATTTAATGCTCTTGCTAATGTATAACATTTTTGCAAAACTGCTGCTATATAGTGCTGCAGACACGTGCACACTCCTGAGCTTACATCCCTGCTTTTCAAAAAAGGATAACAAGAAAACGTAGAAAAATTGACAATAGAAGTAAATTGGAAAGTTGTATGTTCTATCTGAATCATGAAAACATTTTGGGGGTTTTATGTCCCTTTAAGTGACCTAACAGACATACATATTTTTATAAATAACTTTTTTTTTTCTCACACCTTTATTGCAGGTCCTGAAGTTAAAGGGAATGTTCAAAAAGAAGAAAGAAGAAAAAGAACCAGAGATTCATGAGACTCAGCAAAATGGAGAACTTCCTAATTCAGGACCTATTATCTACTATATTTATGAGTCAGAGGAGGAAGAGGAAGACCTTCCCCCAGAACCTCCCCCAGAGCCTCCCAGGCCAGTCAATGACAAGCCACATAAGTTTAAGGATCACTACTTGAAGAAGCCAAAGTTCTGTGACGTGTGTGCCAGGATGATTGTCTGTAGGTTCACTTTATTTCGTGTTCTGGTTCGATCACTTGCAGGTCCCACAAACTAATAATGTCTAAAGAGCAGAAAAAAGTGCAGAATTAGATGAACTGCTTTTCTGGTAATTAAAGGGACATTTCAGCCAACATTGCAAACCAGATGGGTGCATTTCAGTTTTAAATAGAACACATTTTATAATATACACGTATTAGCAAAAATAATTCTAACAAAAGCTATAGCTGTTTTGAAAGTGTATTTAGGTATGCACCGTGCACCAGCATTTTAAACACAACACTTGCTCAGAGAGCCTAAGGTGATTGTACTATCTGGTAATGACTCAATTTGTTAATTGCTGACAATCCCTTCTGGTGCTCTGAGCAGCTGCAGTATTTCAAATGCTGGTGCACAGAGAACATCTATCTATCCTTCACATGCAGAGAAAAATGTTAACACTAAAACAGTGATAACTTTACTAGATTTTTGCCAGTAAATGTATATTGCAAATATGTTTTTCTATTCAACAATATAATTCATCTATGTGCATTTCAGTTTTGACCGGAAAATCCCTTTAACCTTTTTTTTGTTGAAAAGAAACACAAAGCTGCAAAATGAAAATTTAAAGGCACACTGAATCTTTAAAAGGATATGCTAAATCAAGCAATTCAGTATATCTGCCATACGCTGACTAGAATATATTACATGAACATCTTGATGTAAAAAAAGACAATATTTCACCTTAAAATTTCCACACTAACCGCATCTCATTGCAGAGGGACTTTTAACATTCAATCTGGAAGCCTGTCCAGGATTTATCTTCCTTTTTTTACATAGAGATACTCAGGTGATATTTTCCTAGTCAACGTTTTACAGCTATGCTGCATCACATTCAAGTGATACAGCATTTGGGTTACATGTTACATTAAGTAAGTGTTAAACACACAGGTATAGAGCAATATGGAAATCCTCTAATTCATTAGAACTTATTCTAATTGTAGTTTTATATCTCTTTAAAGGCTTATTTGTGTTAATCACACATACATGTTTTTTTCAGTCCTAAAAATTGTCTCTTTATTGCTCTTACTTTTGCAAAAATGATAAATAATTCTTTAGATTTGGTTCCATTTAAAAAATAAATATTATTTTTTACATAACGATATGACGTAACACAGATGTGACTCATAATACATTGTACATGTCATGATACATACAATTCACAATAGGATTCTATACAAGAATCATTCTTTCTAAATGAGAACGGTACACATTTCTATACAGTATTATCATTAATAATCTTTTCAGCAATTGACTACCAATACAATACAGCGGTACAATAATCAGCATTATGAACAGATAATCTAGTTGTTTTCAACTAATGTTATGCAAATATTAACACAATATACAATCTTAACCGGATAAGAAAAAAAAAACAGCCAGACAACAATAACATTCTTGCTGCTGTATTGAAAAAAAAATGTATAAACACTTAGGGCCAGATTACGAATGAAGCGCAAGCGTTTGTGCTCAATGGATATCAGGTTTTCGAGATCATTTGCTTGCAGGTTAATAAATTGCACTGGTATTACAAGTTAAAGAGAAAACACAATTGCTTGAGCGCGATTTGCGATTTACGGTAGACTGATTACGCGTCCTCAGAGCTGGGGTTAACTGTTTCACAAAACAAAAACACATAAAAAATACATTACAAAGTACAGTTACACTCATAATAACATCATCTAATAAAAATATTTAAAAAAAATATTGCACAAAAAAGTTATATGTGCTCAAATATATGAGATCTCAGGTGTTAGGGGAAAAAAGGCAGGCAAAGGGCTTTAGCATTGAGAAGCATACATATACATGTCTAAAGATGTATGTGTATATATATATATATATATATATATATATATATATATGTGTGTGTGTGCATATGTATTAATGTATTTATATGTATATATACATATGTATTTACAGACATATATACACATATAAACACACAAATAAATATGTACACATATATAGAAGTGCATTAGAGCCCTCTGCAGTTAAAGGGATAGAAAAGTAAACATTAAATTTGCATGATTCAGATAGAGCATGTAATTTCCAGACACTTAAATTCACTTCTGTTTTCAAATGTGCTTCGTTCTCTGGGTATCCCTTGTTGAAAAAGAATACGCACATATCTTACACTAGTAGGAGCCAGCTGCTGATTGGTGCCTGCACACATTTATCTCTTGTGATTGGCTAATTAGATGTGTTCAGATAGCTGCCAGTAGTGCAATGCTGTTCCTTCAGCAACGGATATCAAGACAATGAAACAAATTTAATAAAATAAGTAAATTGGAAAGTTGTTTAAAATTGTATGTTCTATCCAAATCATACAAGAAAATGTTGGTGTTTCCTGTCCATTTAAATAGATGAAAACATGAAAAAACATATTTCTGAAATATTCATATTTAATAAAAGTTTTAACCATGTATTTTACTGTAAATATTTTACATTTTAAAGTTCTTATCTTATGGCAATACCAGAAACAATGCAATAAATCTGGATTTCAATATACACATTTTATACATAAAATTTATTTTTATTTGGCGTTTAATACGTCATATGGATTAACTTAAAGAGACAGTCACCATCAGAATTTTTGTTTAAAAAGATAGATAATCCTTTTATTACCAATTCCCCAGTTTTGCATAACCAACACAGTTATAATCATACACGTTTTACTTCTGTAATTGCAGTGTATCTAAGCCTCTGCAAACTGCCCCCTTATTTCAGTTCTTTTGATTGACTTGCATTTTAGCCAATCAGTGCTCACTCCTAGGTAACTTCACGTGAGTGAGCTCACTGTTGTCTATATGACACACATGCAAGACAAAAGACAGAAAAGCGCATTCTCATCAAGTGGAGTTTATTAACAAGCGCACTGCGCACAAGATAAAATCGTACTTACAGAATAACAGATTAAAAACAGCATGTAAAATAGATCACTGTGTAGGTGAGCCGCAAAGAATCCTCTCCGGATCAGTTTGAAACCACCCTAATGCTCTCCCAGCGTATGACCCTCGGGGTGAAATCGGTTGTGGACTGCAGTTAACCTCACTGAACAGCTGGCAAATAAGCATAAGTGTGCATATATTGTCCAGATAGTGTAGCCCAACGCGTTTCTCCCGGGTTTCGACCGGGCTTTTTCAAGGGAAAGTAATGACGATCTAGATAGGAGCAAAGTATGCTATTATTTAAAGCAGTATTTGACCAATCAGGTGTGTGGTGGGGGGGTGGACAGGTAAAATCCACCTCACCTGTGACAACATAGTGGTCCGGTAATTTAAAAATATGCAGTACAAATGGACAAAATACATATATCATTGCTCACATAAAACATCATACAATAAAAACATTTTTTACATCTAATGATGAACACACCTTGTTAATACTTTCTTAATATGATCCCTAAAACTTGTAGTCTCGCTATATCTGACCCTTTCTGTTCGCAAATTAGAATCACCAATGAATAGGTATGAGGTTTAATATGAGATAGAGATAAAATAAAATGAATAATAACTGAGTTAAACAAATTTAGACTACATATATGCTGCATCCTCTATATCGATGTTCAATCCTAGCGGTTGTAAGCATTTCAATTTATAGATCCAGTATGTTTCTAACTTTCATAATTTTAACAGTCTATCCCTTTCTTTGGGAGAGACCCAATCTATAACTTGTATTTTCAGACTGGAGACAATTATGACATTCCATATAGTGTCTAGATACACTATGTTTGATGAATTTCTCTTTAATATTATATACATGTTCATAAAATCTCCTCTTTACTTTTCTTTTAGTTCGGCCTACATAAAAAAGGCCACACCCACATTCTAATAGCTATACTATAAAAGTGGAATTGCAACTACTTCTATCCCTAATCTCAAAACTCTCAGAATGGTCAGTGTTGTGAAACATGGAGGAATTATTAATGTGACTGCACATAATACATTGTGCTGTGCCGCATTTCTTAGTACCTTTATTGCCCACCAACCAATTTGTAGATGCACCCTCCCTATTTTTATCCGCATTATGTGTCCTTAATTTGCTAGGGGCTAGATAATTCTTAAGATTCCTACCCCTTTTAACAGTAGTCAATGGTGTGTTACCAATCTGGGGGCCCAATAGCGGATCTGCCTGTAAAATGGGCCAATGTTTATTAAGGATGCCTTTGATTTTATTGGCACTTTCATTATAAGTTGTTATAAACCTTACAGATGTCGCATTGTTTACTTCCCTATTGTGAATCGGTTTTGGATCTGATGAAATTAAATCAGCTCTATTCCTTTTGGATGCTCTCTCTTTCGCTTCCTTCAGGAGTTTCACATCATAACCCTTGACTGTAAATTTACTGTCTAGTATGTCTGTTTCTTTTATATAGTCATTGTCATGGGTGCAATTTCTTCGCATCCTGAGGTACTGACTATAAGGAATATTTTTGACCCAACTTCGTTTATGGGCACTACAGTAATCTATGAAGCTGTTCCTCTCTGTGGGTTTTCTAAAATTTGTCACAGCTGTCTCTTGCGATTGGCTAATTAGATATGTTCAGATAGCTGCCAGTAGTGCAATGTTGTTCCTTCAGCAACGGCTATCAAGACAATGAAACAAATTTAATAAAAGAAGTAAATTGGAAAGTTGTTTAAAATTGAATGTTCTATCCAAATCATAAAAGAAAATGTTGGGGTTTCCTGTCCCTTTAAGTAGATGAAAACATAAAAAACATATTTATGAAATATTCATATGTAATAAAAGTTTTAACCATGTATTTACAGTAAATATTTTACATTTAAAAGTTCTTATCTTATAGCAATACCAGAAACAATGCAATATATTTGGATTTCAATATCCACATTTTATACATAAAATTTTTTTTTTCTCTATTAATTTTTGCCATTCGATTTAGAGTTAAATATGTCATATGGATTAACTTAAAGGGCAGTCACCACCAGAATTTTTGTTTAAAAAGATAGATAATCTTTTTATTACCCATTCCCCAGTTTTGCATAACCAACACAGTTATAATAATACACATTTTACCTCTGTAATTACCTTGTATCTAAGCCTCTGCAAACTGCCCCCTTATTTCAGTTCTTTTGACTGACTTGTATTTTAGCCAATCAGTGCTCACTCCTAGGTAACTTCACGTGAGTGAGCTCACTGTTGTCTATATGACACACATGAACTAACGCTCTCTAGTGGTCAAAATACATTCAGATTAGAGGCGGCCCTCAAGGTCTAAGAAATTAGCATATGAGCCTACCTATGTTTAGCTTTCAACTAAGAATACCAAGAGAAGAAAGCAAAATTGGTGATAAAAATAAATTGGAAAGTTGTTTAAAATTACATGTCCTGGGCCCCATTACATGACACCAGTTTTTACGCGGTTTTGATATCCAATATACAGCGCCGCATATAAATGCTGCACATATATTTCACCCGTCGCCCGCAATTTTTACTCCCATAAACTAAAATGGGACCGCATCGCAAATCGTTATCCAATATTCAGCGCAAGAACTTGCCTGGTGAAAATGGAGAAATGTTACTCCATTTTCACCTCGCCAAACAAAGGCAGCCGCAACAAGCCTAGCACTGAGTATGGGAGCACCGTAACTCCCAAAACTACCTGCAAAAATAAACGAACACCTAACGCATGCGCATTATCTATCTACCTGTCAATCGCAATCCCCCACCGCAATAACTAATAAACCCCTATATCCGCCATCAAACCCACATCGCAACTAAAAATAAAGTATTAACCCTTAAATCCGCCAACCCCAACATCACAAACTACCTATTAAAACTATTAACCCCTAATCCGCCATTAACCCACAACACTATGAACCTATTAAATCTATTAACCCCTAATCCGCCATTAACCCACAATGCTATAAACCTATTAAATCTATTAACCCCTAAACCGCCAAAGCCCACAAAGCAAACTGCCTATTAAAACTATTAACTCCTAAACCGCCATCACCCACAACGCAAATAAATAATTAAATTGCTAAGCCCCCTAACACCCCCTAACCTAACACCCCCTAAATTAACCCAAATTACCTAAATTACAAAATACTAACTATTAAAATAAAAAACCTAACATTACTTTAAAAATAAAAAAAACTAAATTAAAATAATCTTAAAATACGGAAAATAAAAAAATCTAATATTACAGAAAATAATAAAACAAATTACCAAGAATTAAAAAATTAAACCTAATCCCTAAGCCCCCCCACAAAATAAAAACACCCCCTAATCTAAGAATAAACTGCCAGTAGCCCTTAAAATGGCTTTTTGCAGGGCATTGCCCCAAGATAAACAGCTATTTTGCAGAAGAAAAAAGTCTAAATCCCCCCTAACAGTAAACCCCCCCCACCCACCAAACCCCCCAAAATAAAAGAACCTAACACTAAAAAACCTAAATTACCCATTGCCCTGAAAACGGCATTTGTTTGGGCATTGCCCTTAAAAAAGCATTTAGCTCTTTTAGGAATTGCCCACCCTAATCTAAATACCCCCCCCAATTTAAAAAAAACAACAACAAAAAAAAACCTAAGTCTAACCCCCAGGTTGATACTCACCATTCCCGAAGTCCGGCGGAGAAGGTCCTGTCCCATGTGGTGAAGTCTTCTTCCAAGCGGCGACCTCTTTTTTCTTCTTCCAAGAACAATCCGGCGCCGAGTGGAGGTCGGAGCTGAAGACCGGCCACCGTGGAGCCATGGAACGTAGAGGATCCTCTTCGTACGATCACCGCTGTACACTGAATAGTGAATTCAAGGTACGCGATTAAAGATGACATCTCTTGAATTCTTATTGGCTGATTTGATTCTTCAAATTCAAATCAGCCAATAGGATGAGAGCTACTCAAATTCTATTGGCTGTTAAAATCAGCCAATAGTATGAGAGCTACTGAAATTCTATTCAAATCAGCCAATAGAACTTCAGTAGCTCTCATCCTATTGGCTGATTTGAACAGCCAATAGGATTTGAGTAGCTCTCATCCTATTGGCTGATTTGAATTTGAAGAGTCAAATCAGCCATTAGGAATTCAAGGGACGCCATCTTTAATCGTGTACCTTGAATTCACTATTCAGTGTATGGCGGCGATCGTACAAAGAGAATCCTCTATGCTCCATGGATCCGCGGTTGCTGGCCTTCAGTTCCAGGGTCGCCGGTCTTCAGCTCCGCGGTCATCGGTCTTCAGCTCCGACCTCCGCTCCGCGCCAGATTTTTCCTGGAAGAAGAAAGAAGAGGTCGTCGCTTGGAAGAAGACTTCACTGCATGGGACCGGACCTTCTCCGCCGGACTTCAGGAATGGTGAGTATCAACCTGGGGGTTAGACTTAGGTTTTTATTTTTAGATTAGGATGGGCAATTCCTAAAAGAGCTAAATGCCCTTTTAAGGGCATTGCCCAAACATATGCCCTTTTCAGGGCAATGTGTAGTTTAGGTTTTTTAGTGTTAGGTTCTTTTATTTTGTGGGTTATTACTGTTAGGGGGACTTAGACTTTTTTCTTCTGCAAAAGAGCTGTTTATCTTGGGGCAATGTCCTGCAAAAAGACCTTTTAAGGGCTACTGGCAGGCTATTCTTAGATTAGGGGGTGTTTTTATTCTGGGGAGGCTTTTTTATTTTCATAGGTATTAGGTTTAATTTTTTAATTCTTGGTAATTTGTTTATTATTTCCTGTAATATTAGATTTTTTTGTTTTCCGTAATTATTATTTTAACTTAGTTTTTTTTTATTTTTAAAGTAATGTTAGTTTTTTTTATTTTAATAGTTAGTAACTTTAGTATTTTGTAATTTGGGCTCATTTAGGGGGTGTTAGTTTAGGGGGTGTTAGGTTAGAGGGCTTATTTTTTATTTTAATAATTTATTTGCGTTGTGGGCTTTGACGGTTTAGGGTTAATACTTTAATAGGTAGTTTGCGTTGTGGGTTAATGGCGGATTAATGGTTAACATTTTTATTAGGTAGTTTGCGATGTTGGGGTTGGCGGATTTAGGGGTTAATACTTTAACAGGTTTATTGCGGTGTGGGTTTAATGGCGGATATAGGGGTTAATAGTTTAATTAGGCATATTGCATTGTGGGGGGGTTGTCGGTTTAGGGGTTAATACTTTTATTAGTTCCGATGTGGGTTTGATAGCGAATATAGGGGTTTTACGTGTCGGGTTTATTTTTGGGAAGCGTGTTAGACTTTTACGTGAGATTTGATATTTTTTTATTTTTCTTAGGCGCTGGCAGTTTCTTAAGTGCCGTAAGTCACTAGCGGCTCCAGAAATTTGCATTTACCCTTATTTCTGGACATCGCTAGTTTATCAGACTTACGGCACTTTATGAACTGCTGGCAGGGTTTATGGGATACCCCGATGTGCAAGGTAAAATTACCGGGCAGCGCGGGTTGCAGCGCTTGCGCTGAAGCCTGCGCCGTATATGTAATATCGCCCTCTATCTGAATCATGAAAGTTTATTTTGGACTTGACTGTGCCTTTAATCTGAGCTTCCTGATAAAGTACAGCCAAAGAGGTTTTGTCAACTCTCTTGATACTTTTAGTCAATAAGTTGTCTGCAATATTAGGGTTTTAAAGGTTATCTAATTTTTGTTCACATCTAACCAATATACGAGTGCTTTTCTGATTCATTCAACATTTATATAAAAGTAAAATAGAAAAAATACCTTACCTGAATAAAGATAGCACCTTATCCACCAATTCTAAACTCCAAATTGATCAGTTAAACTCTGGGTATAACTTTTATTTTGATAATAAGCAAATAGGTGAAATCTAGGTAGAAATACAAAAATTTAAGTCAGTTAACATATTTCCTGCCATGCCCTAATTGGTCCTCATATAACACATTTTTTTAGCGTTGGAGGTAGATTTTCCACATGGATATGAATTAAAGCAGCAAGCGTAAAAAGAGATACAATATTCAGTTCAAATTCAATGTCTGTATAATAATTTGTTTTTAAACCCCAGTCTAACACATATTTTGCTAACACTGCTTTATTATAAATTTCAAAGTCAAGTAAATTCATTCCACCTCTGGGTAATTGGCGTTTTTTGAGACTTAACATGGGTCTACGTTTTTGCCAAAATAAATAGACTAAGCTCTTATTAATTATCCTTAAAGGGAAACTGAAGTCAAAATAAACTTTTATGATTCAGAAAGAGCATGCAGTTTTAAGACACTTTCCAATATGCTTCCATTGTCAAATTTTGCACAGTCTCACATGGTATATGTATACTTGTCTGTGATTGGCTGATGTCTGTCACATGATACAGGGGGGGGGGGCGGAAGATGGATGGAAAAATACATTTGTCAGAAAAAAATCTACTGCTTATTTGAAATGCAGAGTAGGTGTTAAATCATTCTCTTTTTATTGTGCACTTGTTAATGATGCAATTCTACTGCATTAAGTGGTCCTTTAAATCTGATTTATGCAAAGGAAGAGACTCGCATTAAAGGGACACTAAACCCAAATTTTTTCTTTCACAATTCAGATAGAGCAGGCAATTTTAAGCAACTTTCTAATTTACTCCTATTGTCACATTTTCTTTGTTCTCTAGCTAAGTTTATTTAAAAAGCAGGAATGTGAGGCATGGGAGGAGGCCCATTTTTGGTTGAGAACCTGGGTTATGCTTGCTTATTGGTGGGTAGATGTAAGTCTCCAATAAGCAAGCGCTATCCATGGAGCTGAATCCAAAATAGGCTGACTGCTAAGATTTACATTCTTGCTTTTAAAATAAAGATAGCAAGGGAACAAAGAAAAATTGATAACAGAAGTAAATTAGAAAGTTGCTTAAAATGTCATGCTCTATCTGAATCATGAAAGAAAAAATGTGGGTTCAGTGTCCCTTTAAGTAAAAGATTTTTGGAAAAACAATTATTATTTACCATATTAAATTTACCCATCAAATATAATGGAAGACTAGACCACCTATTCAAAATATCACATATCTCTTTTATCTTATCATTATAGTTAAGTTTATATCATTAATCTGGTGAAGAAGAGATTTAAGACCTAAATACTTAAAATACGTCTTAACTTCTCGGAATGGATGAGTAATAGATGAATGATTGTCTTTTAACCATACTATTTCATACTTAAGTTAATTTATTCTATATCCAGAGAAAGACCCAAATTCTTTTAATCAGATTCAAAATCAATGGGATATTTTCACTCCTCCTGTTTAAAAATAATAAGCTATCATCAACATATAAAGACAACAATATTTCCTTCTGAGAAATCTTAATAGCTTCCACAGAGGACCTTAAAGCTATTGCTAATGGCTTGATTGCTAAATCAGATAACAATGGAGATAATAAAGGAGAAAGAGAACACCCCTGGCTTGTACCACAATGCAGAACTAATGACTTTGAAAAAGAAGAGTTAATGATGAAAGAGGAGGTTGGAGAATTATACAATGATTGTATTAGTGACAATATTTTGTCTTTAATCTATCCAAGGATGTGAAAAGATGATCATAAGAAATAGAATCAAAAGATTTTTCAGGATATAGAGAAATAATTACTGGATCTTGTAATTTAATTTCTTTATCATTTTTCCCACTAGCTTCTATATAAGATAATAAGATGAAGAATTTTCTCAAATTTGATATTAATGATCTACCTCTAATGAATCCTGTTTGGTCTCTGTTTTATAATCTGAATTCAGCAGTGCTATAGGCCTATAAGAGGACAGCTTCTTAGGGTCCTTATAAGGTTTTAATACAATGGAGGTATAAGATTTCAGAAATTTGCTAGATGGTTTCCCTTTTTCCAATAAATAATAGTTATAGAACTTAGTCAAAGTAGGGATAATTTGATCTTTAAAAATGTTATATAGTTCATTAGGGAGACCATCAGGTGAGATTTTTTTATAATAATATACTCAACTTCTTCATTTGATATACAGTAGGTGCTTCCAATTCTTTTCATTGCTCTGAGCTTATGTTAGGTATTTCTATCTTATTCCAGAACTTCACTTTATGTGTTTTATCAACATTTGTTTCAGAGTATATTCTCTTATAATGTAAATTCTATTTGTCGAGGTAATCCTCTTACTCCTAACTTTAATCGTGGTAATAGAATTGCAATATTTTTGAGTCTTCACTAAATTCGCCAAATATTTTCCTGATCTATTTACAAATTGATAGAAAATACTTTTAGCTTTTTTTCTGCCTGTAACTAAGGTTTGTTCTTAAAAAAGCATCTCTTTCCTTCGTAGCAGATATATTTATTCCAATTAACCATAGTTTATTCACTTAAATATCTGTTGTACGGGTTAGAAAGCTGAATTGTGGTTGTTCGTTCTTTTTATTTATCTTTTTGTTAAAAACTAATAAGATAAGCCAACACTTCTCCTCTGTTTTAAGCTTTCCCCAAAAAATAATGTTTTTTCTAATTAACTTGCATTATAATTAAAATAATATTGCCATTTAGTTCTTAGAAATTCAATATTGTTATTATTAGTCAAATATCTTGGGAATCTTAAACCTGTACCTTTAACTGACTTGTCAAGCATAAACTCTATTGAAATTGGTGAATGATCTGACATAGTAATCTCTTTAATTTCTGCTTTTTTTTAACAATTTGTATTAAAGGGATATGAAACCCAAATGTTTTTTTTTTCATGATTCAGATAGAGCATGCAATTTTAAGCAACATTCTAATTTACTCCTATTGTTAATTTTTCTTTGTTCTCTTGGTATCTTTATTTGAAAAGCAGGAATGTAAGCGTAGTAGCCGGACCATTTTTGGTTCAGCACCTGGGTAGCGCTTGCTGATTGTTGGCTAAATGTCGGTCTTATTAAAGATTTATATCTAAGACCTAAATTACAAGTTGTGCAGTATGGCTATACCGCTGAAAAATTGGCCTTTGCGTGCGGAATGGTCAGCTCACCGTATTACAAGTTGCACAGTACGGCTATACCACTAGCGTTTTAGCCTATACCGCAACAATCCATTCCACACTCTTATATGGCTTTTGAGTGTGGAATATTCAGCTCACCAGTATTACAGGTTGTGCGGTCAGGCTATTCCGCTAGCGTTATAGCTTATACTGCCACGATCCATTCTGCAATCAAAGGCCAGTAGTTTTGGATTTTGCGAAACAAAAGTGTTTCACAAAACTCATAACAAAAATGTTACAACGTACACTAACACCCATAAACTACATATTAACCCCTAATCCGCCATCCTCCGCATCATAAATACTATAATAAACCTTTTAATCCCTAATCTTCCGCCCACCCACATCGCGACTACCTAAATTAAAGTATTAACCCCTAATCCACCGCCCACCCATATTGGCAACACTAAATAAACCTAATAACTCCTAATCCACCACCCACCCACATCACCAACACTAAATAAACGTATTAGTCCCTAAATCCGATACCCACCCACATCGCCGACACTAAATTGAAGTATTAATTCCTAATCCGCCGCCCCCCACATTGCCAACACTAAATAAAGCTATTAACCCCTAATCTGCCACCCACATCGCCAACACTAAATTAAAGTATTAACCCCTAATCTGCTGCCCACCCACATTCCTTACACTAAATTAAAGTATTAACCCCTAATCCACTGCCCCGCATCGCCAACACTAAATAAACCATTAACCCCTAAACCTCCGACCCCCACATCGCGACTCCCTACATAAACTTATTAACCCCTAAACCGCTGGCCCCCCACATCGCTACTACTAAAATAAACCTATTAACCCCTAAACCGCCGACCCCCCACATCACGACAAACTAATTTAACTATTAACCGCTATACCTAACACCCCCATAACTTTAAATTAAACTTACAATATAACTACCTTCAAATACATAAAAAAACTTACGTGTGAAATAAAGAAAAACTAAATTTACACTCTAAATAAAATTAACAATACTATTTTAAAAAAATAAAATATACCAAAAAAATAAAACCTAAATTACAAAATTAAAAAATCCTAACAATAAAAAAAAAACGTAGCATTACAAAAAATAACAAACTCTAAAATGCCGAAAAAATAAATAAATCTAAGATTACAGAAAATAATAAACGTAATTATCCAAAATAAAAAAAATTAAACCTAATATAATACCCCTATAAAAACAAAAAAGCCACCCCAAAATAAAAAAAACCCTAATCTAACAAAACACTACCAATAGCCCTTAAAAGGGCCTTTTGTACGGCATTGCCTGAAGAAATCGGCTCTTTTACATAAAAAAACTACAAATTAACCCCTAACAGTAAAACCGAAAACCCCCAAAAAGAAGACCCAACTCTAAAAAAAAACTAATCTACCCATTGCCTCTAAAGGGGCATTTGTATGGGCATTGCCCTTAAAAAGGCAGTCAGCTATTTAGTGCCCATTTAAAAAATAAAAAAGCCCTAATTTAAAAAAAAAAACACCCCCCAAAAAATGTACTCACCATTCCTGAAGTCCAGATATCCACCTTCTTCCAGGTGGAGCAAAGTCTTCATCCAGGCGGCTAAGATCTTCTTCCTTTTGACTGATTTGAATATTTCAGCCAATAGGAATGCAAAGTACCCCAATATAAAAGGGGTACCTTGCATTCAATCTTCAGTGTGCGGCGGACAATTGCATGAAGAGGATCCTCCACGCTGTATGTCTGCACGGCCGCCGTTCCTGCTCCGCATCACTGTGATAATGAAAGAAGATGGCCCCGCACTGGATGAAGATGGAGCCGCCTGGAAGAAGACCTTCACTGCTGGACTTCAGGAATGGTGAGTACCTATTTCGGGGTTAGTGGGGTGTTTTTTGGGTTTTTTTTTTTAGATTTTAACTTTTTTGTTTTTAAATGGGCACTAAAGAGCTGATTGCCCTTTTAAGGGCAATGCCCATACAAATGTACCTTTAGGGGCAATGGGTAGCTTAGGTTTTTTTAGAATTAGGTCTTTTTTATTTTGAGGGGGTTGGGTTGGTGGCGGGTTTTACTGTTAGGGGGTAATTTGTATTTTTTAATGTAAATGAGCTTATTTCTGATTTCTTCAGGGCAATATCCTACAAAAGGCCCTTTTAAGGGCTATTGGTAGTTTATTTTTAGATGGGGGGGTTTATTTTGGGGTGTTTTTTTTATAGGGGCACTAGATTAAATAAAACATTTTTATTTTGGATATTTTCGTTTATTATTTTTTGCAATCTTAGATTTTTTTTATTTTTTGTAATTTTAGACTTTGTTATTTTTTGTAATGTTAGGTTTTTTTTTCCGTAGTGTTAGGATTTTTTTATTTTGTAATTTAGGTTTTTTATTTTTGGTATATATATTTTTTTTTTAAATAGTAATGTTAAGTTTATTTATAGTTTAAACTTACGTTTTATTTATTACACAGGTACGTTTTTATTTATTTTAAGGTAGTTATATTGTATTTTTAATTTTAAGTTAGGGGATAAAAGTTTAATTTAGGTAATACGATGTGGGTGTTTGGCAGTTTAGGGGTTAAACATTTCCAGTATTTACCATGTGGTTGTTTGGCAGTTTAGGGGTTAATAGGTTTAGTTTAGTATTTGCAATGTGGGGGGCAGTGGATTAGGGGTTAATAGCTTTATTTAGGTGTTAGCGATGCAGGTGGGTGGCGGATTATGGGTTTATAGATTTATTGTAGTGTTGGCGATGCGGGTGGGTGGTGGATTAGGGGTTAATAGCTTTATTTAGTGTTGGCAATGTCGGGGGGCAGTGGTTTAGGGGTTAATAGCTTTCTTTAGTGTTGGCGATGTTGGGGGGGCAGCGGATTAGGGGTATTTAGACTAGGGGTTTATGTTAGGGTGTTAGATTTATAACAAACTTTCTTGTCTCCATAGACATCAATGTGGAATGCATTATACCGATCGCCATTCCTCAATCGCAGGTGTTAGTTTTTTCTAACACTTTTTCTCTTTTGATGTCTTTGATGTCTATGGGGAAAACATGCACAAGCACGTCAAGTCAGGACTTGGCTTTTGTGCGGTATGGGCTTAACACACCATACCGTACAACACAAAAATATTTTATTGTCATTTGTAATGGCAGCGCTTTGGAAAGACAATCGTATTGAACTCGCATTCTATTGGCTGTTCCGATCAGCCAATAGAATGCAAGTTCAATACGATTGGCTGATTGGATCAGCCAATCGGATTGAACTTCAATCTGATTGGCTGATTGCATCAGCCAATCAGATTTTTTCTACCTTAATTCCGATTGGCTGATAGAATTCTATCAGCCAATCGGAATTGAAGGGACGCCATCTTGGATGACGTCCCTTAAAGGAACCTTCATTCGTCGTTAGTCCGTCGGGGAAGGAGGATGTTCCGCGTCGGCGGGATGAAGATGGATCCGGAAGAAAGAAGATAGAAGATGCCGCTTGGAAGAAGACATCGCCCGGATGGAAGACCTCTTCTTTGCCGCTTGGATCAAGACTTCGCCCGGATGGAGGACCTCTTCTTTGCCGCTTGGATCAAGACTTCTACCGGATGGAGGACATCTTCTTGCTCCGCTTGGATGAAGAATTCGGCTCGGCTGGGTGAAGACGACTCAAGGTAGGGAGATCTTCAGGGGGTTAGTGATAGTTTTTTTTTAAGGGGGGTTTGGGTGGGTTAGAGTAGGGGTATGTGGGTGGTGGGTTGTAATGTTGGGGGGGGTATTGTATTTTTATTTTCATGCAAAAGAGCTGATTACTTTGGGGCAAGGCCCCGCAAAAAGCCCTTTTAAGGGCTGGTAAAAGAGCTGATTACTTTTGTATTTTAGAATAGGGTAGGGAATTTTTTATTTTGGGGGGCTTTTTTATTTTATTAGGGGGTTTAGATTAGGTGTAATTAGTTTAAAAACTGCTTGTAATTCTTTTTTATTTTTTGTAATTTAGTGTTTTTTTTGTATTATAGAATAGTTTGTTTTATTGTATTTTATTTTAGGTAATTGTAGGTAATTTATTTAATTAATTTAATGATAGTGTAGTGTTAGGTTTAATTGTAACTTAGGTTAGGATTTATTTTACAGGTCATTTTGTATTTATTTTAACTAGGTAGCTATTAAATAGTTATTAACTATTTAATAGCTATTGTACCTAGTTAAAATAAATACAAAGTTGCCTGTAAAATAAATATAAATCCTAAAATAGCTACAATGTAATAATTAATTACATTGTAGCTATATTAGGGTTTATTTTATAGGTAAGTATTTAGTTTTAAATAGGAATAATTTAGTTAATTTTAGGAATATTATTTAGTTTAATATAAATTATATTTATGTTAGAGGGGGGTTAGGGTTAGAGTTAGGTTTAGGGGTTAATAACTTTATTATAGTAGCGGCGACGGTGCGGGCAGGAGATTAGGGGCTAATAATTGTAGTTAGGTGGTGGCGATGTTAGGGAGGGCAGATTAGGGGTTAATACTATTTATTCTAGGGTTTGTGAGGCGGGAGTGCGGTGGTTTAGGGGTTAATACATTTATTATAGTGGCTGCAAGGTCCGGTCGGCAGATTAGGGGTTAATAAGTGTAGGTAGGTAGTGGCGACGTTGGGGGGGCAGACTAGGGGTTAATAAATATAATATAGGGGTCGGCGGGGTTAGGGGCAGCAGATTAGGGGTTCATAAGTATAATGTAGGTTGCGGCGGTGTACGGAGCGGCAGATTAGGGGTTAATAGTATAATGCAGGTGTCAGCGATAGTGGGGGCGGCAGATTAGAGGTTAATAAGTGTAAGGTTAGGGGTGTTTAGACTCGGGGTACATGTTAGGGTGTTAGGTGCAGACTTAGAGAGTGTTTCCCCATAGGAAACAATGGGGCTGCGTTAGGAGCTGAACGCTGTTTTTTTTTCCGCCCAAAATGCCCCATTGTTTCCTATGGGGATATCGTGCACGAGCACGTTTTGCCAGCTTACCGCTACCGTAAGCAACGCTGGTATTGAGGATTGAAGTGGAGCTAAGTTAGACTCAATGCTCCCTTTTTTGAGCCTAACGCAGCCCCTCAGACAACTCTAAATACCAGCGTTGTTGAATACGAGCGTTGTTGGAAGGGTGCGTTGGCAAAAAAAGCAGCGTTAGCTACGCGGCTTTTTACCGACAAAACTCTAAATCTAGCCGAATCTGTCTAAACTGTCTAAGCTAAAAGGCTTAGTCAATACAAAATATAATTATATATCACCGGGAAATTGAACCAGGCTTAGAAATACCAGGAGTATTCAATAAACAGGCCACAATTCAGCACCAGTATATCTGTCAGGAGCTAGATAACACAGCAGAAATAACAAGCAGATGGATAATCAGATATACAGTTCCAGTGGTTAGCAACCAGTAAATCAATCCACCAAGAAGGGTACAGGTTAGGGTAAGGCTTGGAGGATACGTTAGGACCTAAGCAGGGGTCAAAACTAGGGACTCTGAGCAGTATCAAAAACACCAGGATTTCCAAAGGCCTTTTAACAATTCCCCATAGGTCATTGAGCCAAAATCACTGCTGGGTCACTTCTAACACCAGGTATCACAGACAGACAGATGAAAATGAAAGCCAGCAGCTTCTGTGTGCTAAGGATATCAGACCCTTCCAAGAATTCTTCAGGCACGAGATGCCCATAGTGTACCCAGGCTAACTCCCGAACTCAGCTTCCTTTTTTCCATGCTGCATGGAGCTCTGGTTGCTATAACAGCTTCAACAGCGCAGTCCCGGATCTTCAGATAAGCATAGCCCCTACTGTGCCTAGGTAAGCACTGGGGTCCATTACATAGCATATTATAATACAAAACAAATTATTGGTAAATATACCAAATCATGGAAACAATATCCCCATTTTATTATAATAAACATTAAAAGTTGCACCTAACACAGTGTTTATAGGAGACCCCCTCCCCAGCAAAAGCACTCCAATGATCAAGCAATCTGATATCAACAATGCTGATTTATTTCTCCTGCTTAATACCTTTCAACAGAGAACCTTTATATTTTCAGCCTCCTCCCCTAATAATATTTCTTGTTTCTTATTTCTGGTTCTTGTAGTGGTGCTACCTTATCCCCAGGCCATAATCATTTACAGTATATATTTAAATTGGGATTGAAAATAGAATGGAACATAAAGGTTTTTTTGTTTGTTTTTTTCTTTAAAACTATTCTTGTGTGTAAGAAGGAGAACATGCTGCAGAGTTTAAAATCACTGACACAGTGCATTCCCCTACCTGTGCAAAAGGTCAGATCATATTTCCAGTTAACTTCCCCTGTATGTGCCAGGGGCTCATACATACAATGCACCCCCCCCCCCCCCCACCTGGGCAAAGGATCAAATCATACTGCCAGCTGCCTTCCCAGTGTGTGCCAGGGGCTCATACACACACTACATAGAGGAAGGTGCAGGGCCTTATGCAAAAGCTTCCTACTTTATCAAGAATCTCCCTCCATACCTCTGTGCACTGCATGCTTGGAATTATAGTCTAGAACTGCAGTGGCACAATACTGAGAGTGAAATAGTAAACTACAGCTTCCAGCATACTGTGCGATTCCCAGCATGCTTTTCTTCTTTCTTGAAAAGTAAGCTAGATATTCAAGAGGTTTTAAAGAAAAGAAAAAACTTTCAAATGTCTATTGTTTTCTGCAGTTTGAACTCTAGGTGGGAAGAAAAATCCAGGGCAGGGACAATTTAGGCCAACAAGTACAATAGGGTATCATGTAAAACATTGAGGCTGCTGTACCACAACCAGCAGTCACTTCTTGGTTTATGTTTCCTTTGTGATGCCCAGGGTGACATTTAAAAATATGTATCTCAAAATAATATGAAAAGTCAATACAATTATGTTTACTAACCTGCTCTGGTCATGGCTCTAAATTTTCAAGTTAATGGCCAAATAATTTTCAGAGTTCTCTTGTAAAAAAATAAATAACATTAGAGAATGGAATGACAGCACCACAAAAGGGAAATTACACTTTAATACAGGGGCTGGACATAAGATCATTAAAATGCATTGTTTTTACCTGGGCCATGGGCACTTGAACCCTCCTCTGGCATGCTCATATGTATGTCCAGTATTGGTAACAAGCTATGGGTGGTTCCAGATAACGATTCTATGAAGACTACATGTCCATTTGCATAGGTGATGCTGAGGACTGAGATGACTTTGAGGTTAATGGTCTTCCTCTTGAAGTTGTTTTTCCTATATAAAAATGTGCAATACGAGAAAGCAAAATTGTTCTTTTTTTTTTTTTTTTTTTTTTGGTACGTATCTGGTACCTAGACTACTTAGATTTATTATAGAAACTGATGAAAGTTTCAAATAGTAGATGAATACATGGATGGATAAATAGATACGTAGATAGTTATATAGCTAAATAGCTATACAAATAGATAAATGGACAGCCAGATAAACAGACAGATAGGCGGACGGGGGGAAGACAGGCAAATACATAGCTACTTAGATAATGATATAACTAAATAGCTAAATACATAGGTAGATAAATATATAGCTAAATTGCTAACAATATAGATACAGTATGTAGAGATAGATAGATAGACAGACAGACAGATAGATATTTAGATAATTAGATAGATATTTAAATAATTAGATAGATAGATCTTCATGTAGTATATACCAATTTAAAAGACACACAGCCCACTGTACACAAATCTCCATGACTAATTATTTTTCTACATTGTTAATTAACCTTTGTCACAATGACATGTGTATTATAGTCTAGGCATGTTAAATTAACTGCTATCTTGAAGATGCAATACACACACATTCACAATAATAACACGGGCATCATTGATAGTTTATAATTATTTATTTTTCTTAGCTGCTACAATCTTTTAGATTTTTTTTTTAACATATAAGTTCAAAATATTTAATTTAAACTTCAATCTATTAAATGTGCGTCATTGCTAGTTTATAGAAATACATGTTTGTTAGCTGCTACAATCGTTTTGAAAAACAAATTTTAACATATAAGGTTAAAATATTTAATTGAAGCTTCAATCCAAAATTAAGCCCTTGATAATTTTTTTATGCTACAAATTACATTGATATGAATTTTAAGGAGTCACAAATCATTATATTAAACACTTATGCACTTATTGTTATACACACATTACTATTGGTACCATGTGACAAGTATGTAAAATAACTCACTAGGTAAATGCTTCCTGACAATGCCCAGTGCATTTACTCCATCAAAGACCAACAATCTCAACCGTTCCACAATACGTAATCATTAAGGTTTGCAACATATCGGGGGCTGCCTCCGGTAATGCAAGCTGCTTGTTTTTCTGTGTAAAGTTTTCCCTTTATGATCCTTTTGATATCTGAAAATCATTTCTTGCATGAATGGAAATCTCTTGGCAAAAGGCCCTGAGTCGAAACCTCCTGGCTAATTTCATTCCACAGCTCCGCTTACCTATTTCCAGAAGTTTGGCTTACCCATTTGCCAATAATATAATCATACTAGTGCAAGACTCTATCAACCAAAGCAGCATTCTGCTGATAGCAAAATTGGACATGGCGTCCACTTTTGGTAAGACCATCAGCAGGCATAATGGATTCAGTCAAATAGAATTTTAATTTGAAATATTTGTGTGCCCACTTTTTATACATGTTGCACTGCATGATGGTGCAACTTTTCTGAGATAATGTATCATTCTCTATCATGTGAGCAAAAACCAACGACCTCCATTTAGTAGGCAGACAGCTTGATAAATCCACTTATCCGTGTCTAGACTGGCGTTAGATTTATCAATCATTGCCTCTTATCGTTCCTGAATTGACACAAATAGATCAGATTCTATTTTTCATAAATTGTAAGGCACTTGAATTGACGCACATTGACACAAACATTCTCATATGGATTCACTTCTACTTTTAGTAACTTTGATAAACAGAGTCCATTGTGAACAAAATAACATTTGCCCATCTCATACAACAAATGAGACACTTTAAAACACGAATGGCCAAATGGCGTCCCACAGGCTACATGCGGCCCTTGGCACTAGTTTGTGTGTCCCTTCAGGAAAAGCTAATAACCTATACCATAGTTTCTTTCATATAGGTGGCGAGAGTCCACAATTTATTACATATGGGAATTACATTCCTACCACTAGGAGGAGGCAAAGTTTCCCAAACACCAAGAGAACTATAAAACCCCTCCCACCTCACACATACCTTAGTCTTTACTTTGCCTCCATTGGAGGTGGTTGAAGCATGAAGATGTGCATGATTTCTTTAGTAAAAGGGGCTTTCAGTCTCTGTTGAAGCCTGGTTCCCCATAGAGTACATTGCTTGTCAGAGGGATGTATTTTGGGTGTGGTTTATGATATGATGGTTTCGCCTCATGGGAAATCCTTCATAAGCCCTCTGTAAATTTGGTAGCAGGGACTCGCCTTCTGCCTCCCTTTACAGATCTACATTATACTCCCCTTCCATTACCTCCGCTGATATGTTTCAGTACTGGTTTGACTGTTCCCTACTCACTTTATAGTGGATGAGTGTCTATGGGTAAGTATGTTTTATATTTCTTTCATGTAATTAGCAAGAGTCCATGAGCTAGTGACGTATGGGATATACATTCCTACCAGGAGGGGCAAAGTTTCCCAAACCTCAAAATGCCTATAAATACACCCCTCACCACACCCACAATTCAGTTTTACAAACTTTGCCTCCCGTGGAGGTGGTGAAGTAAGTTTGTGCTAGATTCTTCGTTGAAATGCGCTTCGCAGCAGGCTGGAGCCCGGTTTTCCTCTCAGAGTGCAGTGAATGTCAGAGGGATGTGAAGAGAGTATTGCCTATTTGAATTCAATGGTCTCCTTCTACGGGATCTATTTCATAGGTTCTCTGTTATCGGTCGTAGAGATTCATCTCTTACCTCCCTTTTCAGATCGACGATATACTCTTATATACCATGACCTCTACTGATTCTCGTTTCAGTACTGGTTTGGCTATCTACTATATGTAGATGAGTGTCCTGGGGTAAGTAAGTCTTATTTTTTGTGACACTCTAAGCTATGGTTGGGCACTTTATATGTAAAGTTCTAAATATATGTCTTTAAACTTATATTTGCCTTGATTCAGGATGATCAATATTCCTTATTTCAGACAGTCAGTTTCATATTTGGGTTAATGCATATGAATATTCAATTTTTTTCTTACCTTAAAAATTGTTTTCAAATTGACTTTTTTCCCTGTGGGCTGTTAGGCTCGCGGGGGCTGAAAATGCTTCAATTTATTGCGTCATTCTTGGCGCAGATTTTTTTGGAGCAAAAAATTTCTGTTGTCATTTCCGGCGTCATTCTTGACGCCGGAAGTTGTTCGTGATTATGTCATTTTTTTTGTATTTTTTTTTTTTACGTTTTGCTCCAAAAATGTCGGCGTTCCGGATGTGGCGTCATTCTTGGCGCCAAAATTTTTTAGGCGCCAATAATGTGGGCGTCTTTTTTGGCGCTAAAAAATGTGGGCGTCATTTTTGTCTCCACCTTTTTTACACATTATTTCAGTCGCATTTTTTCATTGCTTCTGGTTGCTAGAGGCTTGTTCATTGGCATTCTTTCCCATTCCTGAAACTGTCATTTAAGGAATTTGATAATTTTGCTTTATATGTTGTTTTTTCTATTACATATTGCAAGATGTCTCAGATTGACCCTGGATCAGAATCTACTTCTGGAAAAACGCTGCCTGATGCTGGTTCTACCAAAGTTAAGTGTATTTGTTGTAAACTTTTGGTAACTGTTCCTCCGGCTGTAGTTTTTGATGAATGTCATGATAAACTTTCTAATGCAGATAGTATTTCCATTAGTAATATACCATTACCTGTTGCTGTTCCCTCAACATCTAATACTCAGGATGTTCCTGTTAATATAAGAGAATTTGTTTCTAAATCTATTAGGAAGGCTATGTCTGTTATTCCTCCTTCCAATAAACGTAAAAGGTCTTCTAAAACTTCTCATTTTTCAGATGAAATTTTAAATGACCGTCATAATTCTGATTTGTCTGTTTCTGATGAGGATTTTTCTGGTTCAGAGGATTCTGTCTCAGATATTGACACTGATAAATCTTCATATTTATTTAAGATGGAATTTATTCGCTCTTTACTTAAAGAAGTTTTAATCGCTTTAGAAATGGAGGATTCTAGTCCTCTTGATACTAAATCTACTAAGCGTTTAAATTCGTTTTTTAAACCTCCTATGGTTATTCCAGAAGTTTTTCCTGTCCCTGATGCTATTTCTGAAGTAATTTCTAGGGAATGGAATAATTTGGGTACTTCATTTACTCCTTCTCAAAGGTTTAAGAAATTGTATCCTGTGCCATCTGATAGATTAGAGTTTTGGGACAAAATCCCTAAAGTTGATGGGGCTATCTCTACTCTTGCTAAACGTACTACTATTCCTACGGCAGATAGTACTTCCTTTAAGGATCCTTTAGATAGGAAGATTGAATCCTTTCTGAGGAAAGCTTATTTATTTTCAGGTAATCTTCTTAGACCTGCTATTTATTTGGCTGATGTTGCCGCCGCTTCCACTTTTTGGTTGGAGGCTTTAGCACAACAAGTATCAGACAATAATACTCATAGCATTGTTAAACTTCTTCAACATGCTAATAACTTTATTTGTGATGCCATCTTTGATATCATTAGAGTTGATGTCAGGTATATGTCTTTAGCTATTTTAGCTAGAAGAGCTTTATGGCTTAAAACTTGGAATGCAGATATGTCTTCCAAATCAACTTTGCTTGCTCTTTCTTTCCAAGGTAATAAATTATTTGGTTCCCAGTTGGATTCTATTATTTCCACTGTTACTGGGGGGAAAGGAACATTTTTGCCTCAGGACAAAAAATCTAAAGGTAAATACAGGGCTGCTAATCGTTTTCGTTACTTTCATCAGAATAAGGAACAGAAGCCTGACCCTTCCCCTAAAGGAACGGTTTCTGTCTGGAAACCTTCTCCAATCTGGAATAAAACCAAGCCTTTTAGAAACTCAAAACCAGCTCCCAAGTCCACATGAAGGTGCGGCCCTCATTCCAGCTCAGCTGGTAGGGGGCAGGTTACGATTTTTCAAAGACATTTGGATCAATTCGATTCACAGTCTTTGGATTCAGAACATTGTTTCTCAAGGGTACAGAATAGGTTTCAAGGTAAGGCCTCCTGCGAAGAGATTTTTTCTCTCTTGCATTCCAATAAACCCAGGGAAAGCTCAGGCATTTCTGAAATGTGTTTCAGATCTAGAGTCAGCCGGGGTAATTGTGCCTGTTCCAGTTCTGGAACAGGGTCTGGGGTTTTACTCAAATCTATTCATTGTACCAAAGAAGGAGAATTCCTTCAGACCAGTTCTGGATTTAAAGATATTGAATTGTTATGTAAGGATACCAACATTCAAAATGGTAACTATAAGGACTATTCTGCCTTTTGTTCAGCAAGGGCATTATATGTCCACAATAGATTTACAGGATGCATATCTTCATATTCCGATTCATCCAGATCACTTTCAGTTTCTGAGATTCTCTTTTCTAGACAAGCATTACCAGTTTGTGGCCCTTCCGTTTGGCTTAGCAACAGCTCCAAGGATCTTTTCAAAGGTTCTCTGTGCCCTTCTCTCTGTAATCAGAGAACAGGGTATTGCGGTATTTCCTTATTTGGACGATATCTTGGTACTTGCTCAGTCTTTACATTCTGCAGAATCTCACATGAATCAACTTGTGTTGTTTCTTCAAAAACATGGTTGGAGGATCAATTTACCAAAGAGTTCGTTGATTCCTCAGACAAAGGTAACCTTTTTGGGTTTTCAGATAGATTCAGTGGCCATGACCTTGTCTCTAACAGAAAAGAGACGTCTGCAATTGGTTTCAGCCTGTCGAAACCTTCAGTCTCTATCATTCCCTTCGGTAGCTTTGTGCATGGAAATTCTAGGTCTCATGACTGCTGCATCGGACGCGATCCCCTTTGCTCGTTTTCACATGCGACCTCTTCAGCTTTGTATGCTGAACCTATGGTGCAGGGATTATACAAAGATATCACAATTAATATCCTTAAATCCCAATGTACGACACTCTCTGACGTGGTGGATAGATCACCATATTTTAGTTCAAGGGGCTTCCTTTGTTCGCCCAACCTGGACTGTGATCTCAACAGATGCGAGTCTGTCAGGTTGGGTAGCTGTATGGGGATCTCTGACAGCGCAGGGGGTTTGGGAATCTCAGGAGGCGAGATTACCAATCAACATTTTGGAACTCCGTGCGATTTTCAGAGCTCTTCAGTCCTGGCCTCTTCTGAAGAGAGAATCGTTTATTTGCTTTCAGACAGACAATGTCACAACCGTGGCATATGTCAATCATCAGGGTGGGACTCACAGTCCTCAGGCTATGAAAGAAGTATCTCGGATACTTGTATGGGCGGAATCCAGCTCCTGTCTAATTTCTGCGGTTCACATCCCAGGTGTAGACAATTGGGAAGCGGATTATCTCAGTCGCCAGACGTTACATCCGGGCGAATGGTCCCTTCACCCAGAGGTATTTCTTCAGATTGTTCAAATCTGGGGTCTTCCAGAAATAGATCTGATGGCCTCTCATCTAAACAAGAAACTTCCCAGGTATCTGTCCAGATCCAGGGACCCTCAGGCGGAGGCAGTGGATGCGTTGTCGCTTCCTTGGATTTATCATCCTGCCTATATCTTTCCGCATCTAGTTCTTCTTCCAAAAGTGATTTCCAAAATTCTAATGGAACGTTCGTTTGTGCTGCTGGTGGCTCCAGCATGGCCTCACAGGTTTTGGTATGCGGATCTCATTCGGATGGCCAGTTGCCAACCTTGGACTCTTCCGTTAAGACCAGACCTTCTATCTCAAGGCCCTTTTTTCCATCAGGATCTCAAATCATTAAATTTGAAGGTATGGAAATTGAACGCTTGATTCTTAGTCATAGAGGTTTCTCTGACTCAGTAATTAATACTATGTTACAGGCTCGTAAATCTGTGTCTAGGAAGATTTATTATCGAGTCTGGAAGGCTTACATTTCTTGGTGTTCATCTCATAAATTCTCCTGGCATTCGTTCAGAATTCCTAGAATTTTACAGTTTCTTCAGGATGGTTTGGATAAAGGTTTGTCTGCAAGTTCTTTGAAAGGACAAATCTCTGCTCTTTCTGTTCTTTTTCACAGAAAGATTGCTATTCTTCCTGATATTCATTGTTTTGTACAGGCTTTGGTTCGTATCAAACCTGTCATTAAGTCAATTTCTCCTCCTTGGAGTCTTAATTTGGTTCTGAGGGCTTTACAAGCTCCTCCGTTTGAACCTATGCATTCTCTGGACATTAAATTACTTTCTTGGAAAGTTCTGTTCCTTTTGGCCATCTCTTCTGCTAGAAGAGTTTCTGAGTTATCTGCTCTTTCTTGTGAATCTCCTTTTCTGATTTTTCATCAGGATAAGGCAGTGTTGCGAACCTCATTTAAATTTTTACCTAAGGTTGTGAATTCTAACAACATTAGTAGAGAGATTGTTGTTCCTTCATTATGTCCTAATCCTAAGAATTCAAAGGAGAGATCTTTACATTCTTTGGATGTAGTAAGAGCTTTGAAATATTATGTTGAAGCTACTAAGGATTTTAGAAAGACTTCTAGTCTATTTGTTATCTTTTCTGGGTCCAGAAAAGGTCAGAAGGCCTCCGCCATTTCTTTGGCGTCTTGGTTAAAGTCTTTGATTCATCATGCTTATGTAGAGTCGGGTAATTCCCCGCCTCAAAGAATTACGGCTCATTCTACTAGGTCAGTTTCTACTTCCTGGGCGTTTAGGAATGAAGCTTCTGTTGATCAGATTTGCAAAGCAGCAACTTGGTCTTCTTTGCATACTTTTACTAAATTCTACCATTTTGATGTGTTTCTTCTTCTGAAGCAGTTTTTGGTAGAAAAGTACTTCAGGCAGCTGTTTCAGTTTGATTCTTCTGCTTATAATTTCATTATTTTGAGATTAAAAACTTTTGTTTTGGGTTGTGGATTATTATTATTTTTCAGCGGAATTGGCTGTCTTTATTTTATCCCTCCCTCTCTAGTGACTCTTGCGTGGAAGTTCCACATCTTGGGTATTCATTATCCCATACGTCACTAGCTCATGGACTCTTGCTAATTACATGAAAGAAAACATAATTTATGTAAGAACTTACCTGATAAATTCATTTCTTTCATATTAGCAAGAGTCCATGAGGCCCACCCTTTTTTTGTGGTGGTTATGATTTTTTTATATAAAGCACAATTATTCCAATTCCTTATTTTTGATGCTTTCGCTCTTTTCTTATCACCCCACTTCTTGGCTATTCGTTAAACTGAATTGTGGGTGTGGTGAGGGGTGTATTTATAGGCATTTTGAGGTTTGGGAAACTTTGTCCCTCCTGGTAGGAATGTATATCCCATACGTCACTAGCTCATGGACTCTTGCTAATATGAAAGAAATGAATTTATCAGGTAAGTTCTTACATAAATTATGTTTTTTATATATAGCTTTGATTATGGGCACTTTTAAAATTTTAAAAGCTTATCTATGTATGTGACTCTCATATAGCTATATATAGCTATATTGTGGGTACTTTTAATTGTTAAAAGTTTTTCTATATATTATGTATATATGGCCCTGGGACAGAACATCACTTTTACCCTTGCTTTGTAGACAAATATATAAGGGAGTCTTAGGGAGGCAGACTCTTTCTGCCAAGCCAGCTGTAGAAGCTTAATAATTAGATCAGCTACCTAGCAAACAGAAGGTTTGGAAATTTAATCCAGCTGCGGCTACTTGCACCTTGTTTGTGCCTTCACAAATTTGGTTTAAAAAACTAGACTGAACTATGTACCTGCATTACCTATATCTGTAAAGCTACTTAAAGGGAGTATAATATTTTTCTTTCCTCAAAAGCTTTCTTAAGTGTTTTTAGTACTTATTGCTTTGCTTTGCTTATGCTATAAGAAGCAGCGAAATCTGTCACTAAACTTACTCTAGAAACGTAGTCTCCTGAACACGTTTCTATAATTATTTAAAGGTGCTTTTTTAAAACAACTGAAGTACTTTCTTCAGCTCATTTATGTGACTCATGTTTAGATTTGTTAAATGCATGCTAACTAATCTGTTTCTTTGGGTACTAATACACCTGTTCTCTATTTATTACAGGTTGATGCTAAACCTTCTAAGTGATATGTACCCTGATCCAAGGGATACTGTGGTATCTTCAGATAATGAGATTTCCTCTAAAGAAGGAGAAACCCTCATTTGCTGTAGAAACCTGATAAATTACTCTTTTTTAATTTAGTTAAACACGTTGTTCGCTTTTTATAGAGTTTTTAATCACTTTAGGGGTTAAAAGAATCCTAAGTATTCTGATGCTAAACTGTTGTTAATCTCCTGAGATTTTCCTTGTACCTAAATGCTATCTCTGACTTGATTGCTAGGGAATGATTTAAACTGGGTGTGTCTGTTAATACTTTTTGCAAGGTTTAAAAGGTGTATTCTTTTTTTCTACATACTGGTTAAATACTCAGACCAGCAATTTCTATTACTGATGTAGCTACTGCTTCTAATGTCCGGTTGTCCAGTCTCTCAGAACAGTTTTTTTCTGATAGCACTGTTAGTTATAACTATTAAGTTTACTTTAGAATACAGATTATTTTATTTGTGATGCTGTATTGGATATTATAAAAATCTATGTTGCAAGCATGTCTGTAGCTGTTCTTACCAGGAGGGCCCTGTGGCTTACATCCTGAAATGCTTATTATGGTGCCTAAAGTCTAGATTATTGTCTCTTTCCTTACAAAAATAAAATAAAAATATATAAAGAGCAGACAACTGACTCCTCTGTTCACAGCAGTGTTCCTATGGTTTACTCTGGGGACCTAATGCTCATTTTAACAAGTCCAAACAGGATAAGATGTCAGTTCCCACCTCCAAAACTACTATTTCAGTAGCATAGACACATATAGTTCAACACCTCGTGTTCCAGCATTTAAATACCACTCCTACTCTCAGAGAATGCAGTGAAATATGCTATAAGATCGACCCCAGATCCAGTAATCCTGCTAGGGGGCGCTTTTTAATCAGTAGGTTTGGGTTCAGAACATTATTCTCAAGAATATTTCATTGATTTAAAGGGACAGTCTACACCAGAATTTGTATTGTTTAAAAAGATAGATAATCCCTTTATTACCCATTCCCCAGTTTTGCACAAACAACACAGTTATATTAATATAGTTTTTACCTCTGTGATTGCCTTGTATCTAAGCCTCTGCAGACTGCCCCCTTATTTCGGTTCTTTTGACAGACTTGCATTTTAGCCAATCAATGCGTGAGCACAATGTTATCTATATGGCACATATGAACTAACACCCTCTAGTTGTGAAAAAAAAGTTAAAATGTATTCAGATAAGAGGTGGCCTTCAAGGGCTAAGGAATTTGCATATAAGCCACCTAGGTTTAGCTTTCAACTAAGAATACCAAGATAACAAAGCAAATTTGATGATAAAAGTAAATTGGAAAGTTGTTCAAAATGACATGCCCTATCTGAATAATTAAATTTTATTTTTGACTAGACTGTCCCTTTAAGAAAAAAGGCTTCCAAAAGAGTTTTTTTTTATCCATAAAAAAAAATAAAAAAAAATTCTTCAAACTGTCTCAAATTTTAGGGACCTTCAATCTTGGCCTCTTTTGAGATATG
Organism: Bombina bombina; assembly: GCF_027579735.1. Lineage (NCBI taxonomy): Eukaryota > Metazoa > Chordata > Amphibia > Anura > Bombinatoridae > Bombina > Bombina bombina. The sequence continues at coordinate 1,009,803,173 of NC_069501.1, read as the reverse complement.
GGAATTATTATTCCAGTTCATTGTAAGAACAGGGAATGGGATTTTAATCAAATATCTTCATTGTTCCAAAGAAGGAAGCCACCTTTAGACCAATTTTGGATCTTGAAATCTAAACAGTTTCTAAGAATTCCATCGTTTAGAATGGAATATACAGAACTATTCTACCTTAAGCAAGCTTAGTTAATTTCCATATTAGATTAAAGGATGCTTTCCCAATTAATTCAATTTACTCGAAACATCAGTTTCTGATGTTTACTATTCTGGAAAAACTTTAATAGTTTGTTGTTCTTCCACTATGATCTAGCTACAACTCCAGCTACCGCAACTATGCCCTGAATGCACTGTATCCCATCTGATCTCAGAAGTTAAGCAGGGCCAGGCCTGGCCAGTACCCAAAAAAATATATCAAGGTTCTGGGCTATAACAGAGCTCAGGGTATTGCAGTGCTTTTGCCACACAATTTCATTACCTGAATGATATCTTAGTACTAGCTCAGTCCTTTCCTTTAACAGAATTTCACACGAAACAGCTATTGTTGTTTCTTCAAACAAATTAAGTGTCCATGAATAACACTGGTATTAACCTATCTGAACCTTCAGTCTCTTTCACTACCTTCAATGGCTATGTGAAAATAAGTACTAGGTCTCATAATTACAGTTTAAGATGCAATTTCACATGAAACCTCTTCAGTTTTATATGCTGCATCAATGAGGCAAGGTTTATACCCAGCTATCTCAAAATATATTTTAGATTCCAATACAAACAAGTCTCTGACTTGGCAGCTGAATCGTCAATTTATTATTCAGGAGTCTTCTTGCTCGTCCTACCTGTTCTGCAATTACCACAGTGACAAATTTTCAGGTTGGAGAGTGGTTTGGGGGTCTCTGACAGCACAGGGTTTGGAATCCTCAGAGGCGAGGTTGCCAATCAATATTATAGGACCCTTCAAGCTTGGCCTCTGTTAATAAGGTAGTCTTATCTCCATTTCCAGACAGACAGTAGTAACTTCTGTTAACTTGTGTCTTGGATTCTCTCTTGGGCAGAAGTCAATTCTTGTCTAAATCTTATGATTCACATCTCAATAGTGAACAATGGAAGGCGGACTTTCTCAGTCATTAGTCTCTACATCCAGGGGCCATCACTGCTTTTAACAGTTCAGGGCATAAGTATGATGAGTTCCTTTGCTTTTTAGCTGTTATACTGTTTAAACAGCTTTTTGGTATAGGTAATTTTATGCTCCTTTAAGTATAGCTGTTTAGCATAGCTTTTAAAGTGGAATGGGTTAATATCCTAAAGCAGTGCACAATAGAATCTAAAAATAGGAAGTATGAATGATTTTGTGCCGTCATAGGCCTCGCTTCCATTGAGTCGTAATTCAGTTTGCGTGCACTCGCAAACCGTTAAATATGCTGTCGAAAGCAATAGCGTTTAACGACTGTTTCCAATGGCGCGTTATACCTCTATATCGGCTTCCGGACTTCGGCTGCCGAAAAGATTTTCGCGTCCCATAGAAAGTAATAGAAGCCGTTAATCGATAAATTATACCAGGTTTCCATTGAAAGCGCTAACCGTTAATACACTGTCGGGGGCTGTCGATACATTGAGACATATTACCCCCAGCTCAACTAGGTGTAAAGGAGGAAAAAAGAGCTTTTTGAGGCCTGTTTCTCATTGAAATTGCAAATCAAAAAGAATTTATGAGTGTTTCAATGTACAAATAACATTATATATGCTACATTTATTGGTCCTATGTATAGGAATATTTGCACCCATGTTGTCATAGAAATTTCAATATGTATGTGCATATAAAAATATATGCAAGCACCACAATTATGGAACGACCTCCCGCACACTTTTAAACCTTCCCCATGCCTAATATCCTTTAAGAGATCCCTCTCTACATATCTCAAAACAGAATGCACCTGTCATTGTTGATTATATATTTCCTACCTGTTCTATGTTAAATTTTTGGGCATATGTATTATTATTTTTTTTTTATTTATTGTACCCATTGTATCAATGCAATGTTTTGTGTACCCAGGACATACTTGAAAACTATAGAAATCTCAATGTATCTTTCCTGGTAAAATATTATAAATATAAATAAAATATCTACCTATTCAAAATGAAACCTTTGCCCAGGGATGCTATATATAATCTCAATACATATAGAAAAATAATTCAAAGGAAATAAGTTGTTTATAATGAAGATGAGTTTTATTATTACAGATTTACCCTCATTCAAATGTAATTTTCAATGTGAAAATCATATTTATTCAATACAAAACGATGACACATTAAAGTTATGTGTCATAGTACTAATATTTATAAAATATATGTAATGTCATGTCTGCAAAAGCAGATAATACATTTGCAATATTTAGACTATTAACCAAAATACAAAAGTGCTTAATATTCCATACTTCAAGAGATATGAAGTATTGTCTTTAACATGGAGTTATTGAAACAATTTAAAAGTGCATTGTGCATTGGTCCCAGGGAGAGTCTGTGTCTGTTCATATGATGTCAATTAAAATGTATTAATCACCTCTATATCATGGCAATCACATATATGTTGTGTATACATCATTGCTTAAATATCATAAAGATACATTTATCTAATTATTCTAAATATTGAATAATAATCTTGACAAAAAGGAGTGCATTAGTCATGATAGGTATTAGTCATGATAGGTATATATTTCAGATATTACATTCCACATAGGACTATGATGAATGCAAGGTGTTTGGCCATATCAACAGGAAGGAATATTTACTTTTCAACTCTTCTATAACTGTATAAGCCTTATTAGCTTCATCTGAAGGAGCAAACAACATATGCTTGTGGAATATAAATCATAACATTTACACATGTCACGTTGACCAATGTTAGATAGCATATACTGTATAAATTTCAGACACGTATCCCCAAGTATTCTTAAACGGCATAATATCCTCAATAAAAGGACACATACATTTATCAACAATGTACACCTGCATATTAATTGACATCATGTGAAATAAAAATGAATAAAGCTGTTAATGTTTTTGAAAATAAACAGCTATTAAAACAATTTTGAAATATATTTTCTAATTTTGATTAGAAAAATATATGCATATTTATGAGATGGAAATCACACTTAAGAAAGTGCTTCATAAAAAAAAATTAGATATTATATATCTTGAAAGAATTTAAAAAGAAAAATACTTCTTAATGCTTGCGGCGGGATTTGGCCTTTGGAGGAGAGGTACTTGGGATGGAAGTGTGGCGTCATGGGCGACGCACACCAGCTGACTGGGAGGCTAAAACATGCGATTCAGGGTCCTGCAGGGAGATAACGGAGGATGCGAGTGAGGAGGGAGTTTGCGGCCTATCTGCAACCCTCTCCACTGCCTCTGCCAGGCGGACGAGTGCGGCATTATGTATGTCCATCTGGCTCTGTAGCCTCCTGAAATCCTGCTGCTGCTGGAGCCTAGTAAGTCTAAGCTCCCTGTGAATGAGCCTCAGTAGAGCATCCTGCTGGGACTGTGCGGGGATATTGGATTCCATGGGGGGCACTTGTGGCTGTATAGGTGTCTCCGGCACATATTCCTGGCTCTGTGTGAGGTTGTCGTCACTCAGTCTTGGGGACTGTGTGGGTGGCTCAATATCCAATTGAGGACAGACATTGGTGGGGGGGTGGTGGTGATTGTTGTGGTGGTGGTAGTGGTGGCGGCATTTGTTGTGCCATGGGAGGGTGCTGAATGTGTTGTTGAGGTGGCATATAGTACATATGCTGCGGTGGAGGATGCATCTGCTGATGCTGTGGTGATGAAGGATGCATCTGCTGATGCTGTGGTGATGAAGGAGGCATCTGCCGATGCTGTGGTGGTGGAGGATGCATCTGATAATGCTGTGGTGGAGGATGCATCTGATAATGCTGTGGTGGAGGATGCATCTGATAATGCTGTGGTGGAGGATGCATCTGATAATGCTGTGGTGGTGGAGGCTGCATCTGATGATATGTCCTCCCAGATGAATATGGGGATGGGCCAGGAACATTTTCAACCTCATAGGCCAGTGGCTGTTGCTCATCTCCTTCAAGTATGCTGAGGTAGGAGTATCCAGCTTCAATAACATCCCCCTCCTCCTCCTCACTGAATTCCGGAACATCACTGGCCTCCGGTCTTGTTGAGGACTCATACTCATGTTCCAATTCTGAAAAATAAATTGTAATTATAAATTTATCTGATGAAACATCTAACATTTGAAAATCAATTTTATAGATATAGATATATTTTTATATATATATATATATATATATATATATATATATATATATATATATATATATAAATCAATGTAAATATTTGCATAGGAAATTAGTACATCTAAGCAAGTATCCCCGCTTGCCCCCAGAAATTCTTAATATGCAATGTTTCCAATGCACAAGAGAATTGTGGGTAAGATATGCAAATTAGGTATGCAAATTCTCAGTTTTTTTGCTTCAAAATACTGTTTTAACACAGCGATCCTTTTAAACAGGAATATGACAGCAAACCAGAAATCACTCACTATACAAGCCTGTTTCGTTCTTTTTAGAACTCATCAGTAGGAGATAGATTTCTGATTGCTGCATTGGAAAAGCTATTTTCATGGTTAAACCAAAATTCATTAAAATTATGGGGGGGGAGATAAAAAACTGAAATTAAAATCCTCCATGTCTCAAAATTAAATCAATGTAAATATTTGCATAGGAAATTAGTACATCTAAGCAAGTATCCCCGCTTGCCCCCAGAAATTCTTAATATGCAATGTTTCCAATGCACAAGAGAATTGTGGGTAAGATATGCAAATTAGGTATGCAAATTCTCAGTTTTTTTGCTTCAAAATACTGTTTTAACACAGCGATCCTTTTAAACAGGAATATGACAGCAAACCAGAAATCACTCACTATACAAGCCTGTTTCGTTCTTTTTAGAACTCATCAGTAGGAGATAGATTTCTGATTGCTGCATTGGAAAAGCTATTTTCATGGTTAAACCAAAATTCATTAAAATTATGGGGGGGGAGATAAAAAACTGAAATTAAAATCCTCCATGTCTCAAAATTAAATCAATGTAAATATTTGCATAGGAAATTAGTACATCTAAGCAAGTATCCCATATAGTATATATATATTATTTCTGTATGAACTTAAACATATTTAACCAGAGGTGTATATTTAAAGATTGTGCCTCTAAGCGACTCTTTGTATTACACATAGTCCATATATATGATATAGATAGAAAGAATTTAAATCTATACCCTTGCTTGTTTGAGCAGATAGCCACTCCAGAAAGGATGAATATATCCACTACAACTATGTTAAGATGCCATTAAAGGGGCAATGAAGTACAAATTAAACTTTCATGATTCAGACAGAGCATGCAAATTTAGTCAACATTTTATATTTTACTCCTATTATCATATTTTCTTCCTTCTCTTGGTATCTTTATTTGAGAAGCAAGAATGTAAAGCTTAAGAGCCAGACAATTTTTGTTTCAGAACCTGGGTTGCTGTTGCTTATTGGGTGGCTAAATGTAGCCACCAATCACGAGCGCTAGCCAGGGTTCTGAACCAAAAATGCAAAGTCTCCATAGCTTACATTCCTACTTTTTCAAAAAAAAGATACCAAGAGAACAAAGAAATATTTATAATAGTAGTACATTAGAGAGTTGCTTAAAATTGCTGCTCTATCTGAATCATGAAATAAAAACATTGGGTTTACTATCACTTTAAGTTACTGTGCAAATTAGACTTTGAACCATGTAAAACATTACTTGTACTAATCCTACCTAGGTATGTTTTCCACTGATGCTTGAACACAATTGATTACTAAACATATATAATATATGAACATTCTATATTCTGTATTACACATGTGTATGATTACATTTATATTTTAAAAAACAAAGCCGATATATATTTCTGATGTTAACATATATTTGTTAGAAATAAAACATTTATTACATATGATATTTAATATTCACCTTCATGGACCTCTTCAGCTGGCACTGATGTGTCCATTGTCCCCTTACATCCTAGGACAGATTCATCTGAGATGACATTGGCCATCATCTCCTCCCATGACCTTAGGTGTATTCTCTTGCTAGGACCACCACCTGTCCCACGTGCATATTTGGATTGCTGTACCAGCTTAGCTTTGGTTTCCCTCCTGCAGTCATGATAGCGGTGTTTAATGCTGGCAGTAGAACGATTACGTCCTAAGCAGCTGACTGCCACTCGAATCTCCTCCCACAGCTTATTCCGGACAGCCGGCCTCAGGTTAGGGTTCTCCAGCTGAGCTGCCCTCTCCAAGTAGGCCTCAACAAGAGCCTCCTTCTCCTCCTCAGAGTACCTCTCCTCTCTAAGCCTGCCCTTCACACCTGAAGGGCCAGCAGACACAGACTCTCCCTCCTGTGACTGGGGACCAGCCCTCTCTACCTCCTCTGTCCCTGCAGGCTGTGACAGGCTACCACCAGCCCCACCCCCAGTTGCCACAGTCTGCCCCACTCTCCCTTTTCTTTTTGTGCCTAGCTGAGGCTGACTCCTCCTCACTCCTCCCACCTCCATTCCTCTTCCACCCTCTCTCCTTCCCTCCTCTGCCAGGGTTTGAGGAAGGACAAATCCTCCACCCAAACCTCGGCCCCTATTCCTGCCCATACTACTCCCTACTTCCCCCCTCCCCCTCCCTCTATCCACCCTCACCACTGCCCTCCCCCTAGCCACCCCCTTCCCAACTCCACTAGGCCTATCCATCCCTTTCTCCTTCCTCCCTAACTCTAACCTAACACTAAAGTCCCTAGCTTACCTAACTACACTAATTCACCTAACTAAACCCTAAATTAAATAGCCCCAAAACTAACTACCTAACCTATCTAGACCCTAACTATCTCTATTCTATATCCCTCAAAATAAAAATAAAATGTGGGGGTGAAAATAAACAAAGGGATGTAAATGAAAAAGGAAAAACTAAGGAGGATTAGAACAAAATTATAGAAAAATAATAAGGGATGCAAATGAAGAAAGGGGTGAGCTATATAGTCAAATGAACCAAAAAATATGGGATGTAAAAAAATAAAAATAGGATGGGAAAAATGTATATATAAAAAAAAAAGTTATATAGTGAGGAAGGGAAGGGTAGTCAAAGGGGGGATGGGAAGTGGAATAAGGGGATTAATGAAAGGAGTAATAAAGGAAGATGGGGATATGGGGGTTAATGAAAAAAAAATGTGAATGTGTTTGTATCAAATAAAAGTGTGTATGTGTGTGTGTGTGTGTATTTGTGTGTATAAACTAATGTGTGTTAATTAACTAATGTATGGATGTGTGTGTGTGTTCCTAATATTATATGAGGCCTACAATAAGAATATATGAAAATCAAATATCAAACTCTCCACTAACTCTCAAACAACTCTCAAAAACCCAAAACTCCTACCAACGCAACTAGCTCCCGTGTCTTTCTCTCTAGAGGCGATCACAGGTAAAGAGCGCATGTGCAAACCGTTATTCTTATAGACAGAGGTCGGGTTACCATGGCAATGCACTTGTTATGGCGCGCTTTTCGACAAATCCGACATCGGTTGGCAACGCAAACTTACGTACGGCCGAAAAGAGCGACTGCGCGCAACACGCTAATCTTTTCAATGGAAACCTGGTACTAAAATGGAGCCGTAAATTACTTTTAGCTGTCGTCCGCTTCGGTAGCTTACGGCTCCATTTTTAACAACTCAATGGAAGCGAGGCCATAGTCAGGTGACAGGTAATTTTATTCTGACACCCCATTTAAGATGCAGAATAAATAGAAGCTGGACTTCTGTCTAATAATGTTTTAATTGTAGTTGTATATCCCTATCCCTTAACATGACAGCATTTTCAGTACTGCAGAGATAATTAAATGGACATATAAGTGCAAAAACAAAATGTTCTCATGTGTTACAGCATGTGATTATTGCACTATTGCTTCCATATACGTTTTTTTTATTAACCCCTGCAAAATGGTTAAACACATATTTAAAGTCAGCTCAAGAGCAACAATGCACTACTGTGACCTAGCTGAACAAGGGTTCAGCCAAGGGTAAGGGGCATATGTGGACACCAGTCACGTTAGCTCAACAAAGTATTCCAAGAGAATGGTGTAGTTTTAATAACAGAGATAAACTGAAAAGTCTTTTAAAATCACATACTCTCTGAACTGCGAACGTTTAATTTTGACTTTTATGCTCATATGCTATGTTAGCTAGGATGCAGAGGTGTTACTACAGGGGACCAAGACATGTCAGCTGAGTACAGGCCCACAGCTGTAAGGGTCCCATCTTTCAAAACAGGGGTTCCCACTGTGCAGAACAGGGCTTGCAGTATAAGCAAGGTGTATAGATTAGCCTTTTTACAAATATGGTGGCAGGATCTCCAAGATGACCACCACTATATTGCTGTACTAAAAAATATCTGCCACCATATTTGCACTGGAAGGCACCCACCGAACGTGCATATCCTCTAGTGTGGACTTATAATATAGAAATTGGACAATGACTCACCTTACCAAAAGTAGTCAAACTTGCCCAATCCACAAGTGCTTCTACAGAAATGTGAAGGAATTTATCTAACATTCTAACATTGCAAATTGAATGCAACTTTATATGTGTTTACATACACAGAGATAAATATAAATGACATACAACATTTACAAATATGTTTCACCAGCTACACACAACTCTTTAATGGGTCAGCCAGAATTTACATGTATTGAATAAAGGAGCAAATCAGAAAGAGTGTAACATTTTTGACAGTTTAAGGCATCCTTAGATTAAGTAATATTTTTAAGCTCCCTGATGTAATGACCCGGAACAAATTAATACAAATGTATTTAAATACATTTTTATATCAATAGAAATTATACATTGTATTTGCTTTATAAATTTTTAAATATTTTGTTTACATTTCTACGCATCCCCCAGGAAATATCTTAAAATATATTACTGAGCTATAATATGTTTTCCTAGCATCTTTTAATTTTTCATAAAAATGTCTTGTTCTTTTGTTAATCAGTTGTTTATGATAAAACTAAGGGAAAATAAATAAATAATAAAAAATAATATATATAGTCCACCAGGAATGCACTCACTGTATGGAATGAGAGTGCACCTCACAGTATATATATGTCACACTACTAATATCTATCTGTTTTGCTCTAAATTAGGTAATCAAACCTAAATATATTTTTGTCAGTTGTCCATTATGTGTTTCATGTTTATTATTTTTTTAGTGAATAACAAGTTTGGACTGAGATGTAGAAACTGTAAAACCAACATTCACCATCACTGCCAGTCCTATGTGGAGTTCCAGAAATGTTTTGGGAAGATAGTAAGTTACTGGAATGGTGTTGTCATTTATTCTATTTTTATTTGTGTTCTGTTTGTGAACGGAATGCTTTGCAGAGTAGTAACAGAGGTAGGATTATGCTGCATGTCCTGTTAATTAATGTCACAGACAGTAGATATGCCAATACTTGAATTACTTTAAAAATTATGCAAGCTTTCAATTTTGTGAAGTTTTGGAACAACCCTTATATTCTAATACAAGCTAAATTATAAAAGCTTGCTTGCTTGTAGAGATATACTAGCAAAAGTTCTGATATACAAAGCTTCATAAAAACATACACCTAGATTACGAGTTTTGCGTTAGAGGCTATGTGGTGCTAACGAGCAGTTTTGTCTCACCGCTCACTTACCTGCAGCGCTGGTATTACGAGTTTTCAGAAACCCGTCGTTAAAAGACAAGAAGTGAGCCTTGAACAAAATTTTGCTCATTAGCGTACTCCAATACCAGCGCTGCTTAAGTCAGCGGTGAGCTGGTCGTACGTGCTCGTGCACCATTTCCCCATAGGAATCAACGAGGAGAGCTGGCTGAGAAAAAGTCTAACACCTGCAATAAAGCAGCGTAAAACTCACTAACGCAGCCTCATTGATTCCTATGGGGAAACTAAAGTTATGTCTACACCTAACACCCTAACATGAAACCCGAGTCTAAACACCCCTAATCTTACACTTATTAACCCCTAATCTGCCGCCCCCGACATCGCCGACACCTGCATTATATTTACCCCTAATCTGCCGCTCCGGACACCGCCGCCCCCTACATTATATTTATGAACCCCTAATCTGCTGCCCCCAACATCGCCGACACCTACCTACACTTATTAACCCCTAATCTGCCGCCCCCAACGTCGCCGCCAGTATATTAAAGTTATTAACCCCTAAATCTAAGTCTAACCCTAACCCTAACACCCCCTAACTTAAATATAATTTAAATAAGTCAAATAAAATTCCTATCATTAACTAAATTATTCCTATTTAAAACTAAATGCTTACCTATAAAATAAACCCTAAGCTAGCTACAATATAACTAATAGTTACATTGTAGCTATCTTAGGTTTTATTTTTATTTTATAGGCAAGTTTGTATTTATTTTAACTAGGTAGAATAGTTACTAAATAGTTATTAACTATTTAATAACTACCTAGCTAAAATAAATACAAAAGTACCTGTAAAATAAAACCTAACCTAAGTTACACTAACACCTAACACTACACTACAATTAAATAAATTAACTAAATTAACAACAATTAAATCAATTAAATTAAATTAGCTAAAGTACAAACCCCCCCCCCCACTAAATTACAGAAAATAATAAACAAATTACAAGATATTTAAACTAATTACACCTAATCTAATAGCCCTATCAAAATAAAAAAAAGCCCCCCCAAAATAAAAAAACCCTAGCCTAAACTAAACTACCAATAGCCCTTAAAAGGGCCTTTTGGGGGGCATTGCCCCAAAGTAATCAGTTCTTTTACCTGAAAAAAAAAATACAAAGAACCCCCCCAACAGTAAAACCCACCACCCACACAACCAACCCCCCACAGAAAATACTAACTAAAAAAACCTTAGCTCCCCATTGCCCTGAAAAGGGCATTTTGATGGGCATTGCCCTTAAAAGGGCAGTTAGCTCTTTTGCAAGCCCAAAGTCCCTAACCTAAAAATGAAACCCACCCAATACACCCTTAAAAAAACCTAACACTAACCCCCTGAAGATCGACTTACCGGGAGAAGTCTTCATCCAAGCCAGGCCGAACTCCTCAACGAAGCCAGGAGAAGTCTTCATCCAAGCCGGGCGAAGTGGTCCTCCAGACGGGCAGAAGTCTTCATCCAAATGGCATCTTCTATCTTCATCCATCCGGCGCGGAGCGGGGTCCATCTTCAAGACATCCGGCGTGGAGCATCCTCTTCAATCGAGTCTTCTTACTAAATGACGGTTCCTTTAAGTGACGTCATCCAAGATGGCGTCCCTTAGTTTCCAATTGGCTGATAGAATTCTATCAGCCAATCGGAATTAAGGTAGAAAAAATCCTATTGGCTGATGCAATCAGCCAATAGGATTGAAGTTCAATCCTATTGGCTGATCCAATCAGCCAATAGGATTGAGCTCGCATTCTATTGGCTGTTCCAATCAGCCAATAGAATGCAAGCTCAATCCTATTGGCTGATTGGATCAGCCAATAGGATTTTTTCTACCTTAATTCCGATTGGCTGATATCGGAATCTAAGGGACCCCAATCAGAATCTAAGGGACGCCATCTTGGATGACGTCACTTAAAGGAACCGTCATTTAGTAAGAAGACGTCAATTGAAGAGGATGCTCCTCGCCGGATGGCTTGAAGATGGACCCGCTCCGTGCCGGATGGATGAAGATAGAAGATGCCGTCTAGATGAAGACTTCTGCCTGTCTGGAGGACCACTTCGCCCGGCTTGGATGAAGACTTCTTCCAGCTTCGTTGAGGACTTCAGCCCGGCTTGGATGAAGACTTCTCCCGGTAAGTCAATCTTCAGGGGGTTAGTGTTAGGTTTTTTTAAGGGTGTATTGGGTGGGTTTTATTTTTAGGTTAGGGACTTTGGGCTTGCAAAAGAGCTAACTGCCCTTTTAAGAGCAATGCCCATCCAAATGCCCTTTTCAGGGCAATGGGGAGCTTAGGTTTTTTTAGTTAGTATTTTATTTGGGGGGTTGGTTGTGTGGGTGGTGGGCTTTACTGTTGGGGGGGTTGTTTGTATTTTTTTTCAGGTAAAAGAGCTGATTACTTTGGGGCAATGCCCCGCAAAAGGCCCTTTTAAGGGCTATTGGTAGTTTAGTTTAGGCTAGGGTTTTTTTTTATTTTGGGGGGGCTTTTTTTATTTTGATAGGGCTATTAGATTAGGTGTAATTAGTTTAAATATCTTATATTTTTTTAATATTTTCTGTAATTTAGTGTTTTTTTTGTACTTTAGCTAATTTAATGTAATTTATTTAATTGTAGTGTAGTGTTAGGTGTTAGTGTAACTTAGGTTAGGTTTTATTTTACAGGTACTTTTGTATTTATTTTAGCTAGGTAGCTATTAAATAGTTAATAACTACTTAATAACTATTCTACCTAGTTAAAATAAATACAACCTTGCCTGTAAAATGAAAATAAACCCTAAGCTATCTACAATGTAACTATTATTTATATGGTAGCAAGCTTAGGGTTTATTTTATAGGTAAGTATTTAGTTTTAAATAGGAATAATTCAGTTAATGATAGGAATTTTATTTAGACTTATTTAAATTATATTTAAGTTAGGGGGTGTTAGGGTTAGGGTTAGACTTAGATTTAGGGGTTAATAACTTTAATATAGTGGCAGCGACATTGGGGGTGGCAGATTAGGGGTTAATAAGTGTAGGTAGGTGGTGGCGACATTGGGGGCAGCAGATTAGGGGTTAATAAATATAATGTAGCTGTCGGCGATGTTGGGGGCAGCAGATTAGGGGTTCATAAATATAATGTTGGTGGCGGCGGTGTCTGGAGCGGCAGATTAGGGGTTAAAAATTTTATTATAGTGTTTGCGATGCGGGGGGCCTCGGTTTAGCGGTTAATAGGTAGTTTATGGGTGTTAGTTTACTTTTTAGCACTTTAGTTATGAGTTTTATGCATTGTACCATAAAACTCATAACTACTGACTTTTAAATGCGTTAGGACTCTTGACGGGGTAGGGTGTACCGCTCACTTTTTGGCCTCCCAGGACAGACTCGTAATATCAGCGCTATGGAAGTCCCATAGAAAAAAAACTTTACGAAGTTTACGTAAGTCGTTTTGCGGTAATGCCAAAAAAGTGCGTGATGACCCTAAACCTTCAAGACTCGTAATAGCAGCGGTAGTGAAAAAGCAGCATTAGGAGTCGGACCTCTTAACGCAGAACTCGTAATCTAGCCGATAGAATGTTGTCACAGATAATAACCCTTTATAAAATCTACTGTGTGTATTGGTACATTTCTTTAGATGAAGTGCTTTTAATTCCATGCATTTAAAATTATATCTTTAATACAACAATGTTTAGCTTTCAAAGAACAAATTAAAGGGAGATGAAACCTAAATTTTGTATTTCATGATTTAGGTAGAACATACAATTTTAAACAACTTTCCAGTTTATTTTTATTATCAAATTTGCTTCATTCTCTTGGTATAATTTGCTGAAGGAGCAGCATTGCAATACTGGTTTCTAGCTAAACACATGGATGAGCCAATGACAATCTGTATATATGTAGCCACCAATCAGCAGCAAAAACCTAGGTTCTTTGCTGCTCCTGAGCTTTCCTAGATAAACCTTTCAGCAAAGGATAACAGGAGAAGGAAGCATTTTTAATAATAGAAGTAAATTGGAAGGTTGTTTAAAATTGTATTTTCTGTCTAACTCATGAATGTCTCATAATGACTTTACTGTCCCTTTAATCTTATGAAGTTTTGAAAACTGATCTTAAAGATGCACAGAGAAGCTGACATATGTACTCTGTATTGTAAGAAAGCTGTGTCAGAGTATGTGTGATTTTTTTGCAGTGTTTCTCATACAATGTGCCGCAATGTGTTATATTAATAAATATTTTCTACAAATTAGAGAGCACTTTTGCCTATATACATTTATATTTGTAAAAACAAAACAAAACCTTTGTCCGCCTAATATTCACGTAACATTGGTGTGTTTTGCTGCAAATGCTGAACTAATGCTCCCCCTATTGGCCACCAATAATTTGACAATGATTACATCATCAAGTATAGCAGGCTGTTTGGGTTAACATGATTGGTTATGGCTGTATGGCATGAGAGCCTAATCTAGAAGCATATATATGTGAATAATATAAATGTTGTGTGTGCATGAGGCAAAATGTTTTGTATACGGTGAGACACTTTAAAATAAGTTCTTAGTACCAACTAAGTTAAAAAGATAACTTGGCACTAAACTTTCAAATTTTTGTCATCTTTTACTGTAAAAATATGTATTGTTATAGACTGAATAAATGCTATAAATTACGGTTAATTATAGGGTATTCAAGCATTAAAAACGTGTGTACAGTGACAAAAAAGTGTGCCACATAAAACACTGATTTATTGTATGCAAGGCCTGTTTTACTACTCAGTGCTCGTAAAAGAATGACATTCCAGATTAGTACTTCCGAGGATGGAATACTGCAGCATTCTGTATTGCATGGTGGTGCATTAGACTCCCTGTTCCGCTTTTCTTTGTTTGCTTTTTCTTTTTTTTTACTTCAGCCATTTTTAATGTTTGTAATTTGCTTTCCTTAGTTTTTGTGATAAAAATTGGAAATAAATGGCTTTAGAATTAAAGGGAGTTTATTTTAGGCTTTTATTTTAGTTATATGAATGTTAAAGGGGCATTAAACGTAAAGCATATATCACAAGGCAATATAAATGTTTTAAACTAATTTATCACTGGTATTTTGTTAGCACAATTTACAAGGTTTTTTTTCAAATAAAGAACAGTTCTAAGATTCATCTCTTGAAAAGCTTGGAGGATTCCATGTTCCCGATCTCCTAAGCTGTGGCCATTTAAAAACAGATGTAAATGAACAGCCAATCACCATTCTTAATTATGATGGTGTAACTCCAGGCTCTTTGGAGGGAGTGGAATTAAAACAGTATTCTGAGATATTTTACAGCAAAAGAAGGCATAATAATTAGTCCATGTACACTGCAATGTTGTTTATAGGGACAGTCTAATCAAAATTAAGCTTTCATGATTCAGATACGGCATGCGATTTTAAACAACTTTCCAATTAACTTTTATCATCAAATTTGCATTGTTCTCTTGGTATTCTTTGTTTAAAGCTGAACCTATGAACGTTTATATGCTAATTTCTAATTTTGAAGGTCGCCTCTTATCTCAGTGCATTTGACAGTTTCTCACAGCTAGGGAACAACAATAACAATTTTCAAATAGACTGTTCCTTTAACTTTCATTAAATAAATGTTGGGCTTAATGTCTCTTTAACTGACATGTGTAACTCTGTATATGGAGGAGTGTGAAATTCTTAAAGGATTCTGATCAATGAATTCCCCAATATGGGCATTACTAGTATTTAGTTAAATTAACTGTCTTCATGTATTTGTTCTGAGAATCTAGCGGTCAGTACAAAACATGGAAATCCTGTACCAAAATTGAGATGATAGCATGTTTGTCCTGTCTTACAGCCTCCAGGTTTTCGCCGTGCATATAGCTCCCCCTTATACAGCAATCAGCAATATGCCTGTGTTAAGGAATTGCTTCCATTCTGTGAGTATTTGTACTTTATTGTGCTTTTAATGTAAAGTTTTTGGCCAATTATAATCTTTGTCAACCATCTCATGACATTCATTGACATTCATATTCACACTTTATTAAAAATCAAGCAAATCTCCAAAGTGGCAAAAAAGTTATTAGTAGAACTTTGATCATTAAAGAGACATTCAAATGGCCTTCATTAAAATATATATACTGTGTGTGTATGTGTGTATATATATATGTATATATACTGTGTATATATATATATCTGTATATATATATATATATATATATATATATTTATATATATATGTATATATACTGTGTGTATATATATATATATATATATATATATATATATATATATTTATATATAATGCTATTGGTAATACTTTGGTAAGACCACTTTCCAGTTGTAACCAGTAAGCAAAACTCAAAAAACTGTTACAATCTATAGCTGTTTTGCTAGTAGTTGTAATGTTTAAAATGAAATATGATATAAGCCCTACAGTATGTATTTAGAATGATACTAGGGAAGTTTAAAAAAAAATTATGTTAGAACATTGGTAACTTTTTTTCTGTAGCTTACAACCTCCTCTCCAGT
Organism: Bombina bombina; assembly: GCF_027579735.1. NCBI lineage: Eukaryota > Metazoa > Chordata > Amphibia > Anura > Bombinatoridae > Bombina > Bombina bombina. The sequence goes on along the minus strand of NC_069501.1, from coordinate 1,009,786,925 downwards.
GTGTGCTTCTCATATTATATAACGTAAGAGCAGCAAATTCTTGTAGTATTGGTGGGAAGTATCATTTAACATTTTGGTTCATTACAAAGTACCAGGAGAAAAAACCTTCATAACATGCCAGAAAACATTACTCACATTTTGCACAGTTGGGTTGTGTGGCTACTGCTTCTGATTGGCTTTCTGGCTGTATCCCAGCAGTTCTTTGTGGCTCCCGAGTAATACTTCATGGGTTAAACACATAGGGCTATATTACGAGTGGAGCGCTCTCATTTGTGTGCAAGCGATATCGGATTTCCCAAGCCGTTTGTGGCCAAGTTAAATGCCACCCGTATTACAAGTTGAAAGTGAATGCAAACTTGTGAGTGTAGTAACGATTTACACTAGAATAATTACTGCAACTTTATAGCTCTGGTTAACTGTTTTACAAGTCAAAAAAGTGAAAAAAAAAACCACAAAAAGTACAGTAACACTCATAATAAAAAAGGAAAACAATATACAGAGGTGCAAGATGGAAAAAAACACACAATATTCTGTACAAATGAACTAAGAACTGATACTCTCCTTTAGGTCAGACCGCAGCCTTCTTGCAGTCTCTCCCTTGTGACTGTGTGTAGATAGATAGTAGTAGTAGATGGCGCTGGTCTATTGAATGAGTTTCTCTAGTAAGTGAAGAGAAAAAAGGCTTGATGCATATATTGAAGCCAATTAATATGGGTGCAGTATACTCACTCCATAAGATGAATCTTTACAGCTGAAAGGGAACGTAGCGTCAGATGGCAAGAGTCCACAGGTTCCTGGAGTCAAATACTGAATTTTCAGGTTTATCCAAAAGTGGACTATAAATGAATAAAGACCCAAATGACAAAAGTATCCAGTGTATAATTGAAAAAAATGTAGTAACTTACTCCATAAATAAGGAGATTCCAGCTCAGCACAGCAAAACAAGATCTTGACAATCTTTCAACAAAGGATAAAAGGTTTTATTTGCTCAACGCGTTTCAATGTATTACACGTCTTTATCAAGAGCATACATTAAAATAAGTAAAACAGGTAAAAAAAATATTTTTTTTATTATTTTTTTTATTTTTTTATTATTATTTTTTTTTTTTTTTTTATTATTTATTTATTTTTTTATTATTTTTTTATTTTTTTATTATTTTTTTTAATTATTTTTTTATTATTTATTTTTTTATTTTTTTATTATTTTTTTATTATTTTTTTATTATTTATTTATTTTTTTATTATTTTTTTTTTTATCTTTTGTATTTATATTTTTTATAATTTTTGTATTTGTATGTTTATTTATTTTTATTTCAATTTCATTTTAGTTTTATCATTATTTTATTTTATGTATTAATTCATTAATTTATTATTTTATTTTATTTCCATTTATTTTTATTTTTATTTATTTTTTATGTGTTTTGTTTTATTTCATTTTATTTTATTTTATTTGTCTACATTTTGTTGTTGATGGCTTTTTGAACATTACTGTGGTGTTTTCTTAGAGGTTATTAGGATTGCTAATATAGTGGCTTTATTTATGGATTCAAATAGGTTTCAATATCAATAGCTGCATTAATAACATGTGCCGCTTGGAGTCACTCTGACTTAGTATAGTATTCATTCCTTTATTGGGCTGCGCAGGGTTGAGATTTACATATGTATCGGTAGCAAGGGCAGTTTCTTTACCGGATCCAGTCCAATAGTGTGTAGTGTCACTATGGCAACCTGGTATCTAACACAGCGTGTAGCCGCATGACGTCATCACACAGAGTCGGGTGTGTGCATCTCAGATGTCAGTCGGGCGGCCATGCTGTTAGCCCAGATATGTGGTGTATGTGATATATGTGATATATGCGTTATAATCACATTGGTAAAATGGCAGGTTATGTGTGATCTACCTTAAGTAAACAAGTGAGTGAGTTACTGTTGCGCTACACCGAGTTTAACATTTCTTTGATTGTTGTATGAGCCTCAGGCAGTATCAGTAGCCGCATTGTCTTATTTTATTTTATTTTGTTATAAGAGGCAGTATGAATACTCTGCCCATATTATGCATTAATAACAGTATTGTTTTACCTTCTCAGAAGTGGCAATTATGAATGGTTTTGTAACTCTGCCCATATTAGCATCTTGATACCAGGTTGTTTAATCAGAATTTATTCATGTTATCCAGGGGGCTGACAACGTGCATATATTTCTACTGTGCACACTATGGTATAGTCACTAGTACACTTTTATATAGATACAACACATGTGTTAGGGGACACACAGGTATTTATTTCACTTATTTTGTGAGTAGGAGAATCTATGCTCTATTCTCCTTATATTTCTAATTACACCAGCATGATACACTTATCATTACACCTGACTGTCTTGTTTACTCCATATGGCTATATGTTTATGCTGTTTTTTCAATATAAGTTTGTTCACATGTGTTCTTAGATGTTTTTGCTTAATTGATTTTTATATGTTCAATTGTGGGTAATTTCTTTCATGTAATTAGCAAGAGTCCATGAGCTAGTGACGTATGGGATATACATTCCTACCAGGAGGGGCAAAGTTTCCCAAACCTCAAAATGCCTATAAATACACCCCTCACCACACCCACAAATCAGTTTTACAAACTTTGCCTCCTATGGAGGTGGTGAAGTAAGTTTGTGCTAGATTCTACGTTGATATGCGCTCCGCAGCAGGTTGGAGCCCGGTTTTCCTCTCAGCGTGCAGTGAATGTCAGAGGGATGTGAGGAGAGTATTGCCTATTTGAATTCAATGATCTCCTTCTACGGGGTCTATTTCATAGGTTCTCTGTTATCGGTCGTAGAGATTCATCTCTTACCTCCCTTTTCAGATCGACGATATACTCTTATAAATACCATTACCTCTGCTGATTCTCGTTTCAGTACTGGTTTGGCTTTCTACTACATGTAGATGAGTGTCCTGGGGTAAGTAAGTCTTATTTTCTGTGACACTCTAAGCTATGGTTGGGCACTTTTATATAAAGTTCTAAATATATGTATTCAAACATTTATTTGCCTTGACTCAGGATGTTCAACGTTCCTTATTTCAGACAGTCAGTTTCATATTTGGGATAATGCATATGAATAAATCAATTTTTTTCTTACCTTAAAATTTGACTTTTTCCCTGTGGGCTGTTAGGCTCGCGGGGGCTGAAAATGCTTCATTTTATTGCGTCATTCTTGGCGCTGACTTTTTTGGCGCAAATTTTTTTTTCTGTTTCCGGCGTTATACGTGTCGCCGGAAGTTGCGTCATTTTTTGACTTTTTTTGCGCCAAAAGTGTCGGCGTTCCGGATGTGGCGTCATTTTTGGCGCCAAAAGCATTTAGGCGCCAAATAATGTGGGCGTCTTTTTTGGCGCTAAAAAAATATGGGCGTCAGTATTGTCTCCACATTATTTAAGTCTCATTATTTATTGCTTCTGGTTGCTAGAAGCTTGTTCACTGGCATTTTTTTCCCATTCCTGAAACTGTCATTTAAGGAATTTGATCAATTTTGCTTTATATGTTGTTTTTTCTATTACATATTGCAAGATGTCCCAGATTGACACTGAGTCAGAAGATACTTCTGGAAAAACGCTGCCTGGTGCTGGAACTACCAAAGTTAAGTGTATCTGCTGCAAACTTGTGGTATCTGTTCCTCCAGCTGTTGTTTGTAATGAATGTCATGACAAACTTGTTAATGCAGATAATATTTCCTTTAGTAATGTTACATTACCTGTTGCTGTTCCGTCAAAATCTAATACTCAGAGTGTTCCTGTTAATATAAGAGATTTTGTTTCTAAATCCATTAAGAAGGCTATGTCTGTTATTCCTCCTTCTAGTAAACGTAAAAGGTCTTTTAAAACTTCTCATTTTTCAGATGAATTTTTAAATGAACATCATCATTCTGATTCTGATAATGGTTTCTCTGGTTCAGAGGATTCTGTCTCAGAGGTTGATGCTGATAAATCTTCATATTTATTTAAAATGGAATTTATTTGTTCCTTACTTAAAGAAGTCTTAATTGCATTAGAAATAGAGGATTCTGGTCCTCTTGATACTAAATCTAAACGTTTAAATAAGGTTTTTAAATCTCCTGTAGTTATTCCAGAAGTTTTTCCTGTCCCTGATGCTATTTCTGAAGTAATCTCCAGGGAATGGAATAATTTGGGTAATTCATTTACTCCTTCTAAACGTTTTAAGCAATTATATCCTGTGCCATCTGACAGATTAGAATTTTGGGACAAAATCCCTAAATTTGATGGGGCTGTCTCTACTCTTGCTAAACGTACTACTATTCCTACGGCAGATAGTACTTCCTTTAAGGATCCTTTAGATAGGAAGATTGAATCCTTTCTAAGAAAAGCTTATTTATGTTCAGGTAATCTTCTTAGACCTGCTATATCTTTAGCGGATGTTGCTGCAGCTTCAACTTTTTGGTTAGAAGCTTTAGCGCAACAAGTAACAGATCATAATTCTCATAGCATTGTTAATCTTCTTCAACATGCTAATAACTTTATTTGTGATGCCATCTTTGATATCATTAGAGTTGATGTCAGGTATATGTCTCTAGCTATTTTAGCTAGAAGAGCTTTATGGCTTAAAACTTGGAATGCTGATATGTCTTCTAAGTCAACTTTACTTTCCCTTTCTTTCCAGGGTAATAAATTATTTGGTTCTCAGTTGGATTCTATTATCTCAACTGTTACTGGAGGGAAAGGAACTTTTTTACCACAGGATAAAAGGTCTAAAGGTAAATTTAGGTCTAATAATCGTTTTTGTTCCTTTCGTCACATTAAGGAACAAAAGCCTGATCCTTCACCCACAGGAGCGGTATCAGTTTGGAAACCATCTCCAGTCTGGAATAAATCCAAGCCTTTCAGAAAAGCAAAGCCAGCTCCCAAGTCCACATGAAGGTGCGGCCCTCATTCCAGCCCAGCTGGTAGGGGGCAGATTACGATTTTTCAAAGAAATTTGGATCAATTCAATTCACAATCTTTGGATTCAAAACATTGTGTCAGAAGGGTACAGAATTGGCTTCAAGATAAGGCCTCCTGCAAAGAGATTTTTTCTTTCCCGTGTCCCAGTAAATCCAGCGAAGGCTCAAGCATTTCTGAAATGTGTTTCAGATCTAGAGTTGGCTGGAGTAATTATGCCAGTTCCAGTTCTGGAACAGGGGCTGGGGTTTTATTCAAATCTCTTCATTGTACCAAAGAAGGAGAATTCCTTCAGACCAGTTCTGGATCTAAAAATATTGAATCGTTATGTAAGGATACCAACATTCAAAATGGTAACTATAAGGACTATCCTGCCTTTTGTTCAGCAAGGGCATTATATGTCCACAATAGATTTACAGGATGCATATCTGCATATTCCGATTCATCCAGATCACTTTCAGTTTCTGAGATTCTCTTTCCTAGACAAGCATTACCAGTTTGTGGCTCTGCCGTTTGGCCTAGCAACAGCTCCAAGAATTTTTACAAAGGTTCTCGGTGCCCTTCTGTCTGTATTCAGAGAACAGGGTATTGTGGTATTTCCTTATTTGGACGATATCTTGGTACTTGCTCAGTCTTCACATTTAGCAGAATCTCATACGAATCGACTTGTGTTGTTTCTTCAAGATCATGGTTGGAGGATCAATTTACCGAAAAGTTCATTGATTCCTCAGACAACGGTAACCTTTTTAGGTTTCCAGATAGATTCAGCGTTCATGACTCTGTCTTTGACGGACAAGAGACGTCTAAAATTGATCTCAGCTTGTCGAAACCTTCAATCACAATCATTCCCTTCGGTAGCCTTATGCATGGAAATTCTAGGTCTTATGACTGCTGCATCGGACGCGATCCCCTTTGCTCGTTTTCACATGCGACCTCTTCAGCTCTGTATGTTGAACCAGTGGTGCAGGGATTACACAAAGATATCTCAATTAATATCTTTAAAACCGATTGTACGACACTCTCCGACGTGGTGGACAGATCACAATCGTTTAGTTCAGGGGGCTTCTTTTGTTCTTCCGACCTGGACTGTAATTTCAACAGATGCAAGTCTGACAGGTTGGGGAGCTGTTTGGGGGTCTCTGACAGCACAAGGGGTTTGGGAATCTCAGGAGGTGAGATTACCAATCAATATTTTGGAACTCCGTGCAATTTTCAGAGCTCTTCAGTCTTGGCCTCTTCTAAAGAGAGAATCGTTCATTTGTTTTCAGACAGACAATGTCACAACTGTGGCATACATCAATCATCAATGAGGGACTCACAGTCCTCTGGCCATGAAAGAAGTATCTCGAATTCTGGTATGGGCGGAATCCAGCTCCGGTCTAGTTTCTGCGGTTCATATCCCAGGAATAGACAATTGGGAAGCGGATTATCTCAGTTGCCAAACGTTACATCCGGGCGAATGGTCTCTTCACCCAGAGGTATTTCTTCAGATGGTTCAAATGTGGGGACTTCCAGAAATAGATCTGATGGCCTCTCATCTAAACAAGAAACTTCCCAGGTATCTGTCCAGATCCAGGGATCCTCAAGCGGAAGCAGTGGATGCATTGTCACTTCCTTGGAAGTATCATCCTGCTTATATCTTTCCGCCTCTAGTTCTTCTTCCAAGAGTAATCTCCAAGATTCTGAAGGAATGCTCGTTTGTTCTGCTGGTAGCTCCAGCATGGCCTCACAGGTTTTGGTATGCGGATCTTGTCCGGATGGCCTCTTGCCAACCGTGGACTCTTCCGTTAAGACTAGACCTTCTGTCGCAAGGTCCTTTTTTCCATCAGGATCTCAAATCCTTAAATTTAAAGGTATGGAGATTGAACGCTTGATTCTTAGTCAAAGAGGTTTCTCTGACTCTGTGATTAATACTATGTTACAGGCTCGTAAATCCGTATCTAGGGAGATATATTATAGAGTCTGGAAGACTTAGATTTCTTGGTGTCTTTCTCATCATTTTTCCTGGCATTCTTTTAGAATTCCGAGAATTTTACAGTTTCTTCAGGATGGTTTGGATAAAGGTTTGTCTACAAGTTCCTTGAAAGGACAAATCTCTGCTCTTTCTGTTCTTTTTCACAGAAAGATTGCTAATCTTCCTGATATTCATTGTTTTGTACAAGCTTTGGTTCGTATAAAACCTGTCATTAAGTCAATTTCTCCTCCTTGGAGTTTGAATTTGGTTCTGGGGGTTCTTCAAGCTCCTCCGTTTGAACCTATGCATTCATTGGACATTAAATTACTTTCTTGGAAAGTTTTGTTCCTTTTGGCCATCTCTTCTGCCAGAAGAGTTTCTGAATTATCTGCTCTTTCTTGTGAGTCTCCTTTTCTGATTTTTCATCAGGATAAGGCGGTGTTGCGAACTTCTTTTAAATTTTTACCTAAGGTTGTGAATTCTAACAACATTAGTAGAGAAATTGTGGTTCCTTCATTATGTCCTAATCCTAAGAATTCTAAGGAGAAATCATTGCATTCTTTGGATGTAGTTAGAGCTTTGAAATATTATGTTGAAGCTACTAAGAATTTCCGAAAGACTTCTAGTCTATTTGTTATCTTTTCCGGTTCTAGGAAAGGTCAGAAGGCCTCTGCCATTTCTTTGGCATCTTGGTTGAAATCTTTAATTCATCATGCTTATGTCGAGTCGGGTAAAACTCCGCCTCAAAGGATTACAGCTCATTCTACTAGGTCAGTTTCTACTTCCTGGGCGTTTAGGAATGAAGCTTCGGTTGATCAGATTTGAATAGCAGCAACTTGGTCTTCTTTGCATACTTTTACTAAATTCTACCATTTTGATGTGTTTTCTTCTTCTGAAGCAGTTTTTGGTAGAAAAGTACTTCAGGCAGCTGTTTCAGTTTGATTCTTCTGCTTATAATTTCAGTTTTTTTCATTATAAGATTTAAACTTTATTTTGGGTGTGGATTATTTTCAGCGGAATTGGCTGTCTTTATTTTATCCCTCCCTCTCTAGTGACTCTTGCGTGGAAGATCCACATCTTGGGTAGTCATTATCCCATACGTCACTAGCTCATGGACTCTTGCTAATTACATGAAAGAAAACATAATTTATGTAAGAACTTACCTGATAAATTCATTTCTTTCATATTAGCAAGAGTCCATGAGGCCCACCCTTTTTTTGTGGTGGTTATGATTTTTTTGTATAAAGCACAATTATTCCAATTCCTTATTTTTTATGCTTTCGCACTTTTTTCTTATCACCCCACTTCTTGGCTATGCGTTAAACTGATTTGTGGGTGTGGTGAGGGGTGTATTTATAGGCATTTTGAGGTTTGGGAAACTTTGCCCCTCCTGGTAGGAATGTATATCCCATACGTCACTAGCTCATGGACTCTTGCTAATATGAAAGAAATGAATTTATCAGGTAAGTTCTTACATAAATTATGTTTTTCTGTAATAACAGTAGTTACAACTATTTGCATGATTGACACTGATCACATGATTAGAATCTTGTTGAGGATAACCATGGCGACTGTTTTGGCGCAATTTTCACTGGGAGGGGTTTGTTTGGCTTTATATGTTTAGTCACTTGCAGTTTATTCTTTGTCTGAGGAAGGGGAGTGTGTCCCCGAAACGTCACGCTTAATAAAGTTTTTTTTGATGAAAAGACCAGTGAGTGCCTTCCTTCACCGTGTATATTTACCTGCTGGCACCCTGGCATCAGGATTTTGAAAGTGAGAGTGCTCTCTATCTACATATATATATATATATATATATATATATATATATATATATGTGCACAAATCCATCTAATATATATTTAAATATCTTTTTAATAATAAATAGAACACAATCTGCTATGTGCAGAACATTGTATTATGAAATATGCAATATTATCTTCTTATGTTGCACCTTTAAATAACTGCGTTTGTGTTTGTGTGACTTGTGGGTGTTTTTTTTATAACTTTTTGGCTCCATTGAAGTTCATGGGGGAATGTGACTTTTGAGTTTGAGACTTCTCAAAATCTATTTGGTTACCGCAACTTTTTACTTTCAAGTCGTAATAAGAGCTAAAAATAGTTCTAGCGGTTTTAATGCTGGAACGGGAGCGCATACTACCGCTCCACTCATAATCTAGCCCATAGCATTAAAGGGTCACTAGTGCTAAAATTAGGCGCTCAATGAATAAAAACATGCTGTTTTTCCACTATAATGTTCCTTTAAGATTCTGCAAATGATTATAAACATAAAAGACTATTTAATATGGTGTGACAAATAAGTTTGAATTTAACATTAGACACACAATTCTTTCATTTAGATATCTTTCTTTTATTTTTTTAAATTGACCAATATATTTCACATTCTTTTGTAATAATATATTTCACATTCTTTTGTAATAATACACTTATTTAATCATAATGATTTACCCATTAACAAAATCTTAGCATGTACATATTTCATTAATATAGTATTTGGAAGGACATTATAGTTGCATTAGATTAATATAGAACCAACCATCTAACAATGTCTGCAAGTAATCTTTATGTTGTTTGCTGTGAAACTATTGTCGCATTTTAGATTGTCTGTAAGGTGTCATATCTTGTAGACTGTGTAGCATAAATAGAGGTGATTTCTCTTTTAGTTTATAGTTAATATAATACTTTATTTCTGTTTCATTAAAAGCCCTGGAACATCAATGGTTCTCCTCACTCAAGAGTGAAGGACAAAAATGGCATCTGGTTTTAACATTTATTTTGTAAGCTCACCCCATATACAATTTTATTCTCACCTTATATTTAATTTGTGAAGTTGCTTATTACTTTTTTATTCAGGAGAAAGGTATGGAAATGTCTTTTAAGTTCTTCACCATTTTAGGTTACAGCATATTTAGACATAAATTAAAGGGCAATAAAGAAAAGAAAACTTACATGATTCATTACAGAGAAAACTGGTACAAAAGAATGTAAGTCATAAGATTTGAGATACTGAATGTATTGGTTTAACTATTGTCATGAGATGCAGGACATATGCAGGACACAGCAATGATGGTACAACTCTATTTTATTACAGAGCATAGCAATACACATCCAGACAGGTTGATTGTACTAAACTAACTGCGACACAGACACCGGACCTAAGCCCCGCCCACATGCTAGTGACATCACATCCTGCTATCATCACATCTTCCCCTTTTTCAAAGGCAAAGCATACATTTGCATATATTAAATAACAAGGTACACCAACAGGGTATACAACAACATTTTGTTTTAGAACATTATAAAAACAGATAGATTAGAAAACATGAACAAATAAATTACATCCTGACTTGGACATCGGGGTAGACTACCCTAGTCCACAGTGACCATGGGATTATTCTGCCCATACTTCCGGTCACTGTTCTAGCTAAAGTCAGTCCCTGTATCGGGCCGGAAGCCTCACCACTCTTCCGCTTGATGTAACTTTGCATGAACTGTCCTCTGATACAGAAGATGGTGAACAAGAGTCTGCTGGAGGCAAAGATATATCCCCGCTATGATCTTGCTGAGGGGAAGGCACCTCTCTTAGAACAGGAGATCCCACCGGCGGTGGTACTGAGGTATCCGGTTCCAGACTCTCAGGTACAGGCTGAAGATGTCTTCGGTTACGGCGTGTAACCGTCCCTCCCTCTGTAAGGACTGTGTAAGACCTTGGTTCTGGAGAGCGGCCCACTACCGTAGCAGGCGCCTTCCATTTCTTCTCATCATCCAGTTTAATTCTGACACTTTGGCCCGCTTTCAGTTCCTGTAAAGGCCTGACAGAATGTCTCCTGTCGTAGAAGAAACGATAACCCTTTTTGGCCTCTTCATCCCTCCTAAGGACTTCGTCCCGAGGAACAGGGCCAGGCGGCTTGAAGACACCCACTGAGGGTAAAGTGGTGCAAATCTGGCGTCCTAGCATCAGCTGTGCCGGGCTAAACCCGGTGGCTTGAATGGGCGTCGCCCTGTATGACAAGAGGGCTAGGTACGGTTCAGATTGCTTTAGGATGAATTTTGTTGTTTGAACTGCCCTTTCAGCCATTCCGTTGGCCTGCGGATAATGTGGACTTGACGTGGAATGTACAAAATCATATTCCCTGCTGAAAGCACTGAACTCTGTAGAAGCGAACTGCATGCCATTATCACTCACCAGCTCCATTGGAATGCCCCAGCGGGCGAACAAGCTCTTCAGGCGAATGATAACGGCCTGACTTGTGATATCATTCAGGGGTGCTATTTCCAAATACCTGGAATAGTAGTCGATAACAACAAGAAACTTTTTCCCGTGCAGTTCGCACAAATCAGCAGCTATTTTCTGCCACGGCCCCCGCAGGCAGCGGAGTAGACATTAAGGGCTCCCTTCTCTGAGTAGGCCGGCGTTCCCGGCAAAAGGCACATTTAGACACATGATTTGCAATGTCGGAGCTGATCCCAGGCCACCACACAGCTGTAGCTGCTCTTTCTCTGCACTTTGTAATGCCTAAGTGGCCATCATGAATCCTGTTTAACATCTCCTTCCTCATGCTGACAGGAATTACAATACGGTCTTGGAACAGCACCAACCCCTCCAGCTCCGTGAGCTGCGACCTCTCTGGCTGGTAAGCATTTAAAGACATCCAGGCTGCCCGGCTCTCGGGCCAGCCATCTCTTATATACTTTATAACTTCTTGCAGATCTGTGTCCAAATATGTCTCTTTCTTTATCTCTTCCAGTTTCCTTGAAGAAATGGACTTAGAGGCCAGAACTGAATCAACATACACTTTTACATCCGACTCTGTGGAGGATTCTTCAGCAGCAGCCAGCGGGAGCCTGGACAGTGTATCTGCCACAACCAGCTGCTTCCCCGGCACATGCACTGCCTGAACATTGAACCTGAGTAGTCTCATTAAAAGTCTCTGGCATCTCAAGGGTGTTTTGTCGATGTCATAAGAATTGATAAGAGGGACTAGCGGTTTGTGGTCAGTTTCCAGACTAAATTTCTCCAAACCCACTAGATAGCGCTGAAAGCGCTCACAGGCCCAAACTGCAGCCAGGCACTCTTTCTCAATTTGAGCGTATTTTGACTCCGCAGCCGTCAGTGTGCGGGAACAGTAGGCGATGGGCTGTAGTTTGTTGTCATTCAGTTGCAGGAGTGCAGCCCCCAACCCATAACTGCTTGCATCAGCACTAACCACAGTCTTTTTTGAAGGGTCGTAGAACCCCAGCACTGGGGCAGACCCCAGCAGGGACTTAGCATGCAGGAACGCTTTTTCTTGTGAGGGTCCCCAGACCCAGGCAACATCTTTCTTAAGCAACTCTGTGATAGGGTGCAAAACTGTAGATAAATCTGAAAGAAACTTGCCCACGTAATTTACAAGGCCCAATATCTGTCTCAGCTCATGTACATCAGAAGGGCTTTTCATCTGTTCGATAGCCCGAATTTTCTCGGGGTCCGGCTTGATGCCATCCCCGTTGATGATATGCCCAAAGTAGCATAATTCAGTTTTCCTAAAATGACATTTTTCTTTATTCAGCTTCAGCCCAGACTCTTTGATAGCCTGCAGCACACAACTCAAACGCTGATCATGCTCCTCCACTGTAGACCCATACACTAGAATGTCGTCCATGACGACTGCTGTGCCCACGTGGCCACTCAGGAGAGAACTCATTTCCCTCTGAAAGATCTCAGGAGCGGAGGATATCCCAAAGGGAAGTCTGCAGAAACAGAACCGACCTACCGGAGTGATAAAGGTAGTCAGTTTGCGGCACTTTGGATCCAGGGGGATCTGCCAAAAGCCGCTAGAAGCGTCTAATGTGGAAAAGAACTTCGCCCCAGCCAACTTCGGGGCTATATCTTCCAGTGTCGGCAGCACAAATCTCTCCCTCTTTACTGCCTCATTCAACCTTTTCAGGTCCACACAGATGCGCACCTTTCCGTTTTTCTTTGCAACTGGAACAATGGGGGCACACCAATCAGTTGCTTCAACAACCTCTTTAATAACCCCCATAGACTTCATGCGCATGAGCTCTTTCTCCACTTGAGGCATGAGCGGGAACGGAATTCTACGAGGAGTAGAAATACTGTACGGGACTGCGTCACTTTTAAGTGCTATACGGACAGGTTTGCAGCTCAGTAGGCCCAACTCGCCAAACATATCTTCAGAGATCTCATTCACTCTGGCCACGAGGCCCAAGTCACAGGCTGCTTTTCTGCTCAATAAACTGTTAACACACTGACCTCGGATCACATGCACCCACATGGTGAACTTCCTTTGTTTGTACTCACAGCTGGCCAGAAATTTCCCCACACAATCAATGCGGCCACCAGGACTATGAACATTTGTAGTAACCTTCGCCAGCTGGGGCTGTCGAGGCAGTTTCATAAATTCAGCAAAAGACATTACAGTGATATCAGCTCCTGTGTCGATCTTAAAATCAACATTGGCTCCCATTACAGTAAAGGTAACTTTCCAATCTTCCTCTGAGCTTGTCCGTTCCACAACAGACCCCACAAAAGACACTTCCTGACCCTCCTGGTCACTGTCCACCTGCATCTCCTTAATGTATTCAGTTTTACACACCACTTCAAAATGGCCTATTCTGTTACATTTTCTGCATCTTTTATCTCTGGCCGGGCATATAGCACTCTGATCATGAGCCCGGTAGCACCGTGTGCATCGGCCATGTTGCGCCCATCCACTTCTAGGCCTTTCCAGTACTTTAGATCTACCGCTCACACTGTGCCTTTCACTAGTAATTTTCCTAGACTGTTGCACTTCATCCACAATACTCTCAGACCTCAGATCAGCACTTTGCTTTTTCACCAGTTCACTCTGGCGGGCCATCCTAATAGCCCCGTCTAATGTTAAATCAGGCTCTAACTGCAGCTTCAGGGAGACTTCAGCATCTGCAATTCCAATAACTATTCTGTCTCTGATTTGCTCTTCTTTAGCAACACCAAACTCACAGAATTCAGCTAATTCATACAGGCTGCGCACAAATGACTCCACAGATTCTCCCACACGCTGATTACGTTTGTGAAAACAAGCTCTCTCATGAATCACATTTCTTTTGGGCACAAAGTGGGCACTGAGTTTATCCATAACTATATCAAAGTTAACCTCTTCCCCTTCTTGGAAAGTAAAAGCATTGAACACTGGCTCTACATCTTTCCCCATAGAGTATAAAAGAGAATTAACTTGTACTTCACCACTCTCCTTGTTCAGTTTGGAAGCAATCCTGAAGCGCTGAAACCGCTGACGCCATGTGGGCCAAGCTGCAGGCTGAGAAAAGTCAAAAGGCTCAGGTGGGGTAAACTTTGACATCGTCATCATCAGAAACAGAAGCGTAGTCCAGAACTTCTGACACCATGTCATGAGATGCAGGACATATGCAGGACACAGCAATGATGGTACAACTCTATTTTATTACAGAGCATAGCAATACACATCCAGACAGGTTGATTGTACTAAACTAACTGCGACACAGACACCGGACCTAAGCCCCGCCCACATGCTAGTGACATCACATCCTGCTATCATCACAACTATAGAATTTGCAAAGTTTTAAGAACCTTGGAATTGCCCGCAAAGACCTGAGACCTGAATCTTCCGGTTGCTAGACAACAGAGAATCAAGAATTACTGAAGTTAAAGGGACAGTCTACACCAGATTTTTCATTGTTTTAACCCCTTAATGACCGCAGCACTTTTCCATTTTCTGTCCGTTTGGGACCAAGGCTATTTTTACATTTTTGCGGTGTTTGTGTTTAGCTGTAATTTTCCTCTTACTCATTTACTGTACCCACACATATTATATACCGTTTTTCTCGCCATTAAATTGACTTTCAAAAGATACCATAATTTTCATCATATCTTATAATTTACTATAAAAAACATTATAAAATATGAGGAAAAAATGGAAAAAAACACATTTATTCTAACTTTGACCCCCAAAATCTGTTACACATCTACAACCACCAAAAAACACCCATGCTAAATAGTTTCTAAATTTTGTAGAAATACCCAATGTTTACATGTTCTTTGCTTTTTTTGCAAGTTATAGGGCAATAAATACAAGTAGCACTTTGCTATTTCCAAACCACTTTTTTTCAAAATTAGCGCTAGTTACATTGGAACACTAATATCTTTCAGGAATCCCTGAATATCCCTTGACATGTATATATTTTATTTTAGAAGACATCCCAAAGTATTGATCTAGGCCCATTTTGGTATATTTCATGCCACCATTTCACCGCCAAATGCGATCAAATAAAAAAAATTGTTCACTTTTTCACAAATATTTTCACAAACTTTAGGTTTCTCACTGAAATTATTTACAAACAACTTATGCAATTATAGCATAAATGGTTGTAAATGCTTCTCTGGGATCCCCTTTGTTCAGAAATAGCAGACATATATGGCTTTGGCTTTGCTTTTTGGTAATTAGAAGGCTGCTAAATGCCCCTGCGCAAAATACGTGTATTATGCCCAGCAGTGAAGGGGTTAATTAGGGAGCATGTAGGGAGCTTCTAGGGTTAATTGTAGCTTTAGTGTAGTGTAGTAGACAACCCCAAGTATTGATCTAGGCCCATTTTGGTATATTTCATGCCACCATTTCACCGCCAAATGCGATCAAATTAAAAAAAACGTTAATTTTTTCACAATTTTAGGTTTCTCACTGAAATTATTTACAAACAGCTTGTGCAATTATGGCACAAATGGTTGTAAATGCTTCTCTGGGATGCCCTTTGTTCAGAAATAGCAGACATATATGACTTTGGCGTTGCTTTTTGGTAATTAGAAAGTCGCTAAATGCTGCTGCGCATCACACGTGTATTATGGCTAGCAGTGAAGGGGTTAATTAGGTAGTGTGTAGGGAGCTTGCAGGGTTAATTTTAGCTTTAGTGTAGAGTTCAGCCTCCCACCTGACACATCCCACCCCCTGATCCCTCCCAAACAGCTCCCTTCCCTCCCCCACCCCACTATTGTCCCCGCCATCTTAAGTACTGGCAGAAAGTCTGCCAGTACTAAAATAAAAGATTTTTTTTTTTTTTAAGAAAAAAAAAAAAGCATATTTACATATGCTGTGTTTAGGATCCCCCCTTAGCCCCCAACCTCCCTGATCCCCCCCAAAACAGCTCTCTAAGCCTCCCCCTCTGCCTTATTGGGGGCCATCTTGGGTACTGGCAGCTGTCTGCCAGTACCCAGTTTGCACAATCAAATGTTTATTTTTTTATTTATTTATTTTTTTTTTTTCTGTAGTGTAGCTTCCCCCCCCACCACCTAAATAAAGCCTAAGGTTTTTCTTTTTAAAATTACTGGTCCCACTTTCATTTTGGGACACATTTTTTTCTGTAGTGCAGCGGTCCCCACCCGGTCCCTGCCCGTGCGCGCACCCGGGCTTCCACGCCCACGATCCCGCCCCCCTCCACATGACCAGGGCCATCGATGGCCGCCACCCACCTCCCACACCGGCTCCCACCCACCAACGATACCGGCCATCGATGTCCGGTGCAGAGAGGGCCACAGAGTGGCTCTCTCTGCATCGGATGGCCATCTAAGGTTATTGCAGGATGCCTCCATATCGAGGCATCACTGCAATAACCGGAAAGCAGCTGGAAGCGAGCAGGATCGCTTCCAGCTGCTTTCCACACCGAGGACGTGCAGGGTACGTCCTCAGGCGTTAACTGCCTTTTTTCTGAGGACGTACCCTGCACGTCCTCGGTCATTAAGGGGTTAAAATATAGATAATCCCTTTATTACCCATTCCCTAGTTTTGCATAACCAACACAGTTATATTAATATTCTTTTTGCCTCTGTGATTAAATTGTATCTAAGCCTCTGCAAACTGCCCTCTTATTTCAGTTCTTTTGACAGACTTGCATTTTAGCCAATCAGTGCTGGCTCCTAGGTAACTCCAAGTGCATGAAATCAATGTTATCTATATGACACACATGAACTAACACCCTCTAGTAGTGAAAAACTGACAACATGCTTTCAGAATAGAGGCGGCCTTTAAGGTCTAAGAAATTAGCATATGAACCTCCTGGGTTTAGCTTTCAACTAACGATACCAAGAGAACAAAGCAAAGTTGGTGATAAAATTAAATTGAAAAATTGTTTAAAATTATATGCCCTATCTGAATAATGAAAGTTTATTTATACTTTAGAAGTAAAACCTTTATACTTTAGAAGTAAAGTAAAACCCTTATACTTTAGAAGTAAAATCTTATACTTTAGAAGTAAAACCCTTATACTTTAGAAGTAAAACCCTTATACTTTAGAAGTAAAACCCTTATACTTTAGAAGTAAAACCCTTATACTTTAGAAGAGTTCAGCAGTTTAGTCTCCCATAAACATTGGCCTAGATTCAGTATATACTGATTTGTAAAAACTAACACCTCACTGAAACAAACTCATGTGAATTTGCAGAATTTATAAATATTTCTACCCACCACTCATTTACAGCTACCAGTTGTGACAATTAGAGACCGTTATTTCAAATGCACCGTAACCCCCCCCCCCGAACAAATGAAAATGAAAGAAACCTCCCTTTTAAAGAGTTGTCCACTCAAACATTTGCTCAAAAGAGAACAACATTAAAACAGTTATAAAATGAAAAAAATAGTTAGATATTTTATATAAATATATATATATATATATACATATATAAAATCTACAACTTCCTAACTCTACATATTTAATTATAAAGAAATGTATTCATAGTTAATTAAAGAACACATAAGAAATGAAAACTGATACTAAAAATTAGAGATGTGCATTTGTTTATCGAAACAAATATCTGAACAAACGCACTAACTAATTTAAAGAATAATAAATATAAACTAATGATATCAATTAGTATATATTCATTATCATTTAAATGAGCTTTTTCACAGAGTACAGGGCAGTGCTAGTAGGAGGATTAGTGCAGCTGGATCCCATGGGTTGCAGTAAAGCTGAAGGACCTTTAATGAATTATCCGTTGCTGCACAAGATACTGAAAATATTATTCAGTTCTTTATATTTCATTCTTACTCCACAAGATGTCACTAACACATCAGAAAATCATTTGTGAATGATTTTGGACAAAGGTTCGTCAGAGAAGTTTTTATTTTTTTTATTTCAAACAATAAAATAAAATTGTTTCACACATAGGGCCGGATTACGAGTGGTTCTTTAACACTTGTGTGCGAGCGATATTGGGTTTATCGCGTCTGCGCATGTCAGAAGTCACGTGCGTATTACAAGTTGTAAGTAAACGCGTTTGCTCGGGCACAATTGATTTTAACTCATGTCAGGTTAGCACAACCTCAGAGCTCTGGTTAACTGTTCCGATTGAATAAAAAGTTGCACAAAATACATTAAAAATACATTTAAAAGAAGTTACACTCATAATAACACTCTCTGATACAAATTATTTAAAAAAAATGCAATAAAAAGTTATAAGGGCCTCAAAAATGTAAGTGTTTATGGGTGTATTTACTGTAAATATTTAGCATTCTAATGTTCTTAACATAGGGGAATATGTTCTAAATATTTTTAAATTGATATTACTTCACATATCTGTAAATATCTATACCTTATATATATATATATATATATATATATATATATATATATATATATATATATATATATATATAACTTCTTCAAGCATATTCAGGCCATGAAGATGTAGGGTACCAAGACGATAAATCCATAGGGATTCTAGTTGTAGAAGAGTTCTATCTCTGTCACCACCCCGTTTCAAGGGGGGAACACGATCAATTAGGATAAACCACAAGTCGGTTACTTTGTGCTTTGCTTGAAAGAAATGTCTCACTACTGGTTGGTCTGATACACCTTTGTCCAGTGAACTACAGATTGCAGATCTATGATTAG
This sequence comes from Bombina bombina, assembly GCF_027579735.1. Lineage (NCBI taxonomy): Eukaryota > Metazoa > Chordata > Amphibia > Anura > Bombinatoridae > Bombina > Bombina bombina. Next base: position 1,009,768,119 of record NC_069501.1, on the reverse strand, counting down.
CCATCCATAAGCGGGCATTATCAATCATTTTGCCGATATAGAATTGACCACAAAAGCAACTGAGTAGGTATATCAAATTACTCGTAGATATAGTGTTTTATGGTGTACTTTTGAGTCGTGTGTGGGTGTCTAAACATTCTGCAGGGAATCATCCCACTGAATGTTGTGCAGTCTGTACATCTGAAACAGCCAGTTTTCTTTGTCCATTGTTGCTTTTGATAGCAATGCTGTGGAGCAGTGAGCATTAATCTATCCCTGAGGCTTCTCCCACGCCTATACCCCATAATTGGTGGGTCCATATGACAGACAGAATGGTAGCGTCTTTTCTTTGTTGAAGGTAGTGGTAAAGACCATCCTAGTCTTGTTGTTATCCTTGGGCATATTTTTAATATCGTTAGACCTTGTTGTTATCTTCTGTATGGCATCTTTGATTAGGCTATCCTTATAGCCACATTGAAGAAACTTATTAGCCATCATCTCCAGCTGCTGTTCGCGGTTTGTTGTCTCAGTGTTATTCCTCATCACCCGCACCATTTGTGACTTATTGATCGCTTTGCTGGTATGTGGTGGGTGATTGCTGGTGGCCTCGAGTAGGGAGTTTCTGTCTGTCAGTTTAGTATAGAGGGTTGTGTACAGTTTACCTTGTTTCTTATAGTTTCTTAAATCAAGGAAGTCAATGTACTCACGATCTTGTTTTAATTCATATTTTATCGGTGACTTGAGGTTATTCAGTTGTTCAACCCATAGTATCAGTGACTCTTACTGACCCTGTCATGAATGGGAGGCTCCCGATCCGGGATTGGATAGAATAGGGGCAGACTGTCTCTTTTTTCAGACGCTTGGTTCCAGGATGTACAGGATCCTTGGGTCCTGGAGATTGTATCCCAAGGATAAAGGATAGGATTTAAGTCTCATCCACCCAGGGGCAGATTCCTACTCTCCAGTCTGTCTACAAGACCAGAAAAGAGGGCTGCCTTCTTATGTTGCATACAGGATCTCTCCTCTCTAGGAGTAATTGTCCCAGTACCTACAGCAGAAAAAGGTTTAGGGTTTTATTCAAACCTTTTCATGGTTCCAAAGAAGGAGGGAAGGTGCCTAAAAAGGTTTCTGAGTGTTCCCTCTTTCAAGATGGAGACAATACCGTCAATCCTTCCTCTAGTTCAAGAAGGACAGCTTATGACCACCATAGAACTGAAGGATGCATACCTTCATGTTCTGATACACTGGGAACATTTTCAGTTCCTGAAGTTTGCCTTTCTGGACCAGCACTTCCATTTCATATATCTTCCATTTGGCCTAGCTACTGCTCCAAGAATATTTTTGAAGGTTCTAGGGTGTAATGAATGGGATATATTCTGGATCTCAGCTGCAGACTTGAACATCGGTAACTTTGATTTAAAGGTTGATTTAATTATTCAAGTTGGGATATCTCAGATATATGTAGTGTTTTGAGAACACTTTTGTAAAAGTTATATTTGTATCACTAAGGAATATGAACTACTATGGAGTAAGTATTTTTGTTATTCTGCTAGTAAAGATGTTTGATTGTTAGTTGACAATCTTTTACCACAGGATAAAAGGAATAAGTCAGTTTAGTTACTGTGGAGAAAATTTAGAAATGCAATGGCAGGCTGCTGAATTTTTATAGTATCGATTCAACAGATTAAGGAGAAAGTCTCTGATTGAACCAATGGTACATTCACACATGCATAAGGATGTTAGTATACACAAAGCATCGAGTTGCGGGGAATTACTGGCTTGTGTATCCGATGCTTTTTACTGAATGAGCGGCTTGACTATTGATTGACAGGTGATGTCATTGGTAGACTCCATGAGAGAAACAACACGGAGGAGGGGAGGCGTTACGCTCCATTCAGAGAAGTCAACTGTTAGTTTGCAAATAACAATCCAAATACTATCAACAGGTAAACCACAGCAAAGTAAAGACAATAGCTCGAGATGTTTTGGTCTCAGTAGTAAATGCAAGTAGGTGACGATCAGACTCGGATAGTTGTTTAAGTAATTGCCGGAACTGATGACAGGCTGTAAAATAAACTACAGATTTGGATAACTGCAGGTTGCTGGTTAGGCAAATATTAATCTGTATCCACAATACTGGAGGAAAGGTTTTTGGAATTCCAAGTAGCAGTAGAAGGCAATAACCCCGGAGGGGATATTTGGAGAAGGAGCTCAGTGTAGACGTTTGTCTGTAGAGGCTGCAAACAAATTACTAAGCACCTGGGTAAGGTGCTTTGCGAATTTAAAGGCAAAGGATGAGGAGTTGTGAACACACACACAGAGCTTCCTGTAGATAGTAGAAAATTTCTGACATAACCCCCTCCTCAAGCAAGCTGTACCACAGCTTGAGGACCAGGTCGGTCCAGATTACTATTGTGATACAAAGACAGTAGTTTGGGTGCATGGATATTGTATGATGGTTCCCAGGTATTTTCATCAGGTGGATAACCTTTCCACCTATTCAAGTACTGTAATTGCCCATTATGAACTCTGAAGTCGATCAAGGAGTCCACTTAGAATTCTTCTTTGTCAGACAGGAGTCCTTTGCACCTGGGTAAGGTGCTTTGCAAATTTAAAGGCAAAGGAGGAGGAGTTGTGAACACACACACAGAGCTTCTTGTAGATAGTAAAACTTTCAGACATAGGGGCTCTTCTAGCCATTGCGAGAACACAAGGTATTGCAGTAGCGCCTTACCTGGACGATATCTTGGTGCAGCACCATCTTTTTGTCTAATAGAAGAACATTTGAATTCCCTTCTCAGTCTTCTTTGATCACATGGATAGAAGATAAAACTTGGAAAGAGTTCTCTTACTCCAAGTACAAGGGTGAATTTCCTGGGGACAATAATAGATTCCATATCCATGAGAATATTCCTCACAGATCAGAGATGTTTTGAAGCTAACTACTGCATGTCTTGCCCTCCAGGCCCTCCAGGCCTCCTTGAGACCCTCAGTGGCTCAATGTATGGAGGGCCTTTCCAGCTTGGGAGCCATTTGAAGTGCACAAGCACTGTGGACTCAGGAGGAGTCCTCCCTTATATTGGAACTCCGGGCAATCTTCAATGCCTTGAAGGCTTGGCCCCTTCTGGGTTCGTCCTAGTTTATCTGATTACAATCAGACAATATAAACAGGTTGCCTACATCAACCACCAGGGGGGAACGAGTAGTTCCTTGGCGATGAGAGAAGTATCTCAGATACTAGTGTGGGTGGAGACTCTCAGATGTACTCTGTCAGCGATCCACATTCCGGGTGTGGGCAACTGGGAAGCGGACTTCCTCAGCAGGCAATCTTTACACCCAGGGGAATGGTCTCTCCACCCGAGGTGTCTGCAGAGATATGCAGCGAGTGGGGGATGCTGGAGATATATCTCATGGCATCCCGCCTCAATACCAAGCTACCCAGGTATGGGTTGAGGTAGAGAGATCCTCAGGTGGAATTGATAGATGCCCTATCAGTACCGGAGGTTCAGACTCATATTTCTTTTTCCTCCATTACCTCTTCTCCCTCCTGTGGTGGCTCGCATCAAACAGGAGCGAGCATCAGTGATTCTTATTTCTCCATTGTGGCCGCAAAGGACGTGGTTTGCGGATCTGGTGGGGATGTCTTCATCTCCTCAGTGGAGGTTACTTTGTCACAGAGACCTGCTGATACAGTTTCCCTTCATTCATCAAAACCTAGATTCTCTGATGCTGGCTGTGTGGAGATTGAACGCTTAGTCTTAGCCAAGAGAGGGTTCTCTGAGTGTGTGATCGACACTCTGGTTCAAGTTCGTAAGCCAGTTACTTGTCGTATCTACCATAAAGTGTGGAGAACTTACTTATACTGGTGTGAAGAGCGTGGCTTTTCCTGGCATAAGGTTAAGGTTGCCAGAATTTTATCTTTCTTTCATGTAATTAGCAAGAGTCCATGAGCTAGTGACGTATGGGATATACATTCCTACCAGGAGGGGCAAAGTTTCCCAAACCTCAAAATGCCTATAAATACACCCCTCACCACACCCACAATTCAGTTTTACAAACTTTGCCTCCGATGGAGGTGGTGAAGTAAGTTTGTGCTAGATTCTACGTTGATATGCGCCCCGCAGCAAGTTGGAGCCCGGTTTTCCTCTCAGCGTGCAGTGAATGTCAGAGGGATGTGAGGAGAGTATTGCCTATTTGAATGCAGTGATCTCCTTCTACGGGGTCTATTTCATAGGTTCTCTGTTATCGGTCGTAGAGATTCATCTCTTACCTCCCTTTTCAGATCGACGATATACTCTTATATATACCATTACCTCTGCTGATTCTCGTTTCAGTACTGGTTTGGCTTTCTACAAACATGTAGATGAGTGTCCTGGGGTAAGTAAATCTTATTTTCTGTGACACTCTAAGCTATGGTTGGGCACTTTGTTTATAAAGTTCTAAATATATGTATTCAAACATTTATTTGCCTTGACTCAGAATGTTCAACTTTCCTTATTTTTCAGACAGTCAGTTTCATATTTGGGATAATGCATTTGATTTAATCATTTTTTCTTACCTTCAAAAAATTTGACTCTTTTTCCCTGTGGGCTGTTAGGCTCGCGGGGGCTGAAAATGCTTCATTTTATTGCGTCATTCTTGGCGCGGACTTTTTTGGCGCAAAAATTCTTTTCCGTTTCCGGCGTCATACGTGTCACCGGAAGTTGCGTCATTTTTTGACGTTATTTTGCGCCAAAAATGTCGGCGTTCTGGATGTGGCGTCATTTTTGGCGCTAAAAGCATTTAGGCGCCAAATAATGTGGGCGTCTTATTTGGCGCTAAAAAATATGGGCGTCGCTTTTGTCTCCACATTATTTAAGTCTCATTTTTCATTGCTTCTGGTTGCTAGAAGCTTGTTCTTTGGCATTTTTTCCCATTCCTGAAACTGTCATTTAAGGAATTTGTTCAATTTTGCTTTATATGTTGTTTTTTCTCTTACATATTGCAAGATGTCTCACGTTGCATCTGAGTCAGAAGATACTACAGGAAAATCGCTGCCTAGTGCTGGATCTACCAAAGCTAAGTGTATCTGCTGTAAACTTTTGGTAGCTATTCCTCCAGCTGTTGTTTGTATTGATTGTCATGACAAACTTGTTAATGCAGATAATATTTCCTTTAGTAAAGTACCATTGCCTGTTGCAGTTCCTTCAACATCTAAGGTGCAGAATGTTCCTGATAACATAAGAGATTTTGTTTCTGAATCCATAAAGAAGGCTATGTCTGTTATTTCTCCTTCTAGTAAACGTAAAAAATCTTTTAAAACTTCTCTCCCTACAGATGAATTTTTAAATGAACATCATCATTCTGATTCTGATGACTCTTCTGGTTCAGAGGATTCTGTCTCAGAGGTTGATGCTGATAAATCTTCATATTTATTTAAAATGGAATTTATTCGTTCTTTACTTAAAGAAGTTCTAATTGCTTTAGAAATAGAGGATTCTGGTCCTCTTGATACTAATTCTAAATGTTTGGATAAGGTATTTAAATCTCCTGTGGTTATTCCAGAAGTTTTTCCTGTTCCTAATGCTATTTCTGCAGTAATTTCCAAAGAATGGGATAAATTGGGTAATTCATTTACTCCTTCTAAACGTTTTAAGCAATTATATCCTGTACCGTCTGACAGATTAGAATTTTGGGACAAAATCCCTAAAGTTGATGGGGCTATTTCTACCCTTGCTAAACGTACTACTATTCCTACGTCAGATGGTACTTCGTTTAAGGATCCTTTAGATAGGAAAATTGAATCCTTTCTAAGAAAAGCTTATCTGTGTTCAGGTAATCTTCTTAGACCTGCTATATCTTTGGCTGATGTTGCTGCAGCTTCAACTTTTTGGTTGGAAACTTTAGCGCAACAAGTAACACATCATGATTCTCATGATATTATTATTCTTCTTCAGCATGCTAATAATTTTATCTGTGATGCCATCTTTGATATTATCAGAGTTGATGTCAGGTTTATGTCTCTAGCTATTTTAGCTAGAAGAGCTTTATGGCTTAAGACTTGGAATGCTGATATGGCTTCTAAATCAACTCTACTTTCCATTTCTTTCCAGGGTAACAAATTATTTGGTTCTCAGTTGGATTCTATTATTTCAACTGTTACTGGTGGGAAAGGAACTTTTTTACCACAGGATAAAAAATCTAAAGGTAAAAACAGGGCTAATAATCGTTTTCGTTCCTTTCGTTTCAACAAAGAACAAAAGTCTGATCCTTCATCCTCAGGAGCAGTATCAGTTTGGAAACCATCTCCAATCTGGAATAAATCCAAGGCAGGTTACGTTTTTTCAAAGAAATTTGGATCAATTCTGTTCACAATCTTTGGATTCAGAACATTGTTTCAGAAGGGTACATAATTGGTTTCAAGATGAGACCTCCTGCAAAGAGATTTTTTCTTTCCCGTGTCCCAGTAAATCCAGTAAAAGCTCAAGCATTTCTGAATTGTGTTTCAGATCTAGAGTTGACTGGAGTAATTATGCCAGTTCCAGTTCAGGAACAGGGGATGGGGTTTTATTCAAATCTCTTCATTGTACCAAAGAAGGAGAATTCCTTCAGACCAGTTCTGGATCTAAAAATATTGAATCGTTATGTAAGGATACCAACGTTCAAGATGGTAACTGTAAGGACTATCTTGCCTTTTGTTCAGCAAGGGAATTATATGTCCACAATAGATTTACAGGATGCATATCTGCATATTCCGATTCATCCAGATCATTATCGGTTCCTGAGATTCTCTTTTCTGGACAAGCATTACCAGTTTGTGGCTCTGCCGTTTGGCCTAGCTACAGCTCCAATAATTTTTACAAAGGTTCTCGGTGCCCTTCTGTCTGTATTCAGAGAACAGGGTATTGTGGTATTTCCTTATATGGACGATATCTTGGTACTTTCTCAGTCTTCACATTCTGCAGAATCTCATACGAATCAACTTGTGTTGTTTCTTCAAAGACATGGTTGGAGGATCAATTTACCAAAGAGTTCCTTGATTCCTTAGACAAGAGTAACCTTTTTAGGTTTCCAAATAGATTCAGTGTCCATGACTTTGTCTCTGACAGAAAAGAGACGTCTAAAACTGATTGCAGCTTGTCGAAACCTTCAGTCACAATCATTCCCTTCGGTAGCCTTATGCATGGAAATTCTAGGTCTTATGACTGCTGCATCGGACGCGATCCCCTTTGCTCGTTTTCACATGCGACCTCTTCAGCTTTGTATGCTGAATCAATGGTGCAAGGATTACACAAAGATATCTCAATTAATATCTTTAAAACCGATTGTTCGACACTCTCTAACGTGGTGGACAGATCACCATCGTTTAATTCAGGGGGCTTCTTTTGTGCTTCCGACCTGGACTGTAATTTCAACAGATGCAAGTCTCTCAGGTTGGGGAGCTGTGTGGGGATCTCTGACGGCACAAGGAGTTTGGGAATCTCAGGAGGTGAGATTACCGATCAATATTTTGGAACTCCGTGCAATTTTCAGAGCTCTTCAGTTTTGGCCTCTTCTGAAGAGAGAATCGTTCATTTGTTTTCAGACAGACAATGTCACAACTGTGGCATACATCAATCATCAAGGAGGAACTCACAGTCCTCTGGCTATGAAAGAAGTATCTCGAATTTTGGTTTGGGCGGAATCCAGCTCTTGTCTAATCTCTGCGGTTCATATCCCAGGTGTAGACAATTGGGAAGCGGATTATCTCAGTCGCCAAACGTTGCATCCGGGCGAATGGTCTCTTCACCCAGAGGTATTTCTTCAGATTGTTCAAATGTGGCAACTTCCAGAAATAGATTTGATGACGTCCCATCTAAACAAGAAACTTCCCAGGTATCTGTCCAGATCCCGGGATCCTCAGGCGGAGGCAGTGGATGCATTATCACTTCCTTGGAAGTATCATCCTGCCTATATCTTTCCGCCTCTAGTTCTTCTTCCAAGAGTAATCTCCAAGATTCTGAAGGAATGCTCGTTTGTTCTGCTGGTAGCTCCGGCATGGCCTCACAGGTTTTGGTATGCGGATCTTGTCCGGATGGCCTCTTGCCAACCGTGGATTCTTCCGTTAAGACCAGACCTTCTGTCGCAAGGTCCTTTTTTCCATCAGGATCTCAAATCCTTAAATTTAAAGGTATGGAGATTGAACGCTTGATTCTTCGTCAAAGAGGTTTCTCTGACTCTGTGATTAATACTATGTTACAGGCTCGTAAATCTGTATCTAGAGAGATATATTATAGAGTCTGGAAGACTTATATTTCTTGGTGTATTTCTCATCATTTTTCTTGGCATTCTTTTAGAATACCGAGAATTTTACAGTTTCTTCAGGATGGTTTAGATAAAGGTTTGTCCGCAAGTTCCTTGAAAGGACAAATCTCTGCTCTTTCTGTTCTTTTTCACAGAAAGATTGCTATTCTTCCTGATATTCATTGTTTTGTACAAGCTTTGGTTCGTATAAAACCTGTCATTAAGTCAATTTCTCCTCCTTGGAGTTTGAATTTGGTTCTGGGGGCTCTTCAAGCTCCTCCGTTTGAACCTATGCATCCATTGGACATTAAATTACTTTCTTGGAAAGTTTTGTTCCTTTTGGCCATCTCTTCTGCCAGAAGAGTTTCTGAATTATCTGCTCTTTCTTGTGAGTCTCCTTTTCTGATTTTTCATCAGGATAAGGCGGTGTTGCGAACTTCTTTTGAATTTTTACCTAAAGTTGTGAATTCCAACAACATTAGTAGAGAAATTGTGGTTCCTTCATTATGTCCTAATCCTAAGAATTCTAAGGAGAAATCGTTGCATTCTTTGGATGTTGTTAGAGCTTTGAAATATTATGTTGAAGCTACTAAATCTTTCCGAAAGACTTCTAGTCTATTTGTTATCTTTTCCGGTTCTAGAAAAGGCCAGAAAGCTTCTGCCATTTCTTTGGCATCTTGGTTGAAATCTTTAATTCATCTTGCCTATGTTGAGTCGGGTAAAACTCCGCCTCAGAGAATTACAGCTCATTCTACTAGGTCAGTTTCTACTTCCTGGGCGTTTAGGAATGAAGCTTCGGTTGATCAGATTTGCAAAGCAGCAACTTGGTCCTCTTTGCATACTTTTACTAAATTCTACCATTTTGATGTATTTTCTTCTTCTGAAGCAGTTTTTGGTAGAAAAGTACTTCAGGCAGCGGTTTCAGTTTGAATCTTCTGCTTATGTTTTTCGTTAAACTTTATTTTGGGTGTGGATTATTTTCAGCAGGAATTGGCTGTCTTTATTTTATCCCTCCCTCTCTAGTGACTCTTGTGTGGAAAGATCCACATCTTGGGTAATCATTATCCCATACGTCACTAGCTCATGGACTCTTGCTAATTACATGAAAGAAAACATAATTTATGTAAGAACTTACCTGATAAATTCATTTCTTTCATATTAGCAAGAGTCCATGAGGCCCGCCCTTTTTTTGTGGTGGTTATGATTTTGTATAAAGCACAATTATTCCAATTCCTTATTTTATATGCTTTCGCACTTTTTTATCACCCCACTTCTTGGCTATTCGTTAAACTGAATTGTGGGTGTGGTGAGGGGTGTATTTATAGGCATTTTGAGGTTTGGGAAACTTTGCCCCTCCTGGTAGGAATGTATATCCCATACGTCACTAGCTCATGGACTCTTGCTAATATGAAAGAAATGAATTTATCAGGTAAGTTCTTACATAAATTATGTTTTTCTCCAGGATGGACTGGAGAAGGGTCTATCTGCTAGTTCCCTGAAGGGACACATATGGGTTCTGTCGGTGTTACTGCACAAGAGATTGGCTGAGCTTCCGGATGTGCAGTCCTTTGTTAAGGCTCTGACTAGGATCAGACCTGTGTTTAGATCTTGGGCTCCATCTTGGAGCCTAACTCTTGTTCTTAGTGTTTTGCAGCAGGCTCCGTTTGAGCCTATGCATACTGTTGACATTAAATTGTTATCTTGGAAGGTTCTTTTTTTGATGGCTATTGCCTCTGCATACAGAGTTTCTGTGATTTCTGATTTGCAATGTGACTCCCCTTATCTTGTTTTCCATGCTGATAAGTAAGTTTTACATACTAAATTAGGGTTCCCCCCTAAGGTGGTGTCGGATCGTAACATTAATCAAGAAATTGTTCCTTCCTTGTGTCCTAATCCTTCTTTAGTGAGGGAACGCTTGCTTCACAATCTAAAATTGGTTCGTGAATTGAAGTTCTATCTTCAGGCTACTAAGGAATTCAGATAATCTTCCTCTATGTTTGTCATCTATACAGGGAAGCGTAAGGGGCAGAAGGCTACTACATCTTCCCTATATTTCTGGTTGAGGAGTGTCATCCACTTAGCTTATGAGACAGCGGGGCGACAGCCTCCTGACATTATAATGGCTCAATCCACTAGAGCAGTGGCTTCCTCCTGGGCTTTTAAGAATGAAGCCTCTATGGATCAGATTTCTAAGGCGGCTACCTGGTCCTCCTTACACACTTTTTCTAAATTTTACAAGTTTGATGTGTTTGCTTTGGCTGAATAAGCTTTAAGGAGAAAAGTTTTGCAGGTTGTGGTGCCCTCAGAATAGTGTCCGCCTCTTTTTTGTTACGTCCCATTATTCATTCAGTGTCCTCTGGAGCTTGGGTATAGTTTTCCCAAAAGTAAGGAATGAAGTCGTGGACTCTCCCTTCCTTACGGAAGGAAAACATAAGTTATGTTTACCTGATAAATTCCTTTCCTTCCTGGCAGGGAGAGTCCACGACCCCGCCCGTAATTTATTTTTTGTTGGGCGGCTCCATTTTTATATTATTTCTTCTGGCACTTTATACACTGATGTTTCTCCAAGTTTTCCTTGTTCCCTCTGCAGAATGACTGGGGGATAGGGGAAGTGGATATTTAGGGGACTGGGGGCTAGGGGAAGTGGATATTTAGGGGATATTTAAGCCTTTGGCTGGGGTGTCTTTGCCTCCTCCTGGTGGCCAGGTGTTGTATTTCCCAACAGTGAGCAATTAAGTCATGGACTCTCCCTGCCAAGAATTAAAGGAATTTATCTATTAAGCATAAATTATGTTTCTTTCATGTAATTAGCAAGAGTCCATGAGCTAGTGACGTATGGGATATACATTCCTACCAGGAGGGGCAAAGTTTCCCAAACCTTAAAATGCCTATAAATACACCCCTCACCACACCCACAATTCAGTTTTACAAACTTTGCCTCCCGTGGAGGTGGTGAAGTAAGTTTGTGCTTAAGATTCTTCGTTGATATGCACTTCGCAACAGGTTGAAGCCCGGTTTTCCTCTCAGAGTGCAGTGTATGTCAGAGGGATGTGAAGAGAGTATTGCCTATTTGAATACAATGGTCTACCTCTAGGGGATCTATTTCATAGGTTCTCTGTTATCGGTCGTAGAGATTTCTTCTCCTACCTCCCTTTTCAGATCGACGATATACTCTTTTATACCATTACCTCTACTGATTCTCGTTTCAGTACTGGTTTGGCTATCTACTACATGTAGAGGAGTGTCCTGGGGTAAGTAAGTCTTATTTTTTGTGACACTCTGCGCTATGGTTGGGCACTTTATATGTAAAGTTCTAAATATATGTCTATAAATTTATATTTGCCTTGATTCAGGATAATCAGTATTCCTTTTCTATACAGACTGTCAGTTTCATTATTGGGAGAATGCATTTAATTATTTTTTCTTACCTTGAAAAATTTCATTTGGCCATTTTTTCCTGCATGCTGTTAGGCTCGCGGGGGCAGAAAATGTTTCATTTTATTACGTCATTTTTGGCGCAAACTTTTTTTGGCGCTAAACATTTTGTCATTTCCGGCAACGTAATTTACGCCGGAAGTTGTATTCTGTTACGCATGTGTATTCAGACATTTTTTTGTGCCAAAAAAAATGTGGGCGTCTTTTTTACTCACATTATTTAAACATTTTCTTTTCATTGCTTCTGGTTTCTAGAAGCTTATTATTCTGCATTCTTTCCCATTCCTGAAACTGTCATTTAAGGAATTTGATAATTTTGCTTTATATGTTGTTTTTTCTATTACATATTGCAAGATGTCTCATCCTGACCCTGGATCAAAATCCACTAATGGACAGACGCTGCCTGATGCTGGTTCTACCAAAGTTAAGTGCATATGTTGTAAACTTGTGGCAACTGTTCCTCCAGCCGTAGTTTGTGAAAGCTGTCATGATAAACTTTCCAATGCAGATTGTGTTTCCATTAATAATAATCCTTTACCTGTTGTTGTTCCTTCAACATCTACTGTTTAGGATGTTCCTGTTAATGTAAAATAATTTGTTTCTAATTCTATTAGGAAGGCTCTGTCTGTTATTCCTCCTTCCAGTAAACGTAAAAGGTCTTTCAAAACTTCTCACATTTCAGATGAATTTTTAGGTGACCGTCATCATTCTGACTTATCTGTTTCTGATGAGGTTTTTTCCGGTTCAGAAGATTCTACCACAGATATTGATACTGATAAATCTTCATATTTATTTAAGATGGAGTTTATTCGTTCATTACTTAAAGAAGTTTTGATTGCTTTAGATATGGAGGAGTCCAGTCCTCTTGATACTAAAACTGCTAAACGTTTAAATTCGGTTTATAAACCTCATGTATTAATTCCGGAAGTTTTTCCAGTTCCTGATACTATCTCAGATGTGATTGCTAGGGAATGGGATAGTCTGGGTACTTCATTTACTCCTTCTCCAAGGTTTAAGAAATTGTACCCTGTGCCATCTGATAGATTGGAATTTTGGGATAAAATCCCTAAAGTCGATGGGGCTATCTCTACTCTAGCCAAACGTACTGCTATTCCTACGGCAGATAGCACTTCGTTTAAAGATCCTTTAGATAGGAAAATTGAATCTTTTTTGAGAAAAGCTTATTTATGTTCAGGTAATCTACTTAGACCTGCTATCTCTTTGGCTGATGTTGCTGCAGCTTCAACTTTCTGGTTGGAGGCTTAAGCGCAACAAGTGACAGACCATAATACATATAGCATTGTTAAACTTCTTCAACATGCTAATAACTTTGTCTGTGATGCCATTTTTTATATCATTAGAGTTGATGTCCGGTATATGTCTTTAGCTATTTTAGCTAGACGAGCTTTATGGCTTAAATCCTGGAATGTAGATATGACTTCTAAGTCAACTTTGCTTCCTCTCTCTTTCCAAGGTAATAAGTTGTTTGGTTCTCAGTTGGATTCTATAATTTCAACTGTTACTGGAGGGAAGGGTGCCTTTTTGCCTCAGGGCAAAAAATCTAAAGGTAATTATAGGGCTGCTAATTGTTTTAGTTCCTTTCGTCAGAATAAGGAGCAGAAGCCCGATCCTTCCCCTAAAGAAACAGTTTCCGGTTGGAAACCTAATCCAGTCTGGAATAAATCCAAGCCTTCCAGAAAGTCAAAACCAGCCCCTAAATCCGCATGAAGGTGCAGTCCTCATTCCAGCACAGCTGGTAGGGGGCAGGTTACGATTTTTCAAAGATGTTTGGATCAATTCGGTTCACAATCTTTGGATTCAGAACATGGTTTCACAAGGGTACAGAATAGGTTTCAAAGTAAGACCGCCTGTGAGAAGATTCTTTCTCTCACGCATTCCAGTCAATCCAGTGAAGGCTCAGGCATTTCTGAAATGTGTTTCAGACCTAGAGTTAGCTGGGGTAATTATACCAGTTCCAGTTCTGGAACAGGGTCTGGGGTTTTATTCAAATCTATTCATCGTACCAAAGAAAGAGAATTCTTTCAGACTGGTTCTGGATCTAAAAATATTGAATCGTTATGTAAGGATACCAACATTCAAAATGGTGACTATAAGAACTATTCTGCCTTTTGTTCAGCAAGGGCATTATATGTCTACAATAGACTTACAGGATGCATACCTGCATATTCCAATTCACCCAGATCACTATCAGTTTCTGAGATTCTCTTTTCTAGACAAGCATTACCAGTTTATTGCTCTTCCATTTGTTCTAGCAACAGTGCCAAGGATCTTTTCGAAGGTTCTCGGTGCCCTTTGCTCTGTAATCAGAGAACAGGGTATTGCGGTATTTCCTTATTTGGACGATATCTTGGTACTTGCTCAGTCTTCACATTCTGCAGAATCTCATACGAATCAACTTGTGTTGTTTCTTCAAAGACATGGTTGGAGGATCAATTTACCAAAGAGTTCCTTGATTCCTTAGACAAGAGTAACCTTTTTAGGTTTCCAAATAGATTCAGTGTCCATGACTTTGTCTCTGACAGAAAAGAGACGTCTGAAATTGGTTTCAGCCTGTCGAAACCTTCAGTCTCAATTGTTCCCTTCGGTAGCATTATGCATGGAGATTTTAGGTCTCATGACTGCTGCATCAGACGCGATCCCTTTTGCTCGTTTTCAGACGAGACCACTCCAGCTTTGTATGCTGAACCAGTGGTGCAGGGATTATACAAGGATATCACAAATAATATCCTTAAATCCCAATGTTCAATAATCTCTCACTTGGTGGATGGATCACCATTGTTTAATTCAAGGGGCCTCTTTTGTTCGTCCAACCTGGACTGTGATCTCAACAGATGCGAGTCTATCAGGTTGGGGAGCTGTATGGGGATCTCTAACAGCGCAAGGGGTTTGGGAATCTCAGGAGGCTAGATTACCAATCAACATTTTGGAACTCTGTGCGATTTTCAGAGCTCTTCAGTTTTGGCCTCTTCTAAAGAGAGAATCGTTTATTTGTTTTCAAACAGACAATATCACGACCGTGGCATATGTCAATCATCAAGGGGGGACTCACAGTCCTCAAGCCATGAAAGAAGTATCTCGGATACTTGTATGGGCGGAATCCAGCTCCTGTCTAATTTCTGCGGTTCATATCCCAGGTGTAGACAATTGGGAAGCGGATTACCTCAGTCGCCAGACGTTACATCCGGGCGAATGGTCTCTTCATCCAGAGGTTTTTCTTCAGATTGTTCGAATCTGGGGTCTTCCAGAAATAGATCTGATGGCCTCTCATCTGAACAAGAGACTTCCCAGGTATCTGTCCAGATCCCGGGATCCTCAGGCAGAAGCAGTGGATGCGTTGTCACTTCCTTGGACTTATCATCCTGCTTATATCTTTCCGCCTTTAGTTCTTCTTCCAAAAGTGATCTCCAAAATTCTATTGGAGCGTTCATTTGCACTGCTGGTGGCTCCAGCATGGCCACACAGATTTTGGTTTACGGATCTCGTTCGGGTGGCCAGTTGCCAACCTTGGGCACTTCCATTAAGACCAGACCTTCTATCTCAAGGACCATTTTTCCATCAGGATCTCAAATCATTAAATTTGAAAGTATGGAGACTGAACGCTTGATCCTCAGTCATAGAGGTTTCTCTGACTCAGTGATTAATACTATGTTACAGGCTCGTAAATCCGTCTCTAGAAAGATTTATTATCGAGTTGGAAGACTTACATCTCTTGGTGTTCTTCTCATAAATTTTCCTGGTATTCTTTCAGAATTCCTAGAATTTTACAATTTCTTCAGGATGGTTTGGATAAAGGTTTGTCTGCAAGTTCTTTGAAGGGACAAATCTCTGCTCTTTCTGTTCTTTTTCACAGAAAGATTGCTAATCTTTCTGATATTCATTGTTTTGTACAGGCTTTGTCTCGTATCAAACCTGTCATTAAGTCGATCTCTCCTCCTTGGAGTCTTAATTTGGTTTTGAAAGCTTTGCAGGCTCCTCCGTTTGAACCTATGCATTCTCTTGACATTAAATTACTTTCCTGGAAAGTATTGTTCCTTTTGGCTATCTCTTCTGCTAGAAGAGTTTCTGAGTTATCTGCTCTTTCTTGTGAATCTCCTTTTCTGATTTTTCATCAGGATAAGGCAGTGTTACGGACTTCTTTTCAATTTTTACCTAAGGTTGTGAATTCTAACAACATTAGTAGAGAGATTGTTGTTCCTTCATTGTCTCCTAATCCTAAGAATTCTAAGGAAAGATCGTTACATTCTTTGGATGTAGTTAGAGCTTTGAAATACTATGTTGAAGCTACTAAAGATTTTAGGAAGACTTCCAGTCTATTTGTTATCTTTTCTGGTTCCAGGAAAGGTCAGAAGGCTGCCACCATTTCTTTGGCATCTTGGTTAAAGTCTTTGATTCATCATGCTTATGTGGAGTCGGGTAAGTCCCCGCCTCAAAGGATTACGGCTCATTCTACTAGGTCAGTTTTTACTTCCTGGGCTTTTAGGAATGAAGCTTCTGTTGATCAGATTTGCAAAGCAGCGACTTGGTCTTCTTTGCATACTTTTACTAAATTCTACCATTTTCATGTGTTTTCTTCTTCTGAAGCAGTTTTTGGTAGAAAAGTACTTCAGGCAGCTGTTTCTGTTTGATTCGTCTGCTTATAATTTCAGTTTTTTTCATTATAAAGATTAAAACTTTTTGATTTGGGTTGTGGATTATTTTTTCAGTGGAATTGGCTGTCTTTATTTTATCCCTCCCTCTCTAGTGACTCTTGCGTGGAAGTTCCACATCTTAGGTATCTGCTATCCCATACGTCACTAGCTCATGGACTCTTGCTAATTACATGAAAGAAAACATAATTTATGTAAGAATTTACCTGATAAATTCATTTCTTTCATATTAGCAAGAGTCCATGAGACCCACCCTTTTTGTGGTGGTTATGATTTTTTTGTATAAAGCACAATTATTCCAATTCCTTATTTTTTGATGCTTTCGCTCCTTTCTTATCAGCCCACTTCTTGGCTATTCGTTAAACTGAATTGTGGGTGTGGTGAGGGGTGTATTTATAGGCATTTTAAGGTTTGGGAAACTTTGCCCCTCCTGGTAGGAATGTATATCCCATACGTCACTAGCTCATGAACTCTTGCTAATATGAAAGAAATGAATTTATCAGGTAAGTTCTTACATAAATTATGTTTTTTTATGAGCAATCAACGTTACAGCACTTGTGTTTAAAAGCTCTATATGTAGTTGAGGTGTCAACCTCATTTGTAAGCAGAAATAGCAAAATGAAAGTAACATTGTTTTTGCAAATCTAATTGTTTGTTTGATCTCTCTGTTTTGAAGCTTCTGCTAATCGCACTGATCCTGTATTTGATACTCTAAGGACAGGAGTCGTCATGGCCAATAAGGAAAGGAAAAAAGGACAGGATGACAAGAAAAATGTAGGAGATTTTTGTGTTTCTTTTCTGTGCATTTCTGTTATTTTGTTGTGTGAATGACACCATGAGGCCCATTTATCAAGCTCTGAATGGAGCTTGAGGGCCCGTGTTTCTGGTGAGTCTTCAGACTCACCAGAAACAGCAGTTATGAAGCAGCGGTCTAAAGACCGCTGCTCCATAACCCTATCTGCCTGCTCTGAGCAGTCGGACAGGAATCGCCACAATTCAACCCGATCGAGTATGATCGGTTGATTGACACCTCCCTGCTGGCGGCCCATTGGCCGTGAGTCTGCAGGGGGCGTCGTCGCACAAGCAGCTCTTGTGAGCTGCTGGTGCAATGCTGAATACAGAGAGCGACAGACAGGTCCGACAGACATTTGATAATTCGGCCTCCATGTCTACACAATACAAACGTATTAACTGCATTAATAGCCAAAAGCTAAAGGTATAGGAAAGTCAAGATTAAACTTACATGATTCTGATAGAGAATGTTTTTTTTAAGGCACTTATAAATTTGCTACTATTTGCCAATTTACATTATTCTCTTGGTATCATTTGTTAGAAAAACGTGTACATATCCTACACTACTGGGAGCTATATGGTAATTTGTTGCGACACACATTTTTCTGTAGTCATTGGTTCACCTAGACGCTTTCATCTATTTCCCACTAGTGCATTGCTGCTCTTAACAATCGCCTAGATAACGAGTTTTACGGTAACAGGGGTGGGTTGCTAACTTGCAGTTTATTGTCACTGCTCACTTTCCTACAACGCTGGTATTACGGGTTTTTACAAACCCGGCGTTAACAGGCAAGAAGTGAGCGTAGAGCAAAATTGCGCTCCACACTGCACTCCAATACCAGCACTGCTTAAGTGAGTGGTGAGCTGGTTATACGTGCTCGTGCACGATTTCCCCATAGACATCAATGGGGAGAGCCGGCTGAAAAAAGTCTAACACCTGCAATAAAGCAGCGTAAAGCTCCGTAATGCAGCCCCATTGATTCCTATGGGGAAACAAAATTAGCCATTGGCTGTTCCAATCAGCCAATAGAATGCAAGCTCAATCCTATTGGCTGATTGGATCAGCCAATAGGATTGAAGTTCAATCTTATTGGCTGATGGCATCAGCCAATAGGATTTTTTCTACCTTAATTCCGATTGGCTGATAGAATTCTATCAGCCAATCGGAATCTAAGGGACGCCATCTTGGATGACGTCACTTAAAGGTACCTTCATTCCGAAGAAGCCGTCGATTGAAGAGGATGCTCCGCGCCGGATGTCTTGAAGATGGAGCCGCTCTGTGTCGGAAGGATGAAGATGCCGTCTGGGTGAAGACTTCTGCCCGTCTGGAGGACCACTTCTGCCTGTCTGGAGGACCACTTCTGCCGGCTTCGTTGAGGACATCTTACCGCTTAGATGAAGAGTTCTCCCGGTAAGTGAATCTTCGGTGGTTAGTGTTAGGATTTTTTAAGGGTGTATTAGGTGGGTTTTATTTTTAGGTTAGGGCTTTGGGCAGCAATAGAGCTAAATGCCCTTTTAAGGGCAATGCCCATCCAAATGTCCTTTTCAGGGCAATGGGGAGCTTAGGTTTTTTTAGTTAGGGTTTTATTTGGGGGGTTGATTGTGTGGGTGGTGGGTTTTACTGTTGGGGGCGTTGCTTGTATTTTTTTTAACAGGTAAAAGAGCTGATTTCTTTGGGGTAATGCCCCACATAAGACCCTTTTAAGGGCTATTGATAGTTTAGTTTAGGCTAGGGTTTTTTTATTTTGGGGGGGCTTTTTTATTTTAATAGGGCTCTTAGATTAGGTGTAATCAGTTTAAATATCTTGTAATATGTTTATTATTTTCTGTAATTTAGTGTTTGTTTGTTTTTGTAATTGTATTTAATTTATTTAATTGTTTTTAATTTAGGTAAGCTATTTAATTGTAGTGTAATGTTAGGTGTTAATGTAACTGAGGTTTAGTTTTGTTTTACAGGTAAATTTGCATTTATTTTAGCTAGGTAACAAATGAGAAAAAAGAAAAAGAACAGGAGCGCAAATAGGATTTATCTAAGAGTAGTATAATACAAAACTGTTTAATGAACACATATACATATACAAAAACTCACTCACACTTTCCACCCTCAAACATATGAGGTATGGTGCAGGCACGATAGTCAAAAGACCAACAGTCTGGCTCAATGTAAACCCGGGATAGCAGTGTCCTCCTTCAGACAGTTTCTTATCGGTAGCGAATTTGCAGAAAAACAGCTGTGCTGATATTTTTTGCTTTGTCCGCAGTAACTCCCTGACACAGGTATACAGGAGTCCAGAGTCTCTGTGCCACCAAGTTCTTTTACTTGGCAATATGAAGTCAGTACATAAAAAACACTTAACCGCAAGAAGCAGACACTTACAGACGCTCACAAGCCGGCTAGAGCGCTGTGTGTCAGAGTGCTTCCCAGCGTGTGTTTGATGTGGGCGTGGCCTAACAAATTTCATGGGGCTCCTCCCCACTTCATCAGAGGCATGCCCACATACCTAGAACGTTACAATTTATAGGGTTCCCCTGTCATCTGAAATAATATTGTTAAAGGACTATTGCTTAGTTGATGCTCATTAAAAACAACACATAGGGCTTCTCTTTGTCACAGAGCTTTTTTTGAAAACAACTAACCCGCGCATATAGATATCAAAACAGTTGTTCTTATATTCAAAATATTATAGAGTTATACTGCACTATTCAGCATTGCATCCGTGTTATACTCTATCAGTCTGTGCCATTGCTAATACTCTATTTCTTTATGCCTGATTTCGTTGTAGCCCACAATGTTTATTAACCTAAGAATACTATTTGAAAGAGCATACTCATAAATGCTTATTTTTATTTAGCCGTTCAATAGCTCCACCTATATATATAAATAAAAGGTTTACATAGAAAGACACATCAATTCTGCACCCAAATAAATAAACAACCCTTAAGGAATTTCATAAGGTGTATATATAAAATAATAATAATAATAATAAATAGTCATTATACACTTTTTAAACAAATACATTAAAAAATACATTCAAAACTAAAACCCAAAGTACTTTTTTCCCCAGTTAAAATGCATATATATATATATATATATATATATATATATATATATATATATATATATATATATATATATATATATATATATACTGTATATGGTTGATAAAAACAACACATAAGTAAATACCACTCATATATTTAGAGCCTATACAAATATATATATATATAAATATATATATATATATAAATACATATATATATATATATATATATATATATATATATATATATATATATATATATATATATATATAAACTAAACAAAGAGATGAATTCTTTCACATTTCTCAGTTACATCCTCTGATGTACATTTTTAATACAACAGTTTAGAGGAAATGTTAACTGGCACTACACACGTCTGCTAAGTATGGAAAAAGAATCTGTAAAACAGATTCTGGTGCTGTCCCTTTAAATTAATATTAACAAAGGAGAGACAGAAAAGACAGGGGCTTAAATAGCATTCATCCTTACTAGATAATAGTGATAGTAGATATAAAACTTATATACTTTAATATTTAAGGTTAAAATTGGGTAGAACACCCCTAATATATCCTAAACCCACTACCATAGAAAACAAAAAGCAAAAAACTAACACCAAACCAACAGTAACTTTTCTGTTTCCTGGCCGATAGCGGGAAACGTCGGCATCAGGTGACTGAAGTGACTGTATAGTATTGGAGTAAAGTAATTTAAAACAAACGCGTTTCGGCTAATACATAGCCTTTCTCAATGCTGTACTTTACAATGTCAAAATGTTTAAGCCGAAGCTCAAGCGTGTATGGCCTTATATACGGGTCTATAGCTTAACGAACAGCCAATCCAGAGTGTCTAGAGGGAAACGCCTATATATTGTCCAATCGTAGTGTGAAACTAGAAACACCTTCTGTTTTGGCTGCTATGTGTGGCTAAGGAGTGTACCTTCGGTCATAACCTACACGCTCATTGGGTGACTCAAAAGAGCTAGCACAGATGCCCAATTATATGGTACCAATATTACGATCATATTGTGAATTCAGGGTAACAGAACTTATGCACTAAGAGAGCGAACGATTATCAGTAAGACATCACTATGTAACATAGTAATATTTAATGAGTAAATTCGTTACGATCGTGTTATGCATAATACCCCGATGCGATTATCTTAATAACAAAGACCAAGCTAAACACTGATCCATCTGTACACACTGTTAATATCCCCAGGATATGAGAATCTTCAAATCGGAGTTCCGTGTCTGTTTCCTGAGTACTTTATATCGTTATAAGTGCGACTTATATTGTAAATGGGAATTTCAATTGGGTTTCAGGTTAGATGGTAAATATTAAGACTATGATCGTATTCATATGCAGTAGTGTCAGTATACAACATTATAACTTATTTGTGATAGAATATTGATCAGAGGTAAACAAACTAATTCCTACTTTATACAGTAATATAAAAGAATGTATGCTCTCAATTATCCTCATAACTATATAAGTAATAATGGTTCAACCATGACGATATTAAAATTATTACATTCACTTTCAAATTAAACTGTATATATATATAGGAAAATAAGATATATATTTATTATGATCATAAGTTCTGTCATTAAAAGTATGTATAGTGTGTTATGACTGACATTTGCATTATGTGATGCCATTATGGGTTATGTCGAAAAGACACAAGCATACCCATAGTGGGCTAGGTTACCATAATTCAGAAGGGGCATAAGGTTATCTAGGAGTCATCCAATTAGATATACACCCAATAATTATTATACTCATTCATACCATTGGGTATGACGGTATTCAGATTGAAAACCCACTTAGTTTCCATCTGTAATAATTTATTCTCAGTACTTCCCCCTCTTATTCCAGGCTTGAGTCGTTCCAAGCCCCAACATTTTAAGGCATTGGTCTTCCCATTATGGGCATGTAGAAAGTGTCTTGCGACACTTGTAATTTGTTTATGTTTATCCACATCCCTCTGGGCAGTCCTTATATTACTGAGATGTTCTGTAATACGTGTTCCCATACTTCTTGTTGTCATGCCAACGTAAAATAAATTACAGCTACAAGAGATACAGTAGATGACATTAGTACTCTGGCAGTTGATATGTTGTCTGATTTTACACGTATTTCCAAATCTATCGACTATTGTTTGTTTTTTAACCATATGTTGGCATACTGAGCAATGCCCACACGCGATAGAGCCTTCATAAATAGGTGATTTTTTAGCATTTCTGTCATAATGGCTTGTTATAAGCGTATCTTTAATATTGCTAGCTCGCCTATATGTTAATAGAGGTCTATCTGGTAGCAATGGTTTCAATAGTTCGTCTCTGGTAAGGACATGCCAATGCTGTTTTAAAATGTTGGTAATTTGGTCACTTTGTGTGGAATATGTAGTGATACATCACAGGGGAGTATTATTCTCTTTAACTTTCGGGGTTAATAACTCTCTCCTATCCTTCAGCAGTGCTCTGTTATAGGCTTTAGCCAATGATTTTCTAGAGTAGCCTCTTTCAAGTAGTCTTTTTCTTAGATCGTGTGCAGCTTTTTTGAAACTATCTAGTGTACTACAATTTCTACGTAGGCGTGTATATTCTCCCATGGGTAACCCTTTAATTGTGGCAGGATGATGGTAACTGCTTGCATGTAGTATATTGTTAGTAGACGTAGGCTTTCTGTATGCATTAGTTTCAATTAAGTTGCCTTTCTTGTGGATAGTAAGATCTAGAAATTCTACTTTTGATTTTTGTATAGTAGATGTTAAATATAATCCAAAAGGATTATCGTTCAGAGTATCAATGAAATCTATGAGGAGGTTTTCAGGGCCATTCCATATAAATAGAATATCATCTATATATCTGGACCAGTGGGAGACATGTTGAGTGAAGTGTTTTAGATTTTCATTAAACACTACTGTTTCTTCCCACCAGCCCAGATATATATTCGCATATGTCGGGGCACATGAAGTGCCCATGGCCGTCCCACATATCTGCAAATAGAATTTATCATCGAATACGAAAAAGTTATGGGTTAATATAAATTCTATCATATTCAGCAGAAATTCTTTGACCTCCTCGTTCATATTGGTGTTTTTGTTTAAGTAGTATGACACCGCTTTACACCCCCAGTGTGTTTTTATACTGGTGTAAAGCGATTCTACATCGCATGACACCAATACAGAGTTAGTTTCAATACTGATCTCATTGATTTTGTTAAGTAGATGCATTGTTTTGATTGGTGCCTCCATCATTACCTTGTATTTCTAAAATGTCTTGACATACTAAATTAAGGAAGGTTAATGTATTGTGTGACGTAGTGTTAGGGGGTACAAATTTTGATTTGGCCTTGAGAATTTTACGCCAGCTACTATTTTCTTCTTCAGAGGTAGTACTAATGGTTTCATCTAAAAGGGCAATTAAATCATTGATAGCCAATTGATCACTGGCATTTAAGGAATTCGATTCAGAGTTATACTTTAATAACTCTGAATCGAATTCCTTAAATGCCAGTGATCAAGTGGCTATCAATAAAATTCTCAAGGCCAAATCAAAATTTGTACCCCCTAACACTACGTCACACAATACATTAACCTTCCTTAATTTAGTATGTCAAGACAATTTAGAAATACAAGGTAATGATGGAGGCACCAATCAAAACTTGACAAAGGGAGAATGTTTAGCTTTAAAACAACTCAAAGAAATGAAAGGAATACAAATAAAAAATAGTGACAAGGGAGGTAACATTGTCATTTGGCCAGATACAATGTATCGTGAGGAAGCATTACGCCAGCTAAATAATCCTTCAAATCATAAGGCACTTCTGTGTAATCCTACAGATATGTTTTTGAATAGTTATAATACACTTATTCATTCAGCCCTCACTAATGGGATTATTGATCAAAAGGAATTTAAATTTCTAGAAGTCAAAGATCCAAAAACAGCCACATTATATTTGCTGCCAAAAATACATAAAGACATGCACAAGCCACCAGGAAGGCCGATAGTGTCTGGGATCGGCTCCCTCACAGAAAAAGCAAGCAAATATGTAGATGCACGTTTAAGATACATTGTAGACTCTCTACCATCTTATACACGAGATACAATGCATCTACTTAACAAAATCAATGAGATCAGTATTGAAACTAACTCTGTATTGGTGTCATGCGATGTAGAATCGCTTTACACCAGTATAAAAACACACTGGGGGTGTAAAGCGGTGTCATACTACTTAAACAAAAACACCAATATGAACGAGAAGGTCAAAGAATTTCTGCTGAATATGATAGAATTTATATTAACCCATAACTTTTTCGTATTCGATGATAAATTCTATTTGCAGATATGTGGGACGGCCATGGGCACTTCATGTGCCCCGACATATGCGAATATATATCTGGGCTGGTGGGAAGAAACAGTAGTGTTTAATGAAAATCTAAAACACTTCACTCAACATGTCTCCCACTGGTCCAGATATATAGATGATATTCTATTTATATGGAATGGCCCTGAAAACCTCCTCATAGATTTCATTGATACTCTGAACGATAATCCTTTTGGATTATATTTAACATCTACTATACAAAAATCAAAAGTAGAATTTCTAGATCTTACTATCCACAAGAAAGGCAACTTAATTGAAACTAATGCATACAGAAAGCCTACGTCTACTAACAATATACTACATGCAAGCAGTTACCATCATCCTGCCACAATTAAAGGGTTACCCATGGGAGAATATACACGCCTACGTAGAAATTGTAGTACACTAGATAGTTTCAAAAAAGCTGCACACGATCTAAGAAAAAGACTACTTGAAAGAGGCTACTCTAGAAAATCATTGGCTAAAGCCTATAACAGAGCACTGCTGAAGGATAGGAGAGAGTTATTAACCCTGAAAGTTAAAGAGAATAATACTCCCCTGGGATGTATCACTACATATTCCACACAAAGGGCTCCATGTACTAAGCCGTCAATTCATCCGTCATTGTAGACGCGGATAAACTCGCCGTTACTCGCCGCGGGCGAAATGGTGTCCGCTGTCGCTATGTACTAATATTCCCCCAATAAATAGACAAGTCTAGCCCGCCGCGAGCAGTTGCGGATTGTTGATAAATTTGACGCCTCGCTCGCCGCGACTAAGCTGATGGTACTTAACTTTTAGTTGAATTGTCTGGCCAATTATTAACACGTGACATGCAAGGTGTCACGAACATCATAGTAGTCGCGGGAATAGAATTTTGCTCCTATAAAAGTTCAACTTATCTAAACAACTTTATTATTGTTCAAAATTTTTTGAAGAGTGATAACAGAGCGTTATTTTTGTAATATTTATTTACAATTTGGATATGGCTTCATCTGGATCTGATAATATATAAATATTAATATAAAAATAATTATAAAGATTGACAACTAACAATACAAATTTAAATAGATTACTCTTTAATTACAGTCGACAAATTGGGCGCAATTTATGTACATGGAAATGAGAGACAAATTAGACGCCAGTTATGCTGTAAGTACAATGCTGATATTACTGCCTTTTATATATGTCTAGACTGGCGTCTAGATTGACTTTCCTATTGTTTTGTACCTTGCCCGCCACCTAAAAGGTGGCGAGGCAAAAATAGCGAGGTGGGAGCGGAAATTGTAGCGAGCGGACAAATAGATTTTTTAGTACATTCGTTTTTTGGCGAGTTGGTGGTCAAATGTGTCTAATTACAGTGAAAAATGGAGCGGTAGCGAGGTTTGGCGGATAAGTACGCTCGCAATTTTAAAGATGCGAGTTTTAACACAATTGACGGCTTTGTACATATCAGTTTGCGAGTTTTGACGCGAGATTTGTTGCGGGTAGCTCGCTGACTGCTTAGTACATGGAGCCCAAAGTGACCAAATTACCAACATTTTAAAACAGCATTGGCATGTCCTTACCAGAGACGAACTATTGAAACCATTGCTACCAGATAGACCTCTATTAACATATAGGCGAGCTAGCAATATTAAACATACGCTTATAACAAGCCATTATGACAGAAATGCTAAAAAATCACCTATTTATGAAGGCTCTATCGCGTGTGGGCATTGCTCAGTATGCCAGCATATGGTTAAAAAACAAACAATAGTCGATAGATTTGGAAATACGTGTAAAATCAGACAACATATCAACTGCCAGAGTACTAATGTCATCTACTGTATCTCTTGTAGCTGTAATTTATTTTACGTTGGCATGACAACAAGAAGTATGGGAACACGTATTACAGAACATCTCAGTAATATAAGGACTGCCCAGAGGGATGTGGATAAACATAAACAAATTACAAGTGTCGCAAGACACTTTCTACATGCCCATAATGGGAAGACCAATGCCTTAAAATGTTGGGGCTTGGAACGACTCAAGCCTGGAATAAGAGGGGGAAGTACTGAGAATAAATTATTACAGATGGAAACTAAGTGGGTTTTCAATCTGAATACCGTCATACCCAATGGTATGAATGAGTATAATAATTATTGGGTGTATATCTAATTGGATGACTCCTAGATAACCTTATGCCCCTTCTGAATTATGGTAACCTAGCCCACTATGGGTATGCTTGTGTCTTTTCGACATAACCCATAATGGCATCACATAATGCAAATGTCAGTCATAACACACTATACATACTTTTAATGACGGAACTTATGATCATAATAAATATATATCTTATTTTCCTATATATATATACAGTTTAATTTGAAAGTGAATGTAATAATTTTAATATCGTCATGGTTGAACCCTTATTACTTATATAGTTATGAGGATAATTGAGAGCATACATTCTTTTATATTACTGTATAAAGTAGGAATTAGTTTGTTTACCTCTGATCAATATTCTATCACAAATAAGTTATAATGTTGTATACTGACACTACTGCATATGAATACGATCATAGTCTTAATATTTACCATCTAACCTGAAACCCAATTGAAATTCACATATACAATATAAGTCGCACTTATAACGATATAAAGTACTCAGGAAACAGACACGGAACTCCGATTTGAAGATTCTCATATCCTGGGGATATTAACAGTGTGTAAAGATGGATCAGTGTTTAGCTTGGTCTTTGTTATTAAGATAATCGCATCGGGGTATTATGCATAACACGATCGTAACGAATTTACTCATTAAATATTACTATGTTACATAGTGATGTCTTACTGATAATCGTTCGCTCTCTTAGTGCATAAGTTCTGTTACCCTGAATTCACAATATGATCGTAATATTGGTACCATATAATTGGGCATCTGTGCTAGCTCTTTTGAGTCACCCAATGAGCGTGTAGGTTATGACCGAAGGTACACTCCTTAGCCACACATAGCAGCCAAAACAGAAGGTGTTTCTAGTTTCACACTACGATTGGACAATATGTAGGCGTTTCCCTCTAGACACTCTGGATTGGCTGTTCGTTAAGCTATAGACCGGTATATAAGGCCATACACGCTTGAGCTCCGGCTTAAACATTTTGACATTGTAAAGTACAGCATTGAGAAAGGCTATGTATTAGCTCCAATACTATACAGTCACTTCAGTCACCTGATGCCGACGTTTCCCGCTATCGGCCAGGAAACAGAAAAGTGACTGTTGGTTTGGTGTTAGTTTTTTGCTTTTTGTTTTCTATGGTAGTGGGTTTAGGATATATTAGGGGTGTTCTACCCTATTTTAACCTTAAATATTAAAGTATATAAGTTTTATATCTACTATCACTATTATCTAGTAAGGATGAGTGCTATTTAAGCCCCTGTCTTTTCTGTCTCTCCTTTGTTAGTACATTTTTAATACCCATAAAAATACACAGAAAAAATCATTCAATTTAATTTAATTTTTAATTTCATTTTTTAATTTTTAATTTTTAATATGTTTATATCTATATGTGTACACCTTGTATACACATACTTTCACATATACATAATTTCATAAAAAATGGGGTCACCAAAAAAGAGGAGCAATTATCATCTTTGTTAGTATGTGGGTAGCTGTACATATTGGAAGCACACACTAGGAACCAATAAAAGCTGCTAGATCCACTTCTCTATTCATTCCGTGTGGTTCTAAGGTACACAGTGTGTGAATCCAATATGTCTCTCTTTGTCTCAAATATTTTAGACGATCGCCACCTCTTTCATTTCTCTTTATATGTTCAATCGCCTTTATTTTCAGATCTCTACTGTCTTTATTGTGTTTTTCCAAAAAGTGAGCCGATACTCCATGGGTAGTAAGTCCTATAGCTATATTTCTTAGATGTTCAGTTAGTCTGTACTTTACTCTTCGTTCTCCCCACATACTTTTTTCCACATGAACACTCCAGGAGGTAAACAACATAATTTGACTTGCAATTCATTAATTCACATATGTCATGTCGTTTACCATCTTTACTGGAGTGAAAATGTTTATTATCAGGATGTATGTGTGTACAGCAGGTACATCCCGCTCTACCACATTTGAAGAAACCTTTAGTGTTTCGTCTCAACCAGTTAGAACCACCCTCTTTTTTTCCTAAGTTTACTTGGGGCCACCATGTTTTTTATGGTTTGATTTTTTCTATAGATGATTCGGCTATTTCTTGGAATGATATCTTTTAATATGCGATCTTGTTAGACTATAGACCAATGTTTTTTTAGTGCTCTTTCAATGCTCTTATGTGCATTGTTATACCTTGTAATGAAATTTATACTCTTATGGTTATCATTTCTTTGTTTATTTCTGTTTACCTGTGAAAGTAAACCTTTTCCTGTTTCTTTTTCCCTCTCTTGTGCTTGTGTTATTGTATCCATAGGGTATATAAAGAATATATAAAGAGAAATGAAAGAGGTGGTGATCGTCTAAAATATTTGAGACAAAGAAAGACATATTGGATTCACACACTGGGTACCTTAGAACCACACGGAATGAATAGAGAAGTGGATCTAGCAGCTTTTATTAGTTCCTAGTGTATGCTTCCAATATGTACAGCTACCCACATACTAAAAAAGATGATAATTGCTCCTCTTTTTTGGTGACCCCATTTTTTTATGAAATTATGTGTATGTGAATGTGTGAATGTATGTGTATACAAGGTGTACACATATAGATATAAATATATTAAAAATTAAAAATGAAAAAAATTAAATTGAATATGATTTTTTTCTGTGTATTTTTATGGGTATTAAAAATGTACATCAACAGAGGATTTAACTGAGAAATGTGAAAGAATTCATTTTTGTTTAGTATATATATATATATATATATATATATATATATATATATATATATATATATATATATATATATATATGTATTTTTATATATATATTTTTGTATAGGCTCTAAATATATGAGTGGTATTTACTTATGTGTTGTTTTTATCAACCATATATATATATATATATACATTTTAACTGGGGAAAAAAGTACTTTGAGTTTTAGTTTTTAATGTATGTTTTAATGTATTTGTTTAAAAGGTGTATCATGACTATTTATTATTCTTAATTTTTTTTTATTATATACACCTTATGAAATTCCTTAAGGGTTGTTTATTTATTTGGGCGCAGAATTGATGTGTCTTTCTATGTAAACCTTTTATTTATATATATATATATATATATATATATATATATATATATATATATATATATATATATATATATATATATATATATATAGGTGGAGCTATTGAACTGCTAGATAAAAATAAGCATTTATGAGTATGCTCTTTCAAATAGTATTCTTAGGTTAATAAACATTGTGGGCTACAACGAAATCAGACATAATGAAATATATAGAGTATTAGCAATGGCACAGACTGATAGAGTGTAACACGGATGCAATGTTGAATAGTGCAGTATAACTCTATAATATTTTGAATATAAGAACAACTGTTTTGATATCTATATGCGCGGGTTAATTGTTTTCAAAAAAAGCTCAGTGACAAAGAGAAGCCCTATGTGTTGTTTTTAATGAGCATCAACTAAGCAATAGTCCCTTAACAATATTATTTCAGATGACAGGGGAACCCTATAAATTGTAACATTCTAGGTATGTGGGCATAACTCTGACGAAGTGGGGAGGAGCCTCATGAAACGCGTTAGACCATGCCCACATCAAACACACGCTGGGAAGCACTCTGACACACAGCGCTCTAGCCGGCTTGTGAGCATCTGTAAGTGTCTGCTTCTTGCGGTTAGTGTTTTTTATGTACTGACTTCATATTGCCAAGTAAAAGAACTTGGTGGCACAGAGACTCTGGACTCCTGTAAACCTGTGTCAGGGAGTTACTGCAGACAAAGCGAAAAATGTCAGCACAGCTGTTTTTCTGCAAGTTTGCTACCGATAAGAAACTGTCTGAAGGAGGACACTGCTATCCCGGGTTTACATTGAGCCAGACTGTTGGTCTTTTGACTATCGTGCCTGCACCATACCTCATATGTTTGATGGTGGAAAGTGTGAGTGAGTTTTTGTATATGTATATGTGTTCATTAAACATTTTTGAATTATACTACTCTTAGATCAGTCCTATTTCCGCTCCTGTTCTTTTTCTTTTTTCTCATTTGTTATCCAGCACCACCCTATCCTGCCGATGTGTTTTAAAGGAGCAGCAGCACAGACTGTGAAACATTTATGAATCACACATATCCTTTTATACTGTGTTGTGTATATATATACATTTTTGCTTTATTAATTGAATTAATATGAATGGTTTTTCATACATGTTGTGTTTTCTATAGATGTGTTTTCTATAGATATTGTGGTTCTCATGAACATCATTAATTTGAGAGGGAGAGATATCTTCTGTATGCCTATAGATGAACATTTTTTCTACTTTTAATATTTATTTTTATATTTATTTATATTATTAACAATATTTATTTATTTATTTATCTATTTTAATCTGATCATACAGATATTCTATATTGAGGTCCTTTTCAATCTCTTTTTTTACCCTCTCATATTTTACCCTCTCCAATCTTGACACTGCACATTATTTGATCCACCACGAGTGGCGCTCTTTTACAAGCAGATCCAGGAGTCTGTTTTTTTCTATTTTAGCTAGGTAGTTATTAAATAGTTAATAACTATTTAGTAACTATTCTACCTAGTTAAAATAAATACAAACTTGCCTGTGAAATAAAAATAAACCCTAAGCTTTAAACCTAAGGGTTTATTTTTTAGATTAGGGGTTTGGGCTTGCAAAAGAGCTAACTGCCCTTTTAAGGGCAATGCCCATCCAAATGCCCTTTTCAGGGCAATGGGGAGCTTAGGTTTTTTAGATAGTATTTTATTTGGGGGGTTGGTTGTGTGGGTGGTGGGTTTTACTGGTCGGGGGTTGTTTGTATTTTTTTTTATAGGTAAAAGAGCTGATTACTTTTAAGGCCCTTTTAAGGGCTATTGGTAGTTTAGTTTAGGCTAGGGTTTTTTTTTATTTTGGTGGGGGCTTTTTTTATTTTGATAGGGCTATTAGATTAGGTGTAATTAGTTTAAATATCTTGTAATTTGTTTATTATTTTCTGTAATTTAGTGAGGTTTTTTTTTTTTACTTTAGCTAATTTAATTTAATTGATTTTATTTGTTGTTAATTTAGTTAATTTATTTAATTATAGTGTAGTGTTAGGTGTTATTGTAACTCAGGTTAGGTTTTATTTTACAGGTAAGTTTGTATTTATTTTAGCTAGGTAGTTATTAAATAGTTAATAAATATTTAGTAACTATTCTACTTAGTTAAAATAAATACAAACTTGCCTGTAAAATAAAAAGAAATCCTAAAATAGCTACAATGTAACTATTAGTTATATTGTAGCTAGCTTAGGGTTTATTTTATAGGTATTTAGTTTTAAATAGGAATAATGTAGTTAATGATAGTAATTTTCTTTAGATTTATTTAAATTATATTTAAGTTAGGGGGTGTTAGGGTTAGGGTTAGACTTAGGTTTAGGGGTTAATACCTTTGGGGGCGGCAGATTAGGGGTTAATAAGTGTAGGTAGGTGGCGGCGACATTGGGGGTGGCAGATTAGGGGTTAATAAATATAATGTAGGTGTCGGCGATGTTGGGGGCAGCAGATTAGGGGTTCATAAGTATAATGTAGGTGGCGACGGTGTCCAGAGCAGCAGATTAGGGGTTAAAAATTTTATTATAGTGTTTGCGATGCGGGAGGGCCTCGGTTTAGGGGTTAATAGGTAGTTTATGGGTGTTTGTGCACTTTTTAGCACTTTAGTTATGAGTTTTATGTTACGGCGTTGTAGTGTAAAACTCATAACTACTGACTTTAGAATGCGTTAGGGATCTTGGAGGTAGAGGGTGTACCGCTCACTTTTTGGCCTCCCAGGACAGACTTTTAGTACCGGCGCTATGGAAGTCCCATAGAAAAAAGACTTACGAAGTTTACGTAAGTCGTTTTGCGGTAAGGCCAAAGAAGTGTGCGGTGACCCTAAACCTTCAAGACTCGTAATACCAGCGGGCGTAAAAAAGCAACGTTAGGACCTCTTAATGCTGCTTTTTTACCCTAATGCACAACTCATAATCTAGTCATCAGTTAATGATAGGAATTTTATTTAGATTTATTTTAATTATATTTAAGTTAGGGGGTGATAGGGTTAGACTTAGGTTTAAAGGGTTAATAAATTTAGAATAGTGGCGGTGACGTTGGGGACGGCAGATTAGGGGTTAATAAGTATAATGTAGGTGTTTGCGAGGCGAGTGTGTGGCGGTTTAGGGGTTAATATGTTTATTCTAGTGGCGGCGATGTCCGGAGCGGAAGATTAGGGGTTAATAATTTTATTTTAGTGTTTGCGATGCAGGAGGGCCTCGGTTTAGGGGTTAATAGGTAGTTTATGGGTGTTAGTGTACTTTTTAGCACTTTAGTTATGAGTTTTATGCTACTGACTTTAATATGCGTTAGGAATCTTGGCGGTAGAATGTGTACTGCTCACTTTTTGGCCTCCCAGGACAAACTCATAATACCGGCGCTATGGAAGTCCCATAGAAAAAAGCCTTTACGAAATGTACGTAAATTGCTTTGCGGTAAGGCCAAAAAAGTGTGCGATACACCTATACCTGCAAGACTCCTAATACCAGCGGGCGTAAAAAAGCAGCGTTAGGACCTGTTAATGCTGCTTTTTTACCTTAACGTACAACTCGTACTCTAGCCGTATGCCTTTAATCCCGTTGTAAGGGTCAAACACAAAGTTATATACAGGGAAAAGTGGATTAATACAATGCTCAACTTATTAAATCATTTTAATTTTGCACTTTTTTATCCCTTAAATGTAGGCAGGATATAAGGTGATCCTATATAATCTTTTTATTTTGAAAATGAAAATATATTGTATTCACTTATGCTTGTATTGAATAATTTTATTTAAATGACACGCAAATCAAAATGATCATGTAATTTAATAAAAAAGTTCCAATTTACTTCTATTTTCAAACTTAATTCTCTTGATATACTTTGTTGAACAGCATATGTAGGTAGACTCAGGACCCTGCACGTCTTCAGCACTATACGGAAACGGTGCTCTCAATATATACCGTATTGTTCCGAGTATAGGCCGCACTTTTTCCCCCTGATGTAAGTCTTTAAATTAGGGATACGGCCTATACTCGGGATGTAGCTGTGAGTGGTTGGGGTGGGGGGCGGGGTTAAGCAGGAGTGCGGTTCTTGTTAGAGGGAGGAATTTTGGCACAAACACTGGGCTTCCTGGAGATTCTGTCAGCTACAGCCGAAAACCTAAGCTCCCACACACAACACCCCCTGATAGGATGGGCATTAGGGATCTCCTACTCAAAGTTGTTTTCTTAATTGGCCACCGCACCGTGCCACAGAAGCAGATGTCCGGCACAGTATATCCCCCAGCAACACCGTGGCCCACATCGATGTGCTCAGTATAGGAGTGTGATGGGCTTAAGATGAGAGTAGGAGCTGCTGTGAGTTACCGGTATCAGCTGTGACACAGACGGCAGCGTGACAGGATTGAGGTACACTAAAATTGATCTCAAAGTCATCTAACAGTACTGTACTGGTACCTACTACTAGTGTAACCCCTTTGAGAATACAAGTAAATATCTATAGCACAAAGGATGGGAGTGAGATGAAGCCAGGGTGGGAGCCACCTTATGTGTGTGTGCTGAGGGTGAGTCAGGATTGGGGATGTATGATAAGTGGTGAGGAGGGGGTTGTGTGAGGAAGAAGGGGGCTAAGAGGGTGAGGAGGACTGAGGGGAGGCTTGTAGGTAGGTAGTTAATAGGGTGAGTACTGGGCACTGTGTGAGGGAAGGAGGCTGAGTGGGTTAAGAGAAGGCAGTAATGTGTATATTTATTTTTAGTTAAAATTTCAATTTCTTTAAAATGGCACCAAACTTTAAGGGTGCGGCTTATAATCAGGAGCGGCCTATACTCGGAACAATATGGGTATATATATATATATATATATATATATAGTTCCAGAAGGTTTAGCACTCACGAGTCCTCTAATGTCCGGGGTGCTCAGCAAACAGTAGTAAACATCAAAGGAAAAAAGCAGGCACTCTCTGTGTTTTAACACCATAGTATTTAATCCATAGTAGTGACGTTTCGGGGTTTCACCCCCGTCTTCAGACTTACATGAAGTGCAGTGCAGCATATACAAACGTATATACCCTACTTACCCCAAGTGCCTTGTTCGGTAATCACACCTTGTGTGCGTTCCTGCTGTAGTCACCCGGCGCATAGCTAGAGTCATCAGAGCCGCCGTTTGTTGCCTAGCAACCCACCGCTAGAGACAAACACCACCACGTGACAACAATATCGAAGCCCGGCGCATTGCATACGTCATCAGAGACGCCATCAGTTGCCAGGCAACCTCTTACTCTAACAATATGTATTTCTATAACATGGTGAGATGGCCCGCATCTGTGAATTTAAAACCATAAAAACAGTATGTTACTTCTTATCAATCTATTATACACAATTTACTCAATATATTACTCAAGACTTAAATCCTTAAATCCTATTAAGGGGCCACATAACATATCAGATATAACTAGACACAGGACTTGGATCAGTACCAACATTCTAGGGGCTGTAACTCATTAAAGTTCTCATCTTATTCTAAACATAATTATCTTGGTAAATGGGATCGCTGACTGGAGGGCATGCCTAGCTTCATAGGCACTCCCCCCAGACCCGATCCCATTATTGAAATCACGTGATGGCATGAATGATTGTGTGATTTCAATTTCTACTTATTAACTTACATCTGTTCTTTGTTCCGATGTTGACAAATAAGTCCAGTCAGGAAGGGGTTAAGGGATGTGTCCTAGAATTACAAAATAGTGTAAATTTTTTAAAGCAAAATAACCATTTCAAATGATTTTAACATTATTTTGCAATGCAATGAACAATTTCTGATCCATAAATTAAAAACAATAACTTTATCGTTCCTTCAATGCCCATTAAGATAATATGAGCTAAATGAGGCAACATTCAATATAATGCACCACAGGGCTCATATTAACAGGCCCCAGGTTTCTGGTCACAACAGGTTCTTAATAAGATTGTGAATCCAGATCTTTGAAAGGTTTTCTGAGGTTTTTTTTTTCTATTAAAATGAACAGCCTCTCTAAAAGGGATGTAAGACAAGCAGTGATATGGTAATTATGCTCTGAAGTATAGAGATTAAGTGTCTGCTTTCCGATTAAAATGGCTTTTGTATCTGCCTGTATTTACATTCTATTATCCTGATCTTTTTTTCTGTATTTTCAGCCTGCTGCTATGATTGATGAGGAACCTGAGCCCCCAAAGCAAGAAGAGGGAAAACCAGAGGGAGGTGAGAGAATCATTTCCAGGGGGTTTCCTAAGAGAACAGATTTCTGTTCCTGTGGCACCTGATATTTTCTACACCTCTAATGCTGTCCAGCCAATAATAGCTGTGCTCTGTAATATTCTGCCTGACATGAAGGTCACAGATATGATATCCTAGAAGGTCAAACCAGCCTTTTATCCTCCAGTGCAAGATAATGAGTGCCAATTATAAATGAGTAATAATAATTGCCAGCCATTGTTTTAATTGTGCCTGAAAAAAGCTGCTTTGAGGTGTTCAAATAAAATGTTCCACACAAGTCAAATCCTAACATTTTGTCCTATTTAATTATAGATTCTCCTGATGGTGACAAAAATGCACAGGATGCAAAGGTAATTGTTGCAGATCTCAAAATCTATCTTAATTCTAACCAAAGCCTAATGACCACAAATATCTGATAACAATTAAAGAAAAATATATCACACTAAAAGTGTGTTACCATTAAAGGAATACAAAACCCATTTCTTTCATGATTCAGCTAAAGCAAAGAATTTTTAAACAACTTTCTTATTTGCTTCTATTACCAAATATGCATTATTATCTTGGTATCTTCAAAGCAGGAATGTAAGTTTAGAAGCACGCACATGTCTGGAGCACTGTATGACAACAGTTTTGAAAGAAGGTTATGTATTTGCAAGAGCATTAGATGACAGCACTGTTTCCTACCATTTAGTGCTCCACACACCTACATAGGTATCTCATCAACAAAGAATACTATGTGAACAAAGCAAATTTTTAATAATAGAAGTAAATTGAAAACTTTTTAATAATGGTATGCTCTGTATGAATCACAAAATTAATGTTTTGTGTTTCATATCCCTTTAAGAAACATGTACTTAATCATTTTAAATATCTTTGCCTGATATGTAAGCATAAATGGGCTTAAGTTTCTGAGCTAAATATTATAATAGCTTGAGGGACATTTCAATGTCAAAATATATTGCAAATGGCTCTCCTGGAACCTTTCTGCTTCAGAAGAGGGTTCAGCTAGTGAATGGAGCATAAGCATGTTTGCCTGCTTCTCATTTGCTCAACTAGAGAGGCATGGG
This sequence comes from Bombina bombina, assembly GCF_027579735.1. Classification (NCBI taxonomy): domain Eukaryota; kingdom Metazoa; phylum Chordata; class Amphibia; order Anura; family Bombinatoridae; genus Bombina; species Bombina bombina. The sequence goes on along the minus strand of NC_069501.1, from coordinate 1,009,731,039 downwards.
AGCAAAATTTTGTAAAAGAAAGGAATTTGGTTAAAAATAAAACACTTAAATGAAATAGAGCATTTTATTTTTACAACAGAATCAATCTTTCATTGCATCTTTAATACTGATAGTAAAGATGTAGAGCAAAGTCCAGCACACAGGTAATATCATGCAAAGTCACAATGACCTGCTTCCAAGGTCAGGGTAATAATATCAAAAAACAGAGAGTAGTGACAGCATAGATATTTATTCATGAGACGGCAGGACAAACAGCAACGTTTCGAGACTTCTGTCTCTTTGTCAAGCTAATGTGTACAATAAACTAGAACACCTTATATAACAATCTACCACCAGGTGGCGCTAAAAACACAGGTAGGAGTTAACCTCTTATATACTAGATATATTTATCATATAACACATATAAATTATGTACAAAAAATACTCCATAATTATCATCTCAATAATGTACTTCAAAATTAGCAATTGGATTTAAAGTAAAATGTACAAAATATAAAGTGCAATGTACATAAAATTACTCAGAAGTAGATCCCTAAACATTTACTTGAAAGTTTTCATTCCAAAATAAAATTTAAAGTGCAATATTGAATTCTGAATTAATTAACAAAATATTTAAATTATAAGTTTCAATTTTTAAATTTTAATAAATTTCCAAATTAGAAATTTTTAAATTTTTTAAATTCTAGAATTCAAACACTGAGATAATGTCCCTATAGAAACACTGATAAGTCCCAGTCCTTATTCATACCATTGGGATACATGGTACCCAATTCATGAATCCAGAACGCTTCACGCTGTTTTAGCATTTTCTCCCTGTCCCCACCTCTACGTAATTTAGGGACATGGAATGATCTGAAAACAGAGTTGATTTATGGCATGTTTTTTATCTAAAAAATGTTCTGCAACTGGAGCTTTAAGATTTTTAATTCTTATAGAACTTTTGTGCTCTATAATTCTATCGCGTACGCACCTTGTTGTCTCTCCAATATAGCTCCGCCCACAGGGACATTTAATTAGATAGATAACATAATCAGTATTACAGGTATAATATCCCCTAATGTAATATTTTTTTCCATTACATGGGTGGTGGAACACCGGGCCTCTAATCAAATTTCCGCAACATGAACAATTTAGGCATGCATATGAACCACATCTATTGGTAGGTATATATCTTTGGTTTATAGATGTTCTAGATCCTATATCTGCCTTAATTAAATGATCATGGAGATTTTTGCTACGTTTGTATGCAGGCATAGGTGGTTTCTGGAATTCTAGAATGTTAGGGTTACAGTCACTCAATATATTCCAATGTTTCCTCACTATTTTTTGTATAGCCGGACTGAGGCTACAAAATTCTGAGACAAAGGCTAATCTACTGTCTTTGTCAGTCTCCTTTCTCTTATTTATAGTCTGTAACAAACTTTCTCTAGGAGTAGACAAAATAGATCTAATTTCTTTTTGAATTAAAGCTGGTGGGTAGCCTCGCTCTATAAACCTTTGACCCATATCTCCCAATCTAGCATCCACTATATTGGGGTCAGAAACAATACGTCTGACTCTTAACAGTTGACTTTTAGGAAGAGAGTTTATCAAGGATGGAGAGTGTGCACTGTCATAATGTAACAAACTGTTACGATCAGTACTTTTCCTGAATAAATCAGTTTTTAAAGTGCATCCATCCTTAATCACTCTGGTGTCCAAAAATTCAATAGTTTCCTCATTCCATGTTAGTTTAAATTTTATATGATTAGTGGCAGCATTCAAATCTGCCACAAATGCCATTAGGGTTCCAACGTCGCCCAGCCACACCCCGAAGATGTCATCTATGTAGCACCACCAAGTGGTGCCACATAGAGTAAACCAACTATTACAAAAAACAAATTTTTCTTCGAATATATTCATAAAGATGTTGGCGTAGTTTGGGGAGACGTTGGAACCCATGGCAGTTCCTTGAATCTGCATATAAAAGTTGTCTTCAAAAAGAAAATAATTGCAATTTAGTACCATATCAAGTAACTGTAATAAAAAGTCAACCTTCTGTCTATTCAATTTAGAATCATTTGCCAGTACTGACTCTACAGCTCCCAGACCACTGGCATGTGTAATGGAGGTGTATAAACTGTCTACATCTAAACTATAAAGAATAAACTTACTTGAAGAGAAGTTTAAGGTGTCCAATTTAAGGAGGAAATCACTGGTATCCTTAATGAAAGATGTAGACAGTTCTACATAAGGTCTAAGCATCCTGTCTAAAAAAACAGATACGTTAGTTAGTACAGAGTCAGTGCTTGCGATGATAGGGCGACCGGGGGGGGTTTCAAGGTTTTTGTGTATCTTGGGGAGGACATACATCACTGGAGTGTGGGGATGTTTAACTGTTAGAAACTTAACTAGGTCTACATCTATCAAGTTATTTTTTAGGGCTATATTTAATTTATCCAATTCTTTTTGTATAGAGAATAAAGGTTTTTTTTGTTAGTTTCTTATATACAGTGATATCCTCTAATTGCCTATAAATTTCATTGATATAATCATTTTTGGACATTATAACTAAAGCTCCACCCTTGTCGGCTCTTTTCAATATGATATCCTTTTTTGATTTTATTGCTTCCAAAGTTTCAAATTCTTTTTTATTAAAGTTCACTAGTTTTAAATTGTTGTTTAAGTAGTGTTTCCTATAGTTAAGTTGCTCATTAGTTTCAGTGATATGTTTAAGATGTTCAATATCCTTTTTAACTAAATCTATGTAAGTTTCCACACTATGATTTAATTGGTTAGGAATAAATGTACTCTTATTGCGTAAACCAAGTTGCTGCATAGAGATACTTTCTTTATTTTGCACTTTAAATTTATCTTGATACGGGATATTGCTAAAGAAGGCTTTTAATTTTAGAGAACGAAAAAACTTGAATAGATCTATTTGTAATCTAAAAAAATTACATTTCTGCTTTGGACAATAAGATAGTCCTTTATTTAAGATGGAAAGTTCATCAGACGTATTGTTTCTGACCCCAATATAGTGGATGCTAGATTGGGAGATATGGGTCAAAGGTTTATAGAGCGAGGCTACCCACCAGCTTTAATTCAAAAAGAAATTAGATCTATTTTGTCTACTCCTAGAGAAATTTTGTTACAGACTATAAATAAGAGAAAGGAGACTGACAAAGACAGTAGATTAGCCTTTGTCTCAGAATTTTGTAGCCTCAGTCCGGCTATACAAAAAATAGTGAGGAAACATTGGAATATATTGAGTGAATGTAACCCTAACATTCTAGAATTCCAGAAACCACCTATGCCTGCATACATATATTATACCTGTAATACTAATTATGTTATCTATCTAATTAAATGTCCCTGTGGGCGGAGCTATATTGGAGAGACAACAAGGTGCGTACACGATAGAATTATAGAGCACAAAAGTTCTATAAGAATTAAAAATCTTAAAGCTCCAGTTGCAGAACATTTTTTAGATAAAAAACATGCCATAAATCAACTCCGTTTTCAGATCATTGACCATGTCCCTAAATTACGTAGAGGTGGGGACAGGGAGAAAATGCTAAAACAGCGTGAAGCGTTCTGGATTCATGAATTGGGTACCATGTATCCCAATGGTATGAATAAGGACTGGGACTTATCAGTGTTTCTATAGGGACATTATCTCGGTGTTTGAATTCTAGAATTTAAAAAATTTAAAAATTTCTAATTTGGAAATTTATTAAAATTTAAAAATTGAAACTTATAATTTAAATATTTTGTTAATTAATTCAGAATTCAATATTGCACTTTAAATTTTATTTTGGAATGAAAACTTTCAAGTAAATGTTTAGGGATCTACTTCTGAGTAATTTTATGTACATTGCACTTTAAATTTTGTACATTTTACTTTAAATCCAATTGCTAATTTTGAAGTACATTATTGAGATGATAATTATGGAGTATTTTTTGTACAAAATTTATATGTGTTATATGATAAATATATCTAGTATATAAGAGGTTAACTCCTACCTGTGTTTTTAGCGCCACCTGGTGGTAGATTGTTATATAAGGTGTTCTAGTTTATTGTACACATTAGCTTGACAAAGAGACAGAAGTCTCGAAACGTTGCTGTTTGTCCTGCCGTCTCATGAATAAATATCTATGCTGTCACTACTCTCTGTTTTTTGATCTTTAATACTGATGCCAGTTTTGGACCAAGACTGCCTGGATTAAACTGTATATAGAAATGGAAAACCATTGCAATTTCAAATCTTAGTGATTCCAACATTGCTGTTTTGATATCATAAATTACTTCAACCAGTATTATGTATGACAAGTATAATTAAGTAAAGCAATAGCTCAGCTATATAATTTAAGCCAGTGTTTCCCAATGGTCATTCATTTGATTGGTGTTTACAACTGATACAATGTATTACTATCTTTCCTCAGATATGGTGAGTCCACGACATCATCAATTACTAGTGGGAATATTTATTCTGTCCAGCAGGAGGCGGCAAAGAGCACCACAGAAAAGCTGTTAAATATCACTCCCCTTCCCATAATCCCCATTCATTCTCTTTGCCTTTGTCAATGGAGGAGGTGAAGTTTGGTGTCTGAAGAAATAAGATGCTTTATGGGGATAGTTTTCCGTGCAAGCAAGGATTTGGGTATAGCTGTAGTCCACATCAATCTCTGCTGCAGAGTAGTGGTGCTTTTAAGCAGTTAGGAAGTTGTAAGGTGGTGCTTACTTTGTTTCATAACACTTTGCTGCCCGAAGTATAGAAAGCCAGAGTTGGCTACTCTGTTCTTTCTTTTTTTCCACAGGTCTCTGTAAGTAGTTTGTGTCCTTTCACGCCTTGTGAGCTGTCTTCCTGCTGGACAGCTAGACTGCAGGTAAGTGCTTTTTTGTCTTCTAGGTATACGAGACTTTGCATGTTTATAGATTCATTATTTATAATTTGCAGTTTTTCTTTATGTGATTTAGTAATCTTTTAAATAGGATTCGATAGGCAGTATGCAGGCACTATGTGATTTGGGAATTGCACGTTGGGACCGGATGTTGCTAGATTTTTATTTTTGGCAAATGTTTGTTTTGTTTATGTGGTAACTGTTGCTATGGTTTTTTCAGATTGCGCCCCTTTTTTCTGCGCTTTTCCGGATGTGTTGGTCATGTGATCCTTGTGTTTCAGTTATATGGAACGGATCAGCGTCTCTGTGTTGTTGTTGCAGTCTGTCTCAGTGTATATGCAGTTGCGTGTCATTCTCTTTGTCCTTTTCAAGTCTCCTGGAGTAAGTTTTATGTTTCTCTTAAAGTGACAGTTGTCCTTTATTCAATTTTTTTTCCCCCTGGGGCTAATTTTTCTTAGCTATGGACATGGATAATGAGGATATTGGTTTTAATAAATGTTTATTATGTTTAGAGGCGCAAACTGTTTCTCCTTTGAAATTTTGTACTACTTGTTTAGCAAGAACGCTACAATGTAAAGAAAAAATATTGCCTTATGAGCCTAATGTCTCTCAGGATGATGCTGTTCAGGCAATGCCGCAGCCTTCTCCTCAAACGTCCAAAGCCCATATGGTGTCACATGCAGTGCCCTGTGGTTCCTCTCAACCTCCTGGTGGGGTATATTTGCCTGCAGATTTTGCCGCACAGATATCTTCTGGGGTATCTGCAGCTTTATCTGCTTTTCCTGTTTTAGGAAAATGCAAGAGGAAAACTAAACACTTAATAGATTGTAAGGTGCCTGTTTCAGCAGCTACTATACAGGTCGATCTTCCTCATAATTCTAGGGAGGATGTTACCTCAGTTCCTTCTGAGGGTGAAATCTCTGATTCTGACAGTATTTAATCTTTTGTCTGAGGTGGAAGAAGTAAGCTTTAGATTTAAGCTTGAACACCTTCATGTTTTATTAAAGGAGGTTTTGGCTACTTTGGATGATTCTGACTCTCCTGTTGTAGCTAACCCTAAGAAATCTAGTAAGCTTAATAGATTCTATGATGTCTCTTCCTCTATGGAAGTGTTTCCTGTTCCAGATCTTGTGACAGAGATTATTGCGCAGGAATGGGAAAAACCAGGGATTCCTTTCTCCCCATCTTCAGTTTTTAAGAAGATGTTTCCTATTGCTGAATCCATTAAGGATTCTTGGCGCAAGGTGCTATTTCTTATCTGGCTAAGAGAACTACGATCCCTATAGAGGACAGTTGCTCTTTTAAGGATCCAATGGATAAGTATATTTGAAGAAGATGTATGTGCATCAGGGTCTTCAATGGCAACTTGCAGTTTGTATTGCCACAGTGACAAGTGCAGCATCTTATTGGTGCAATGCTTTATCTGAATCTATTTTAGAGGAAACTTTGTTGGAGGAAATTCAGGATAGGATTAAGGCTCTTAAGCTAGCCAATTCTTATATTTCTAATGCTAACATGCAAGTTATTAAATTGAGGGCCAAGCTGTCTGGTTTCTCTGTCTTGGGTCGCAGGTCTTTGTGGCTTAAGTCTTGGTCAGCTGATGTTTCCTCTAAGTCTACGCTTTTGGTGCTTCCTTACAAGGGAAAGACTTTGTTTGAGCGTGATATTACCAATGGAAAAGGATCTTTTCTACCGCAAGACAAGAAAATTAGATTTAAGGGACGTTAAAGTCATTTTTGTTCCTTTTGTAAATTCAAAGGTCAAAAGCCTTCCTCTTCCGTCTCCAAACAGGAGCAATCCAAGTCCTCTTGGAGACCCAGTCAGTCCTGGAAAAAGGGGAAGCAATCTAAGAAACCCTCAGCTGAGTCTAAATCAGCATGACGGGTCAGCCCTCGGTCCAAAGTTGGATCAAGTGGGGGGGCAGACTTTCCCTGTTTTATCGGGAGTGGTTACAAGATGTCCCAGATCCTTGGGCTGTGGGCATTGTTTCTCAGGGTTACAATATAGAATTCAATTCTCTCCCTCCCAGGGGCAGGTTTCACCTCTCAAGGTTGTCTGCAAATCAGGTTAAAAGAGAGACATTCTTGAACTGCATTAAGGATCTTTTCTGTCTGGGAGTGATTGTTCCAGTTCCAGTAAAGGAACAGGGTAAAGGATTATATTCAAATCTGTTTGTGGTTCCCAAGAAAGAGGGAACTTTTCATCCCATTTTCAACCTAAAGTGTCTCAACAAGTTTCTCAGGGTGCCGTCCTTCAAAATGGAAACCATTTGGTCCATTCTTCCTTTGGTTCAGGAAGGTCAGTTCATGACGACCATAGATCTGAAGGATGCATATCTTCATGTCCCTATTCACAGGGATCATCACAAATGTCTGAGATTCGCTTTTCTAGAGAAACATTTTCAGTTTGTAGCTCTTTCGTTTTGGCCTTGCTACAGCTCCCAGAATTTTTTCCAAGGTTCTGGGGGCTCTTTTGGCAGTGATCAGGTCTCAGGGAATTGCAGTGGTGCCTTATTTAGATGACATTTTGGTTCAGGTGCCATCTTTTCAACAAGCAAGTTCCCATACAGAGATCTTGTTGTCTTTTCTATGTTCCCACGGATGGAAAGTGAATCTGGGAAAGAGTTCCCTTGTTCCAGCTACAAGGGGGGTGTTCTTAGGGACTATAATAGTTTCCCTATCTATAAAGGTTTTTCTGACGGAGGTCAGGAAATCCAAAATTCTCTCTGCTTGCCTCTCTTCAGCCTACTGTTCGGCCATCTGTAGCCCAATGTATGGAAGTAATTGGGTTGATGGTTGCTTCCATGGACGTTATTCCGTTTTCTTGATTCCATTTGAGAGCTCTGCAGTTATGCATGCTGACGCAATGGAATGGAAACCATTTGGATCTGTCCCAGAGGATAGATCTAGACGTGTTAACAATAGATTCCCTTCCATGATAGTTTTCCCAAGAATATCTGTCTCAAGGCACATGCTTCCGGAGACCTTCTTGGGTGATTGTGACCACGGATGCCAGCCTGCTAGGTTGAGGAGCAGTCTGGGACTTATTAAAGGCATCAGGGGTTATGGACTCGGGAAGAGTCTGCTCTCCCCATAAACATCTTGTTTTTTTTTCTTAAGATATGGAGAGTGATTTACAATTCTCTGTTAACTTGGCCTAAGTTGGCTTTAGCTGGCTTTATCAGATTTTAGTCAATATCACCTCAGTTGCTTACATCAACCACCAGGGAGGAACTCAGAGTTCCTTGGCCATGAAGGAGGTGGCACTGATTATTCAGTGGGCGGAAGCTCACAATTGTTGTCTATCTGCCATCCACATTCCAGGAGTGGACAACTGGGAGGCGGATTTCCTGAGCAGACAGACATTTCCTCCCGGGGAGTAGGCTCTCCATTAGGAGGTGTTTTCCAGGTTAACACTTAAGTGGGGGGTGCCGGAGTTGGATCTGATGGTGTTTCAGCAGAACGCCAAGCTTCCAAGGTACGGTTCAAGGTCAAGAGATCTGCAGGCATCTTTGATAGATGCTCTGGTGGTGGGGGGTTCGGTCAAGTTTATCTGTTTCCTTCATTTGCTCTTCTTCCATGAGTCATTGCTCGTATCAAACAGGAGAGAGTGTTGGTAATTCTAATAGTTTCGGCATGGCCGCACAGGATCTGGTATGTAGACCTAGTGAACATGTCATCTCTGCCTCCTTGGAGGCTGCCTCTGAAGAAGGAACTTTTAATTCAGGGTCCTTTCTTTCATCCAAATCTCGTTTCTCTGAAACTGACTGCTTGGAGATTGAACGCTTAGTTTTGTCTAAGCATGGTTTTCAGTCATTGAGACCATGATCCAGGCTTGCTAGCCTGTTACTCAGGAAATTTACCATAAGGTATGGCGTAAATACCTTTATTGGTGTGAATCTAAGGGCTACTCTTGGAGTAGGGTTAGGATTTCTAGAACTTTATCTTTTCTTCAGGAAGGTCTGGAGAAGGGTTTGTCAGTCAGTACTCTGAAGGGTCAGATCTCTGCTTTATCTATTTTGTTGCATAAGTGTTTGGCGACTGTGCCAGATGTTCAATCTTTTTGTCATGCCTTGGTCAAAATCAAGCCTGTGTTTAAGTTGTTTACTCCTCCTTGGAGTCTTAACCTTGTTCTTAAGGTTTTGCAGCAGGCTCCATTTGAGCCAATACATTCCTTAGCTATTAAATTGTTATCTTGGGAGGTTTTGTTTCTTTTTGCTATTTCTTCTGTGAGGAGAGTTTTGGAACTCTTGGCTTTGCAGTATGAGTCTCCTTACCTTATCTTTTATGCGGATAAGGTGGTCCTACGTACTAGGTTGGGATTTCTTCCTAAAGTGGTTTTGGTTAGGAATATTAATCAGGAAATTGTTGTTCCTTCTCTCTGTCCCAATCCTTCTTCTCATAAGGAGTGTCTGTTGCACAACTTGGATGTAGTGCGTGCTTTAAAATTCTATTTACAGGTGACTAAGGATTTTTGCCAGTCTTCTGTGAGAATTACAGCTCATTCTACTAGGACTGTATCGTCTTCTTGGACTTTCAAAAATGAAGCTTCTGTGAAACAGATTTGCAAGGCTGCAACTTGGTCCTCTCTGCAAACTTTTTCAAAAAATGTTGAGGCCTCTTTTGGGAGGAAGGTTCTTCAAGCAGTGGTGCCTTCTGTTTAGGTCCACCTGTCTTTTTCCCTCCCTAGTCATCTGTGTCCTCTAGCTTGGTTCCCTCTAGTAATTGATGACGTCGTGGACTCACCATATCTTAGGAAAGAAAACAAAATTTATTTTTACCTGATAAATGTATTCCTTTCCGGATATGGTGAGTCCACGACCTCACCCTTATATTTAAGACAGGTTTTTATTACTAAACCTCAGGCACCTCTACACCTTTGTGTTATTCCTTTTCCATTTCCCTTTGGTCGAATGACTGGGTATTATGGGAAGGGGAGTGATATTTAACAGCTTTGCTGTGGTGCTCTTTGCCGCCTCCTACTGGACAGGAGAGATTCCCACTAGTAATTGATGACGTTGTGGACTCACCATATCCGGAAATAAATACATTTATCAGGTAAGCATAAATTTTGTTTTCTTCATCCCTGTTAGAAATCTGTGTTTTTAGGAATAATGTAAAATGTAACATCAGCACAGCTGAGTAGTGAACTGAGCAGCAATATTATGCACTTGTCTATGTGCTTTCTCCTTGCTTTCACAGAATAAGAAAACACAACCAGGTGTCCGAGGAGGTTTCATGCAGTCTCATTATTTTGTGGCTCTGTATCGTTACAAAGCTATTGAAAAGGATGATCTAGATTTCCAGTAAGTATTTGACTTTTGCAGAAATATTCAATCAAACCGATCTTGCCATAACATTTCACATAGGGAATAACTGAATAAATTGTAATAACTTATGTACTTATCTTGCAATTTAGACATCCATACAAATCATTCAGTGGATTACACAACATTGCTACATGTGATTAGAAAACTCTAGTGTCTGGTTGACTGAAAATAACAAGGAACTTGAGTCACATAATTCATCATAGTTTTAAACTTTGATTCATGATTTGTATTTAATATTCATTTTGTTTTCTATCTTTAATTTAAAGTCTTCTGTTTTATCACTGATCACATTTGAACAACACAAATTCTCAAATATTCTGCATTTTATTTACAGCGCTGGGGATAGAATCACAGTGATTGATGACTCCAATGAAGAGTGGTGGAGGGTATGTATGTTCAGAAGACTATGAATTTGAAGAATTTGTCCTGAATATGAGTAGGGCATACCTAGATCATGATTTCATAGATGTTACAAGGAATGTTGTTTGTTTTAGAAAGTAATGACAGCATGCCAGTTATGAAAGGCTAGGTTCTATAGCTTAATCTAAAATAAAATACCAAAGTTAGAACTTAATTGCACATTTTCAGTATAGAAAAACAAAATCAAAAGATAGAAGCCTAGTTCTGAGACATATTTCAACTCCATACTTGAATTTGAAACAAAACAAAAAAAAGACAACCCATATGGAAAAAATAGTTAGAAATCCATAAATTGATTTTTATTCGCTTGATTGGTGCTTCTGTGAACTAATGCTTATTAAAGACTTCTGATATTATCAGTATTCCACAGTAAGATTGCAGATGTATCTTAGCTAAACCTAGATGAGACCTCTGAACAGTATTGCATTCACTGATTTGAGAATCATGATCTATTTAGTAATTAAAAAGGGCTGCATGTATACAAAAGATTAAGAAAACAATCTATTTAAAAATGAGTTTGTCTGTAATTGGATAGCAGCTGCACAAATATGCAAATACAATAGGTAAAAAAAAACCTATTTTTTATTCACATATTCTGCCATCTTGGTTCACTCAACTTACATTTACAGGTGAGACCCTGTTTTTCTTGAGAGGGAATGGAAAGAATCTGACCTCTTCACCATTACCTCCTTAAACATGATTCTGCTTAGTTTGTTCCCCTCATTCCTTGTTCTGACCATCACAGGAGGGACAAGACTAGGACCCTATACTCCTCACTAGGCTTGCTGAGGTTAGTAAGCTTTGCTAGGCTGTTGGTTGGAGACATTGCCATATGAGCAGGTACACAGCAATATGCTTCTTTTGTTTCACTCTCTGCTTTTTAGACTGACTTTTCTATTAAAAATTAATGGTCCTTCTGTATAATTAATGTGTGTCACTTGTAAAGCTTGCAAAATTGCTTGTCTGTAGTTTTCTACATTTCTTGTAGATAGTAGTGCCTTGATAAACACCAGATGCCTTGAATATTCAAATCATGCGGTTTGAGGAATATGTTTTCTCAAATGGCCTTGGTATGCAGCATTTATTTATTTTTGTTTCTTCATAATACATATTTTAGCTTTTCTTTCAGTCTCCATTTATTACAAATTTCAGTTATGTTATAGCAAGGCTGGAGGTTATGTGAACAACTAAAAAGTAGAGAGGACCTGGTAGGTCCTTCTCATCACAATAATAGTGCACATACCCAAATGTATGGGTATGAGCATGTGTACCCCACTTAAAAAGTGTTTGGGTACAATCTCAATTTCAGATCAGATGTCATCTCAAAATTTTACCAACTAAAAAATTGCCACATCTCTCATCCTTTGTGCAGTCACCACCACCATAATATTCAGAGAAAAAGAACATTGTATTTCGATACATAGATAAATTGATAAAGTTATAGGTAATTCAAGCAATTCCAGTATTTCGAGACAGGCAACTTTTATTCATGCATTTTTAAGGTAAAAAAAGTTTAATTTTGGAGCATGATCCTAAAGGTTAGAGCTACAAAACCCCCCAAAAACAATAGAATCACTTTTGGTTATTAGGAAATTGTAGTAAATGCATCTCTGATCTCTCTAGATGTCGTTTGTCTACTTGCTTATTCCAGTAGCAATGAATCATGTTTTGTCTTTGGGATTGCATTTGACATTTAACCACCATCTACATTTGTATATTCAGCCACACCCTTGACAGAGGACTTCCCTTTACAAATTCAATTGGAATACAGATAAAAACAAATTACAGCACAAAGGGCGAGGTACCAACCTGCCTGTTAAATCAGTTGTTTCATTGAATATTCTGAAAATTTGGAACTATTACTGCATCACATACAGGACATATGTTTAGGAATGAGGAGTTGGGTATTCCTTATGGAATTCAGTTTGTTGTTTCTATGGGGTTAGAAATAAGAGTTCATTGTATATATTTTTCACTGCATTTCTTTTTGGATTCTTTGCAGAATACATAAATAACTTCACTTGTATGGACAATTACTACAAATTTGGTCCACTCAGCAAGTGGATCCTTCAGGATCTTGCTGAATGAATTGTAAATCATTTTACAGACTGGTCATTTGCCTGTGCTTTTATGTCAACAGAACAAAGATTGGAGGACTTTAGTTAGATTATTTGTAATTCCACATGAGCATTTGAAAGATCTCTCTCTTGCAAAGCCTACGATTTCAGCTTGCATTGTTCAACACATTGTCAAAGCAGGTCAACTCAAAGAATTCTTGTTCCAGGAAGGCTTAGGTCAGTCTTCACCTCCCAGTGCAATGGAAGCATCCTATTCTGAGCTCTGTAAACTTTGGAAGACTCCAATCACATTCTTTTCTCATTACAAATGGGATGATTGTCAGTCAGCTTCTAAATAATTTAGAAGAAATATATTAAATTCTGTTATCGTTCAATAAATCTTTGGGTAGCATATTATTTTATTGCCTCTTTTTTTGCTCCTGCCCAGTATGTGCTTGTTTTGTACTCATCTAACCTTGCAAGTATTAAATGAGCCTAGATAATTAGAAATAAAGTCCAAAATGCAGATATTTCTATATCTTAGCTTATATCCTAGCTAATATTTGTAAGGATCCCTCCCATAGATCCTGTGATGGGTCTTTGCTAGGAATGTAAGAAACTCTGAAGGGGGTATCTTTAAAGGAACACTATAAAGTCAAAATGAAATTGAGATTATTCAAATAGAGCACACAATTGTAAACAATTTTCCAATTTACTTCCAATATCACTTTCGGAGGCACCAGCTCCTAATGAGCACATGTAAGAGTTCCCAGTGTATATGTATATGAATCTGTGATTGGCTGATGCCTGAATCATGAATCAGGGGGAAGAAAATTTGAACTAACTTTGAAATTTGTCTAAAATATCTACTGCTCATTTTAAATGCAGACTTAGGGCTCGATGTTTGAAGCAGCGTTAGCTGCTCTGGAGCCCTTGTGGGGCAGGCTCGCACATGCAAGCCTGCTTCCTGCTATGTAAGAAGCAGGATCAATGAGAGCCCGCTCACTGTCAGTGATTGACAGTCCCTTCATTCATACGAAGGGGCAGGCATTACACACTCATTGGAGTGTGTAATTATGCATACGGGTCAGTGGACAAACAGATCCACTGCACATATGCAGCAAAGGCATGCAGACAATTTCTCAAGTTGAGAAGCTGTCTGCACGCCATTTAATACATGGGGCCCGAAGTATTTTCGCACTGCCTTTTTTAGTATGCATTTGTTGATTATGCAAATATACTGTAATTAATGGTCCTTTAAGGTAAAATATGTAGAGTGGACAGGTTCTATATTACCCATTGTTGGCAACATCAAATGGTTTGTCACGGTTAAATGTTTTTGGGCATGTTTGCCTTATATTTGAGCAAAGTAATTCATTAGAAACCTATTTAAGCTATACTGTATGTTTTAGAACAATAATATATAAAAAAATATGCTTAGTGGTTGATTTTGTATTTTGATGTTTTATTAAAGTGCTTTTAGAGTAAACAACAACAGTTTTATAAAATACTTGGTTTCAAACATCACTGCTTGCTATACACATGCTGAGTGCATTCATATATAAATATTTGATTTCCAATAACAGAACTGGCTGTGAAATAAGGATAATATGCATTCGACAATGTGTTTTTGATTTGATACAATGTTTATGAGCCCTATTTACTAAGTAGCAGATGGCAATGTTGCCAGTTAGGAAACTTGTCTACCTGCATTTGCAACAATTGTTCTATATCCGCAGCCCAAATGCTTCTGCAGCCCCTCCTCTGCTCTTGTACAACCAAACATGCAAAAGCAGGGGCTGTCAATCACCCCAGACAAATTAATTAGTAGGATTTAATTTTACAACATTGTCATGTCTGTGACCCAGGGTTGAACCTGGGACCTCTGTTGCTAGTTTTCTCTCAGTCTGTTGCTTTGTCTCTGCTCCACTGGAGGGTTCTGGCTCAGGTTTAGAGTTTTTCTGCTGTACTGGCTAGCTCTCCGGCTCCATCTGCTTGCCAACTGCAGGTAGTTTCTCAATCATCACTGCTATTTAAGGCAGCCTAACAGACCACTCCCTCCCTGACATTGTTTGTGCCTCGGACCTGTGCCAGCGTGCAATATATTTTGGTGTTTCTTCTGGCTCCTGTACCTGGCTTGTCACTTATCTTTTGGAATTCCCCTGTGTTTAGACGAACGATCGGACAGCTTCTATGATAAACTGAACTTGGCTTGTCTCTGTTGCCAGTCTGTTCAGTATCTCTACTCTGGTATGCTGCTTAAGCACCCTCACCCTGCAGAGGGCATCTGCCAAGCACCACTTTCCTGTAACACACTGATAGCTTTGGAATCAATGGTCTAATGCTTCATAACTTGCAGCTTGCACACTCACATGAGTGAGTGTTCCCTGCAAGGCTCCAATGCTGCATTTGCAGCTTAGTAAATAGTAATATGTGTTATTTTAATTTAATTTATTGAGTGTTTTTTTCTTATACATTGCTGAATAAAAACTCAAACATTTGGGGTTCCTTAGTGCACTCATAATTTATTTCTATCTAATGTGCTAATGACTGTGGTGGCACGACCATTGGAAGGATTGGAATATTTAGAATACTTTTTTTTAAAATATAAATTTTTAGCTTGAAAAATTGTTACCAAACTTTGGAATTTATCACAATCTTGTACTTGTTTTAGATAACAATTTCTGAACTTCATCTGGTATTGTCAAGGTGTCATTCAAGTGATCACCCAAAATGCTTCTGCTCATAGTACTCTTCAAGCTTGAAATTGTTGCCTCAAGAAAACAGCACAAAATCATTATCTGCTTCAATAATAATCTCCCGATTTCAAAATCCTAAAACCAAATGGCCAGAATTAAGCAAAATAGTAATTTTCACCAAATTAATAATGAAAAATGTGCTGCTGATAATGAAAATGTCAGACTATGATTGGATTGACATACAAAAGAAAACCTCTAACATGCCAGTAATTATCAAGTGACAATTTATGATCAACTTCTTAGTCAGATGAGGTATAGGCCCTTATTTATGAAAGGCCTGTCGGACATGATCCGATATTGCGGATCATGTCCGACAGACCTCGCTGAATGCAGAGAGCAATACGCTCTCCGCATTCAGCATTGCACCAGCAGCTCTTGTGAACTGCTGGTGCAACGCCGCCCCCTGCAGATTCACGGCAAATTGGCCACTAGCAGGGGTGTGTCAATCAACCCAATCGTATTCGATCGGGTTGAATTGCGGCGATTTCTGTCCGCCTCCTCAGAGCAGGCGGACAGGTTATGGAGTAGCGGTCTTTAGACTGCTGCTTTATAACTGGTGTTTCTGGCGAGCCAGAAACACGGGGCTTCAAGCGCCCTACAGAGCTTGATAGATTTGCCCCATAGTAGGTTCCTTTCTTTGAGAATCACATTTTTAGCTGGTCGTTTCAATTATTTTAGCTAACTCTGACCAAAAAAAATATCAGACCATATTTAGAAATAATTTGTCTTCATTATTATTATTATTATTATTATTATTATTATCATTTGTATTTGTAGCATCTCAATATTCCATAGCACATATATTGATTATTATTAAATATTAACAACTTTTATTTATATAGTGACATTTTACGTATCGCTATACAGAGCTACATTTATTAAGGAACAAACAGTACTAGAGTTACAATGACAAGTTATACAGTGGTAATTTACATATGTTGCACAAACGTCTGTAACAAACAATACAAAAAGTTCCTTAAAACATTAATAGTGAAGTTTTCCCCAAAATGTGAGGAGAGCCCTGTCCTTGAGCACAATCAGTAGTAGATGCACTTTTATACAAAGTGAGCTACCGTTTGAAAGGCTCTCAAGCTTACAATCTAAAGGAAAACATGATGTGTGACACAGGAGAGGGGAGAGAAATTAGAGACATTGGGGCCGAATTACCAATGTGCGGACGGACATGATGCACTCTAGCGATCATGTCTGCCACATAACGATTAATGCCAACAGCATACGCTGTCGGCATTTATCATTGCACAAGCATTCCTTGTAAAATGCTTGTGCAATACCCCCGCTAGCAGGGGGTGTCAATCAACATGATCGTATCCGTTTGCAGCCTTAGAGGTGGCGGACACGTTAAGGAACAGCGATCTTAAGATGGATTTGGCCTAATACGGGGCTTGTTAAATCGGCCCCCAAGTCTGTGAAGTGTTGCAATTTGAGGACATGTGAAAGCTGTAGCAAAAAGAGATAACAGAGCAATTTTGAGCGAGAAAATAATGGTGCTTCATGTCATGAGTCAGATGAAGTGATAATTGCACCTCATATAAAATAAAGAAGTGGTTATATAATAGAATAAACTATAGAGTGGGGGTGGAGTGGAGGGTTGGGTGGAAATTTTTTGGAATTTGTCTGTTTCTTGTTGGAAGGTGAGATGTTTGTAGAGCTTGCTGAGATTTTAAAAGTTTGTGTTTCTTGCTGGAGAGTGAGATGTCTGCAGAGCTGTTGTGAGAAAATGCAGACTTTTATATTGAGAAAGTGTAATAGCAGACACGGGGGAAAGTGGGTAACTGAATAGGCAGAGAAGTTTTTAAAATGAGCTGACAAATGTGGGAAATATTTTCACCAGGGATAGGCATGGACTAAGGCTGTTGCCAAGATTTTCCACAGTACAGACCTTAGTGAAGGACACCAAGGTACATTTCAATTTAAAAAACATCAAAAAACACTCTCTTCACTGAGAGGGTAGTGGATGCATGGTGGAATAGCATCCAGCAAAAGTGGCAGCGAAGGGCAGTACACAAAAAGTGCTGCCCTGTACTATTATTTATTACAGACACCAATTAACTAGTCAGGGCAGATTTTTATAATCCCTCCCTCACTGGATATACCCCCCCCCTGTAGCACACCAATGATCTATACCGCATGGGCAGCACTTTTCATGTAATGCCCAACAGCACGCAGAAATAAAATTTGTATCTGTGACGAAGCAGGACTAAATTCCACCTGAGTACAAGCACGACAGAATTGTTACCAGCTCTCCTAGATCTATTCCCTGCAGAGAGCCTGTTTTAACCCTTCACTCTCCCCTGGGTGGTCTCAGCATGCAGACCCCTTGGCTGCTAATACATTCACTGGAAGTCCCAGTACAAACAGAACAGCCCCCCTACAGCCTCTTTAAACTGGCTGCTCTGACTCCCATCATTCTCAGACAGTATCGTGTCCAAGCAGCAGGAGCCTCCAGGATTCTATTTAAACTGGGAGTTCCAGACTCCACCAATCCTAGAGGCCCCCTAGGAATGGGGGAGTCTGGGAACCCTGTTTAAATAGATTCCTGGAGGCTCCTGCTGCTGGGACACGGTACTGTCTGAGAATGATGGGAGTCAGAGCAGCCAGTTTAAAGAGGCTGCTGGGGGGCTCTGCAACTCCTGACCAAGCACACCTACCTTGATGTTATTTGCATGATCATCATGGTTGATTACTTACTTGGTTAGGTAAGGTTTGTCAGAGTAGGCAGCGGTCTACTACTTCTACACACAGACCCCAGCACCAGGCTCCTGCACACATCAAGGAATTGGTACGGGTCACGACTCACGGGAGGTTAACACAGGCTGCACTGCAGGCAGCTTGCTTCTTCCCTCTCTCTCACTTTCCCACTACTGAGTTGTGTCACGCGGGTGGCCCCAGCACCGCAAAACTTGGTGCCACGTACGTTAAGGGGGAGTCAGGACCAGCATTCATCTGTCCTACTCCTCCCTCCACATCGCAAAACAGGCGGCGGACACTGCAAGGGCAAGTCACGGACACCAGTGTCCGTGTACAGATACCTTGCCTATCCCTGATTTTCACCCACTGCTTGATTAAAAACAGCCAGTCATGTTACATTACTGGGATTTTACAAGTTTGTCTGTGTTATTTGCGAGAGAGTGTGATGTCTGTCTGTAGAGCTTGCTGGGATTTTACAAGTTTGTCTGTGTTTCTTGCTGGAGAATGTGATGTCTGTCTGTAGAGCTTGCTGCGATTTTACAAGTTTGTCTGTGTTTCTGGCTAGAGAGTGAAATGTCTGTAGAGCTTGCTGGGATTTTACAAGTCTGTCTGTGTTTCTTGCTGGAGAGTGTGATGTCTGTCTGTAGAGCTTGCTGGGATTTTACAAGTTTGTCTGTGTTTCTTGCTGGAGAGTGTGATGTCTGTCTGTAGAGCTTGCTGGGATTTTACAAGTTTGTCTGTGTTTCTTGCTGGAGAGTGTGATATCTGTCTGTAGAGCTTGCTGGGATTTTACAAATCTGTCTGTGTTTCTTGCTGGAGAGTGTGATGTCTGTCTGTAAAGCTTGTTGGGATTTTACAAGTTTGTCTGTGTTTCTTGCTGGAGAGTGTGATGTATTTCTGTAGAGCTTGCTGGGATTTTACAAGTTTGTCTGTGTTTCTTGCTAGAGAGTGTGATGTCTGTCTGTAGAGCTTGCTGGGATTTTACAAGTCTGTCTGTGTTTCTTGCTGGAGAGTGTGATGTCTGTCTGTAGAGCTTGCTGGGATTTTACAAGTTTGTCTGTGTTTCTTGCGGGAGAGTGTGATGTCTGTCTGTAGAGCTTGCTGGGATTTTACAAGTTTGTCTGTGTTTCTGGCTAGAGAGTGAAATGTCTGTAGAGCTTGCTGGGATTTTACAAGTTTGACTGTGTTTCTTGCTGGAGAATGTGAGGTCTGTCTGTAAAGCTTGCTGGGATTTTACAAGTTTGTCTGTGTTTCTTGCGGGAGAGTGTGATGTCTGTCTGTAGAGCTTGCTGGGATTTTACAAGTCTGTCTGTGTTTCTTGCTGGAGAGTGTGATGTCTGTCTGTAGAGCTTGCTGGGATTTTACAAGTCTGTCTGTGTTTCTGGCTAGAGAGTGAAATGTCTGTAGAGCTTGCTGGGATTTTACAAGTCTGTCTGTGTTTCTTGCTGGAGAGTGTGATGTCTGTCTGTAGAGCTTGCTGGGATTTTACAAGTTTGTCTGTTTCTTGCTGGAGAATGTGATGTCTGTCTGTAAAGCTTGCTGGGATTTTACAAGTTTGTGTTTCTTGCTGGAGAGTGTGATGTCTGTCTGTAGAGCTTGCTGGGATTTTACAAGTTTGTCTGTGTTTCTGGCTAGAGAGTGAAATGTCTGTAGAGCTTGCTGGGATTTTACAAGTCTGTCTGTGTTTCTTGCTGGAGAATGTGATGTCTGTCTGTAGAGCTTGCTGGGATTTTACAAGTTTGTCTGTTTCTTGCTGGAGAATGTGATGTCTGTCTGTAAAGCTTGCTGGGATTTTACAAGTTTGTCTGTGTTTCTTGCTGGAGAGTGTGATGTCTGTCTGTAGAGCTTGCTGGGATTTTACAAGTTTGTCTGTGTTTCTGGCTAGAGAGTGAAATGTCTGTAGAGCTTGCTGGGATTTTACAAGTCTGTCTGTGTTTCTTGCTGGAGAGTGTGATGTCTGTCTGTAGAGCTTGCTGGGATTTTACAAGTCTGTCTGTGTTTCTTGCTGGAGAGTGTGATGTCTGTCTGTAGAGCTTGCTGGGATTTTACAAGTTTGTCTGTGTTTCTTGCGGGAGAGTGTGATGTCTGTCTGTAGAGCTTGCTGGGATTTTACAAGTTTGTCTGTGTTTCTGGCTAGAGAGTGAAATGTCTGTAGAGCTTGCTGGGATTTTACAAGTTTGACTGTGTTTCTTGCTGGAGAATGTGAGGTCTGTCTGTAAAGCTTGCTGGGATTTTACAAGTTTGTCTGTGTTTCTTGCGGGAGAGTGTGATGTCTGTCTGTAGAGCTTGCTGGGATTTTACAAGTCTGTCTGTGTTTCTTGCTGGAGAGTGTGATGTCTGTCTGTAGAGCTTGCTGGGATTTTACAAGTTTGTCTGTGTTTCTTGCGGGAGAGTGTGATGTCTGTCTGTAAAGCTTGCTGGGATTTTACAAGTTTGTCTGTGTTTCTTGCTGGAGAGTGTGATGTCTGTCTGTAAAGCTTGCTGGGATTTTACAAGTCTGTCTGTGTTTCTTGCTGGAGAGTGTGATGTCTGTCTGTAGAGCTTGCTGGGATTTTACAAGTCTGTCTGTGTTTCTTGCTGGAGAGTGTGATGTCTGTCTGTAGAGCTTGCTGGGATTTTACAAGTTTGTCTGTGTTTCTTGCGGGAGAGTGTGATGTCTGTCTGTAGAGCTTGCTGGGATTTTACAAGTTTGTCTGTGTTTCTGGCTAGAGAGTGAAATGTCTGTAGAGCTTGCTGGGATTTTACAAGTCTGTCTGTGTTTCTTGCTGGAGAGTGTGATGTCTGTCTGTAGAGCTTGCTGGGATTTTACAAGTTTGTCTGTGTTTCTTGCGGGAGAGTGTGATGTCTGTCTGTAGAGCTTGCTGGGATTTTACAAGTTTGTCTGTGTTTCTTGCTGGAGAGTGTGATGTCTGTCTGTAGAGCTTGCTGGGATTTTACAAGTTTGTCTGTTTCTTGCTGGAGAATGTGATGTCTGTCTGTAAAGCTTGCTGGGATTTTACAAGTTTGTCTGTGTTTCTTGCTGGAGAGTGTGATGTCTGTCTGTAGAGCTTGCTGGGATTTTACAAGTTTGTCTGTGTTTCTGGCTAGAGAGTGAAATGTCTGTAGAGCTTGCTGGGATTTTACAAGTTTGTCTGTGTTTCTTGCTGGAGAGTGTGATGTCTGTCTGTAGAGCTTGCTGGGATTTTACAAGTTTGTCTGTGTTTCTTGCTGGAGAGTGTGATGTCTGTCTGTAGAGCTTGCTGGGATTTTACAAGTCTGTCTGTGTTTCTTGCTGGAGAGTGTGATGTCTGTCTGTAAAGCT